>NW_020952487.1:1268312-1285708 GCF_900497805.2 Vombatus ursinus
CCTTCCTTCCTTCCTTCCTTCCTTCCTTCCTTCCTTCCTTCCTTCCTTCTTTCCTACCTCCCTCCCTCCCTCCCTCTCTAATACTAAGTAGAAAAGGCAGAAGAGGGAAGGAGATGGCCATCCAGGAGCTTCATGACAATGTTAGAGATGAAAAGGGACCTTGAAGATCATCTAATCCAATGTCCTCATTTTGCAGAGGAGAAAACTGAGGCTAGGAGAAGGGAAGGAACTTGGCTAAGGTCATGGAGGCACTAAGTGGCAGGGCAGGAATCCTAACTGAAGTCTTATGATCTCAAGATCGAGACTTTCTCTACCATTCTACAGTTGACTCAACTATCCAGAGTTCTGGAGAGAGGGGGGACTATAGAAAGTTTCCTATCTCAAAGCCAGGAGTCCCCAGTAAACTTTATTTCCTCAGATTCCTTCAGCATTCTTCCTCCACAGTGCTCTTCCAGATACAATTGTACAACCTCACAGCATCCACAGGAGGCAGATGGGGTTAGAACTCATTTCTGTGAGATAGTGGGAAAAGCACCAGATTTACAAACAGAATATCTGGATTACAATCTTGGCTCTTCCCACTTAGAGGGAGTACAGCTGTAGACAAACCCCTGAACTTATTTGAAGCTCTTTTCCCTCCTTTGTTAAAATGGAAATAATATTTTTCACTGTCTACTTTACAAGATGGTTGTGAAGATAGAATGACTAAGTCCAAGAGAGTCTTAGGCATTCTGCAAATACAACTGGAAAGTTAATAGAAGAGACTGGCACCCTAAACCCCCTTTTCAGGACTTTCTTTTGACTATACTTTTCCTGTGGGCAAATGTTCACATACTTATAGGACTAGGCAAAGGTGTGGTTGTGAGGTAGAGGAGAGAGAAAGAATTTAGAGAACAGAAAGTCCTTGTTCTGTCTGGGTTTGTAGAAGGCTACATTTCCTTGGGGGTGGGATATCTCATTCCCAGGCTGGAGCAAGTGGAACATGAAAGAGGAAATAGACAACCTCAGATGTTTCTTTTGCATCACCATTATTACCCCACCCCCATCAGCAAAACCAAGAAATAATCTCCAGAATCTCCAGGCTTAGTGCCAGTATGTCATCTTTATTAAAGTCCCTTTCAGGGTTGGAAAGACAACTGGGGATGCTGAAGAAGCCATTTCTTTTGGAAAAAAAAATTTCCCAGAACTCTCTGATGGTACAAAAGATGAAGGAGGGCCCAGTGGGGCTGAGTATGCATTCGTGTGTGTGTGTGTGTGTGTGTGTGTGTGTGTGTGTGTGTGTGTTTATGAGCTGATATAGGATGAGAGAAAGAAATCAAAATGAGCACCATATAGAATCACTAAATCTTAAAGCTAGAAGAACACCCAATTTGGAGTCAGAAAATCTGGTTTAAAATATCAGTTCTGCTACTAACTGAGATAATCATACTTTCTCCTCATCCCTGTTATCATCATCATCATCATCACCATCCAGTCCAACTGCTTGACTTGCTCAAGATTCTAGGTCTCTAGACAATGTAATCCAGCCAGTAGCACTCTGATGTTACTCAGATGTTACCTTTTGTATCACTACAAGAAGTAATTTTGGTTCTCATACAGACCTATGGATTGCCTGCATGACTCTAAAAGTCACTTAACTTCTCTGAGATTTGCTTTTTCAGTAAGGAAAATAAACTTACTTAATGGTTAGAGTCTAAGAATGAAAGAGTGAACACATGCATGAAAGTTGATTCAACTCGTAAGACGGCAGAAGCCACAAATAAGATTTCCTTCCCCTTTGCCAACCTTCACCCCCCTCCTATCACGATTAACGAAAACACTTAATGGCCCACTTGGGATTCAGATCTTTGGCCAAATCAATAATTGAAGTTTCTTTCCTGGGATTCTGACAATGATTTTGATCTTTTTAAGTTTAGTGATGAGTGAGAAATTCATTTCTCTTTAAAATCCCCATTCTCTTTCTTTCTGTGTTAGAAAAATACAAATTTATAAGGAGGGCATAATTTTTTATCTAGTAGAAAAACTGTCCTAGACTTATAGTCAACTAGGTAGCACAGTGTATGGAGTTCTGGTCCTGGAGTCAGGAAGACCTCAGTTTAAATCTGGTCTCAGCTTACTAGCTGGGTGACCCTGGGTAAATAACTTAACCTCTGTTTGTCTCGATTTTCTCATCTATAAAATGAGGATAATAATAGTACCTACTTCATAGGGTTGTTATGAAGATCAAATGAGATAATAATTGTGAAGTGCTTATCACAGTATCTGGCACATAGTAGGTGCTATATCAATGTTAGTTATTATTTAGGAGACCTGACTTTGAATCTAGTGTTTACTGGTGTGTGTAAATATGTATGTGTGTACTTATGTGTGTGTGTATACATATTATATATGTATATGCACATAATCATATATGCATGTGTACACCTGTGTGTATAGTCATATATGTACACATATAGTACATATGTGCATATATGCATGTGAGCACACTATATATAAATATATGCCTGTATATATAGGCATATATACATGCATACACATATCTATACATATACATTTATATATACACACGTAATTAGATGGAAGCCTACTTAGCTCAAAGGAGACTAGGAGTAAAGGGTAGAAATTGCAGAGGACGTAAAAGCTTCCCTAAAATTGGAATTGTCCCAAACTGGAATGTCCTCACCAGAAGAAAAAGTGTTACCTATTTATGGGGGCCTTTGAGAAGAAGATGGGTTGGCCTCTTTTCATCCTGGATGCTGTAGAGAGGATTACTTTCCAGGTCCAGGTTGAATAAGGTAATCTCTGAGGTCCCTTCCAACTCTGCCGCTGTGATTCTGTAATAATAATGACTCAGTGATTTAAAGTTTTCAAAACACTTTCCTTACAACCACCCTGTGAGGTAGGTGAACTCAAGAAATGATGTGACTTGTCCATGATCATACAGCTAATAAGACTGAGGGAAATATTCTAACCCAGGTGTCCTCCAAGTTCAGCCCTCCAAGTGGGTGACTAAGTGGTCCCACTGTATCCTACTCTAACCAGGATACATGTAGAGTATTACTTCTAGTTTTAGGAGCTGTATTTTAGGAAAGACAGTGAAAAGTTGGAGCACATTCAGAGGAGAGTGATGTAGATGATGAGGGGCATGAAATCATGGGAAACATGGTGCTTGTCTTCAAATATTTAAAGGGCTACCATATGGAAGGGAGATTAGACTTGTTTTATTTGTCTCCAGAGGGCAGACAGAGAACCAATGGATGTTAAAATATTATAAAGATATATAACAATACATTTAGAAGTCTTTCTAACAAATATAGCTATCCCAAAGTGGAATGGGCTACCTTAGAAGGTAATGAGTTCCCTATCATTGGGGGTTGGGTGTCTTCAAGAAAAGATTACATGTATATTTTCAAGAATTTTAGATAGGATTCATAATTTGGGCTGGGGTAGATTAGATCATCAATCCCTAAGGTTGCTTCTGAATATATGATTCAATGATATTATTCTCTGAGTGTGATTATGTTCTGTGTTGATGCCTAGAGCATTAGATGTGATGTTAGAAGTGTATGTGGGGGGAGGTTGAGGTGATGCAAGAGAAACATCTGAGGTTATCCCTGGTGAGATTACTACCTGTTTGACCTTGGGTCAACCAATTAGCCTCTCTAGATGTTACTTTCTTCAGGTAAAACAAAGGCATGGGACTAGTTATCTCTAAGATCCCTTCCAGCTCTAAATCCTATGAATTCTTTGATTTCTGATATGTACTGACCTAAGAAATACCAGATCCCCCCTTAGCCTCCCACTAGATACACACCCAAAAGCTACACAGCATTCTGTCAATCAAGGTCAAATCTGGGCTCTACCACTTGCTAGGCTTCACCTTAATTTCTTCCTCTGTCAAATGTGGAAAATGACTTACTCTGCTTTGCTTTATGGATTGAATGAAAAGTGCTTTGTATACCTTAGGGAGCTCTGTTTGTAATAATTAGAGTGATCATGCAGTGCCTTGCACATAATAGGGAATTTTTAAATGTTTGCTGAATTAAATTTTTTCATCGTGCATTCTGTGAAGAGCTAGCAACACCCTAAAATGTAAAATGGCATGTCCTGCAGCCAGTAATCTGCATAAGCTGTTCCTCATGCCTGCAACACATTCCTTCTTCATCTTTGATTTCCAAAATCCTTATCTTTCTATAAAACTCTACTCAACCACCACCTCTTCTGTAAAAATGCCTGTGTTTTTTTTTAAGTTTTTTTAGGGCTTTTCCCCTCTTTGAGTTTCCTTGTATTTTCTTATTTATGTACATGGCATATCCCCCAGTAATATGTACACTCCATGAGGACAGCAGCTATTTTGTTGTATTCACCTAACATAGTAGAGGGCATTAGGCCTGGAGTCAGGAGGACCTGAATTCAAAATCAACTTCAGATACTTACTAGCTATGTGACCCTAGAAAAGTCACAACTTTTGTCTGCCTCAGTTTCCTCAACTGTAAAATAAGAATAATAATAGAGCCTAACCTCCCAGGATTGTTTCAAGGATCAAATGAGTTAATATTATGAAGAGCTTAACATGGTACCTGAAACATAGTGGATGCTTAATATATGCTTGCTTCCTTTCTTCCTTCTGGGACCTGTGATTTCATTGATATCAGGTACTTCCTGATGATGAAACTCCTGCTTCTGATACAGGTCATTACATTCTTGGTAATTTAATTTTAGAGAATTATTAGATCACATATGGGTTAAGGGTCACACAGCCATAATGTATCAGAGGCAGGTCTTGAACTCTGAACCTCTTGGCTCCAAGGCAGACTCTTAGCTGCCTCTCAGTCTCGAACACAATAGGTGCTTGATAAAAATTTGCTAATTGAATTAAATTGAAATTATTTAAGAACCTTTAGTAGAGATTTTTCAATTCAATTCAATTCAAAATATTTATTGAATGCCTACTAGGTGCTTGGCACTGTGCTAAGTGCTGCGATAAAAATAAAGACAGTCCCTGCCCTCAAGGAGCTTACAAGTTAATGGGGAAAAGATAACACACACACTAAAAACCTGAAAAGCAATGGGGTTGGGACCCCAGGATATACTCTATCTACCTCTGAGGTCATGAAAATCCTGGCTAATGCAAAATGGAGAGTTATCAGGAAAATGCTGAACACTCTCTAAAGGAAGGCTTTGGAAGGAGTCTGCCCCCCAGTCCTCCAATTAGAAGAGAGTGGAGAAAGTGTTGACTATCAGGCTGGCCATTGATTTGGAGATGGTGATTCTGAGTTCTCATGGGTGGCTGGGCGATGATCTTTGCACCCACCCACTATGAGGGTAACACAAATCTGGAGGAGATGTTGGAGGACATGATGCCTGTTGGGTCACTGCTCCTCCTCTCCCCCCAGCCCTTGCTATGGCCACTGCTAGAATGGAATGAGAAGTACTGAGGAACAATCACAGTAACAACTCCCATTTCTATGGCATTTCCACCTTTATAAAATACTTTCCCTAGGTTGTTGATTCTGTGAGGTAGATAATCCAAGTCCTTTTTTATCCTCAATTTATAGATAAAGAAACAGAAGCTCAAAAAGACAAAAAAACAAAAACAAAAGCTCGAAGAGTTTAAATGACTTGCCCATGGTTATATAACTAGTGTCAGAAGTAGGATGCAGAATCTCCTGATTTCAGAGCTTAGCACTTAGTAGACACTATATAAGTGCTAGTTGTTATTATTATTATTTCAGCATTCTTTCCACTAAATATGTCAGTTAGTCAATAAATATTTATCAAGTGCCTCCTATGTTCCAGGCACTTTGTGAAGTGCTAGGGAAAGGTTCCAATTAGTGCCAGCAATGAATTTCATGATGTGGTCACATGTATTTGAATTTGCACTATTTGAAGTTATAATTTTGTAAATGGTAATCGGTAATGGCAATTACCAAAAATGGTAGGTAATTGGTTCCAACCCAATGGAAATATGAATTTGAATAATGTAGCCATTTCATGGGATTTATTATTCACACTAATAGGTATCATGAAAATCAAAAGAAAGACATTCTTCTATCTAAGGGCACACTGGTTGCTAGGGGAAGTTGATGCTGGTTCCTATTTAAGAAGATTAATCTTTCTCCTCTAGTTTTTTTACATCTAGGATCAAGACCTTCATTAACAAAATGGCCCTGAGCAAAGATTGGAAGAGAGAATGCTTGGAGTGAAACCAGTTTCTTTTGGGAGGAGCGGGGAGGAGGAGTGGGGAAAAGAGGAATGGAAAGTCTCCCTCTATAGAACCCTTTAGGTAAAGCAATGGATAGACTTTGGCCATGGAATACAGTAGGGAAGTCCCCAAACCTCTGGTTAGCATGGAAAAGGAAGCCTAAGATATTCTGTTGACAAAAGAAGAGAGACCAATATACCCCTACACAGAAAAATGAGAGAGCTATTGGGTTAGTGGAGTAGAATAGGGAACTGTAATATTTGTTCACTAAAGGTAGTGGAAGAGGAAGGCCCGTGAAAGTATCCTCAGAGTAGAACAGCTTTTGATAGTCAGACCAATATAACCTACAGTCAGGATCTTCCCAATTGTTGGGACAAGTGATACACACACACACATACACACAAACATATACATACATACATATACATATACATACACACACATGTGTGTGTATGTGTGTGTATATATATATATATACATATTTGAGGCCAGAAGTGCACCGGCATGGAGATCATAGAATGTTTTTGAGCTAGAAAGGACTTAGAGGCCATATAGTATGACCCTTTAATTGGAGAGTAAGTCACTTTATAAGGTGGTCACATATTTAAGCTGAATGTAGCCATACATCTGTAATCCTTCGTTACTAAGAATGATGAGGCTTGTGGGTCACATCAATTGAGCTCCAGAGTTCTGAGCTGCAGTAGGGCTAAAGCCAATTGGATGTGCCAAATAAGTCTGGCATCAACAGAGTCAGCTCCCCAAAGTGGAGATAGCCGAGGGAGGATTGAAAATGGGTACAGGTTGGAAAAATAGGAGAACGTCAAATTTTCCAGGCCAGTCAGGCAATGAGTGGCTGCTAGACTTCCAATCTAGGTGAGATGAGGAGACCCAGTCTCAAAACAAACAAACAAATAAAAAACTATCCTAGCATTAGTGCTGGAAAGGAATTTAGAGGCTATCTGGTCATATCCTTTCATTTTATAGATGAGAAAACAGAGACCAAGAGAGGTCAAAGGACTTGTCCAGATCAATAGGCAGTAACAGGCATGGAATCTGAGCAAAATCCCTGTGACCATAGGACCAGTAGTGGTGTTTCCATTTTAATGTGCCCGTCCAAGGTCACCCAGAAAGTTAGTGGAGTCTACTGATTCTCAGATCAGTGCTCTTGCCACCACACCAGGGTTTTTTAACTTGGGTCTGTGAACTTCAGAAAAACAAATATTTTTATAACTATCTCAGTAGAATTGGTTTCCTTCCTAATCCTGCATATTTTATTTTATGCATTTAAAAACACGATTCTGTGAAGAAGTTCAGAGGCATCACCAGACTGACTGCCAAAGAGGTCCAAGACCCACAGAAAGATTAAGAATTTTTGCTCTACATCATAAATGCTGCCTTCCCTTAGGAAGTGTTATAAGCAAAAAAAAAAAAAAAAAAAAAGCCAGACACTGGTTTTCTCAGTAAGGAGACTGAAAAAATAAAATAATAGAAGAGAAGCAAATACTCAAGAATATGCCAGAGGTACTAGGTAGAGCTTCCAATGGTTCAGGACATTGCTGCTTCCTCCAAAAGTTAAAAAAAAAAAAAAAACCCTGCAGATTTTTCTCAAACACCATGTGGAAAAACCCACATTCACTTTGCCAATTCGATAAGCATTTATTACGCCCCTGCTATGTGCAAAACGATTTCCTGGGCATACAAAGATGAAAACAAAAATGGTCCCTTACTTCAGGAGGTTGTAATTTATTGGAGGGAAGAAGACAAATATACACATTAGTGTTATGCAAGGTAGCATAGGATAGTGGCAAATGTGAAGGCACGATAAAATGCTTGAAGAAAAATTGGGAAGAGACCAATACCTTCTAATGAGCAAAGGCTTCATGGAAGAAGTGTAGCCTGGATTGCAAAGAGAATTTCTAAAGGCAGAAGTGAGAATGGGTGGGGGAAAGGGAAAGCCTGCTTTGATGCATTGAGGCAGAAGAGAGAAGGTGCTTGGAAAACTGTGAACTTTGAAAACTTGTGCCTGGAGTACAAACTGAGTGAAAGGTATTAGAATGAAATCAGTGAGAGAGGTAGACTGGAGCCAGGTTGTGGGAGGAAGGGTGACTGGAGTGCCAGGTTAAGGAGTTTATATTTTTATGAAGATAACTAGGTGGTGAAGTGGAAAAAGATGTTGGAGTCTGGAAGAACTAAGTTCAAATCTAACCTCAGGCACTTGACCCTAGGTAAGTCACTTAAACTTTCTCAGCCACAGGTTTTTTTTTGTTTCTGTTTTTGGTGAGGTAATGGGGTTAATTGACTTGCCTAGGGTCACAGCTAATAAGTATCATGTGTCTGAGGCCAGATTTGAACTCAGGTCCTCCTGAATCCAGGACAGGTGCTCTATCCACTGAGCCACCTAGCTCCCCCCCCCCCCACAGTTTCTTTATCTATGAGATGGAAATAATAATAACACCTATGTCACAGGGTTATTGTGAGGATCAAATGAGATAACAAGAAAGCATTTACAAATCTTAAAGTGCTACATAAATGTTTCTTCTTCCTCTTCTCCTCCTCCTCCTCCTCTTCCTCCTCTTCCCTCTTCCTTCTTTTCCTCCTCCTCCTCCTCCTCCATCTGTCTCCTCCTTCTCCTCCTTCTTCTCCTCCTCCTTCTATAGATAAAAGGAACCACTGAGGATTTTTTTGGTAGGAAAATAATGTTGTCAGACCCATGCATTAAGAAAATTATGTTGGCAGCCATGTGAAGAATAGAGTAGAAAGGAGAGAGAGTAGAGATAAGGCCAGTAGTTAGGCATAATGAGGATGTGAGCTTTCTCTGTAGACTTGAAAGCAATCTCTTCTGGCCAGGAGAAGAATGGGGTCATTTGTTCTGGTGGTCCAGCCCCTTTGGGATGACTCTTGGAGCCATTTGGGGTTGGGGGGCCCAGAATGCTTAGCACTAAAATGCCATAGTACTTTACAGTGGCCCTATGTTACTAATATGCAGCTGATATCTCAGTAGGTAGAGCACTGGGCCTGGAGTCAGAAAGACCTGACTTCAAATCCAGCCTTAGACATTTCCTAGCTGTGTGACCTTGGGCAAGTCCTTAACTTCTGTTTGCCTGACAAAAGAATCCCCTGGATCCACTGGAGAAGGAAATGGCAAACCACTCCACTTGCTCCATGGCTATAGGCCATGGGATCGTGAAGATTTGGACACTACTGAAGACAGAACAACAAAAAAATATGTTGCTAAGGTGCTATTGGCCCCTTGCCTAGACTGTTGGAAGAGGGCCTGGCTGGAGGACCAGAAGGTTATCCTTTCCCAGATCTCCCATCCACTTCTCTTTGCTATAGCCCACATCAGACGGCCTTCTGACTATGCCCAAAGATAATCTTAGAGAAAGTTTATAGTCACAGCTTGTGGAGAAACTATCTCTAAATACCTCTGGAAAAGAAAGTGAGTGAACAAGTATTTATTAAGGGTTTAAGATATACCAGACACTGTTAAGTGTCAGAAATGCAAATGCAAGCTGAAAGAAAGATAGTCCCTGACTTCAAGGGGCTTATACTCTAAAGACGAAAAAGAGCATGCATTCCTATCCTAATGATCCCAGTGCATGGCTAGGGGACTGATGTCAAACCTGGGTAGGAAGGCAGGGAGGGAAAGACTAACTCAGAGCTAAAGTATTTTGATGAAAGTAGGAGAACCTGAGTAAGGTAAGGTTCTTATCTTCCATAGTATCTCCCTTTTCCCCTCTTGGTATCTGTGTGAGGCCTTCAGTGAGGAGGATGAATTAGAGAATACAAAAGAGGAGGAAGCAAGGTATAGAAAGATGAAGACAATGAATGGTGACGGCAAAGAGGTCCTCTGCAGGTGACACCTGGGACCATTGACCCAGTTCTCCCTTTCTGCACCTCCAGTAGTCAATGGTTCTTTTTATTTTTCCCAACACCTGTATCCAGAGGTAGCATGGCATCCTTTCCCTGCCATACTAAGTCCTCTTTGGTTCCCGAGATAACCTTGCCTTTTAGAGGTCCATGTCACTTTAACAGAAAGTTAATTAGGGCTTTTACCTTCCCCCTGGATATCTGCTGGAGTTAACTGTGCAGCTCAGCAAACCAGCTCCATCATCCATATTAAACATGGGATTTTCTGACTTGAACTGGGCAGCCAGTTGATCAATAGGTTCCAACGTGTGTTTTCAATAAAGCTGCTTACCCAGGAACTCTTATTAAATGAGTAAGTCAAGCTGACATGATTTCCGTGCTGATTAACATGAAACCTAGGCTGTTTTTGCAGCTTGGTGACATTAATTATTCATAGGAGGTAAATGAGGTTACAGGGAGAAAAAAAAGCTCTGATTACCAGGTACCAGGGCAAAAATATAGGAGGGGGTGGGTGTAGATGTGTGTGTGTGTGTGTGTGTGTGTGTGTGTGTGTGTGTGTGTGTATGTGTATTAGGGGAAGCAAAACAGCTAAAGTCCCAGCATTCTCTGATTTTAGCTTCAATGATGAAGCTTACATGGTCTCTTTTTTCTTAAATCCACAGAAGAAGGGGATGGGGAAGCAAGGGGAAAGAGGAGGTGATTTCCCAGACTGCGTGCCCAATTGTCTTCTCCCAAGACCACACAGAGCAAGGTTCATCAGAACTCTTTATCTGGGAGACTGTACTCTTGTGATTCCTGTACTGACCTCCAAAGCAAAATAGGCTCCTCTAGGTCAGACAGAAAAATGCAGTCCAAGCCATCAGGCTTTTTTCTGTTAG
Source organism: Vombatus ursinus (assembly GCF_900497805.2). NCBI lineage: Eukaryota > Metazoa > Chordata > Mammalia > Diprotodontia > Vombatidae > Vombatus > Vombatus ursinus. The sequence continues at coordinate 1,279,266 of NW_020952487.1, forward strand.
TTTCACAATTGGTTTGCGACTTACCACTTAATAAGTTAATAATAATTTCTGTTAGACCAGTAGTTAAATGAGGTTGCTTACTTCCTAAGTATCTTCTAAGGGTGGTCAGGCAAGCAAAGAGGCTTCAGAATGAAGAATTACATAAGCAAAAGCACTATACTGAGAAAGTTGGCCTTGAGGTGATGAAGACTTGAGATCAAATGCTGCCTTTGACTCTTAAGTGGCTGTGTGACCCTGGGCTGTGGGACACTTTATCCCAAGAGCTTCAGTCAAATCTCTAAGACTATAAGTTGCAAAGAAAGTGCTGACTTGCACTGGTAGAGAGACTTTCCTTGCTTGGGAGTTCCTAGACCGTTAAAATGTCAAGTCCAGTCTGTATCCTTAATAGGAATAACAATTTACATTTGTAATTCATCTTATATTTAACAGATAACTTTATTTCCTTTACCTAATTTGGTCAGCACAATAACCCAGTGAGGTGGAGAAGGGGAGGGAAAGGAGTAGAGATTAAGCGTTTATTAAGTGCCCACTGTGTTCCAGGTGCTGTGTTAAGTGCTTTCCAAATGTTATGTCATGTGATCCTCACAATGATGACCCTGTGAGATTAATGCTTTTATTGTTCCCATTTTACAGTTGAAGATACTGAGACAGACAAAAGTTAAACGACTTACCCAGGGTTGCACAGCTAACAAGTGTCTGAAGCTGAATTTGAACTCAGGACTTCCTGATTTTAGGCCTGGCGCTCTATGCATTGTGTTATTTAGCGGCCTGTAAAGGTTGCTAAAGAAGTTATTATTATATTATATGGTGGCAGAGCAGATAGAACAGTAGATTTAGAGTCATGTCAACAAGCACTTTTTAAAGGTATTGTGCTAAGCACTAAGTGTGCAAAAAAAGAGACAGCTAGGTGGCACAGTGGATAGAGTACCAGGCCTGGAGTCAGGAAGATCTGAGTTCAAATCCTACCTCAGACATTTACTAGCTGTGTGACCCTGGGCAAGTCACTTCACCCTTTTTGCTTCAGTTTCCTGATCTGCAAAATAAGTTGGAGAAGAAAATGGCAAACCACTCCATTATCTTAGAATGCCTCAAACAATTCAGGAAGAGTTAGACATGACGGAAATGACTGAACAAGAACAAATACAAAGAAAAGTAAAGACAGCCCCTACCAAGGAAGAACTTGCAATCTAATGCAAACAGCTCTGTACAAACAAGATGCATGCAGGATACACTAGGGATTCTCTAAGGAGAAAACACTAGCATTATGGCGCATTGGGGAAAAAAAAGAAAAGGCTTATTGCAAAACTGAGATTTTAAGGAAGTACCCAGACAGAGGAGTTGAGAAAGGAGAGGATTCCAAGCACAGGAAAGAATCAGTGAAAAGGCATGGAGTCAAGGATGCAATGTCTCAAATAAGAAAAAAAAAAAGAGGCCAGTGTCACTAGATCTAAAATATAGGAAGGAAGTGAAGTAGAAGAAGGAGAGACCTACAGGTAATGGTTACCATCCAGCCTACCCTCTGCCTCCTTGGAGCATGCTGGTGGCTAAGGCCAGTACTGTAGCATGTCAATAGGGAGAGAAATGTCCTTTCCTTCAGGAAGGACTGGGTTCAAATCTTGCATGAACACCTAGTGACTATGTGACACTAAGCAAGTCATTTAAAGTCTCTGAGCCTCAGTTTCTTCATCTATAAAATGGATATAATAACAACACCTACTTCACAGGATTGCTGCATCGAATGAGATAATGCATATAAAGCACTTTGCAGACCTTTAAGTGTTATATTATTTTATTATTTTTATACTAATTTTGAAGATGGAAAAACTAAGGATCACGGAAAGTAAGTAATATGTCTATGTCACAAACAGCAGAGCTAGGATTCTAACCCAGGGCTAATGTTTTCATGGCTAGTCTTACTTACCCAAGCTTTTTAAAAGATAAGAAAGACTCTCTTGGCAATAAAGGAGCTAAATTACTGGAACGGATGACCAAGGGAAATTGCAAAATCCCTTTCTGGAGGTTCTTATAAATCAGTGAAGTTCTTGTCTGTTGAGGGTTGGTTGCACTCTTTTCTTGTGGTAGGTAGAGGGACAAAACAACTTTTCTAACATTTCTGTTCCCCCCCCCTTTTTTTTTTTTTTGCTTAGGCAGTTGGGGTTAAGCGACTTGCCCAGTGTCCCCCAGCTAGTAAGTATCAAGTGTTTGGTCTGAGGTCAGATTTGAACTCAGGTCCTCCTGACTTCAGGGCTGGCGCTCTATCCACTATGCCACCTAGCTGCCCCTTTGTGCTCTTCTTTTGACAATCTATTCCTCCTGTAAAAAAGCACAATGGATAGAGCGCTGGCCCTGGATTCAGGAGGACCTGAGTTCAGATCCAGCCTCAGACACATAACAGTTCTTAGTTGTGTGACCCTGGGCAAGTCACTTAACCCTATTGCCTACCCCCCCCCAAAAAGTTTAGACTTAGAAGAATAAAGCAGTTAGCTAGATATTAACCCTCACTCTTCCCTTCGTTTCAGAGCCTAGAGATGTCCAAAACATATGTGAAACCCAAAGAGATGGTGGAACTGGCCAGCGCCCCATCCTGGATGGACAAAGCCCTGAACTCCCAGGACGAGATAAAGGAGGAGAATGAAAGACAAGACAACTATAGGATGCTGAGTGGCTTGGCCGAAGAGCATGACAGCATTGAAGAGGAAGAGGGGGAGGAAGAAGAGGAGGAGAATGGAGAGAAGCCCAAGAGGAGGGGTCCAAAGAAGAAGAAGATGACCAAAGCACGACTGGAAAGATTCAGGGCCCGAAGGGTGAAAGCTAATGCCAGGGAGCGGACTCGGATGCATGGTTTGAATGATGCTTTAGATAACCTGAGGAGAGTCATGCCATGCTACTCCAAAACCCAAAAGCTCTCCAAGATTGAGACACTGAGACTGGCCAGAAACTACATTTGGGCCTTGTCGGAAGTGCTTGAGACTGGCCAGACGCCCGAAGGGAAGGGTTTTGTGGACATGCTTTGTAAAGGGCTCTCCCAGCCTACAAGCAACCTGGTGGCCGGATGCCTCCAGCTGGGACCACAGTCTCTCTTCCTGGAGAAGCATGAGGAGAAGGCTGCTATTCATGATTCCACCATCCCCAGTCACAGTTTCAGCTATCAGTCTCCAGGGCTCCCCAGCCCACCGTATGGCCACATGGAGACGCATCTTCTCCACCTTAAGCCACCTACTTTCAAGAGTTTGGGGGAGTCATCCTTTGGTGGTCACCCACCTGACTGTACCACCCCACCCTATGAAGGTCCCCTTACTCCACCCCTGAGCATTAGTGGTAACTTCTCCTTAAAGCAAGATGGCTCTCCAGACCTAGATAAATCATATAGCTTCATGCCTCACTACCCCACTGTAAGTCTGAGTGGGGGACATGGGCACTCAGCTCATTTTCAGACAGCTACTCCCCGATATGAGATTCCCCTTGACGTGTCCTATGACCCATACCCACATCATGGAGTAGGGGCCCAACTCAATGCCATCTTCAATGATTAATTGTATGGCACCTGCCCCAGAACTCCCAACCTCAGAGAAGCCCAGGTATGATGTGGTGATATTTCTTTGTTTTTGTGGGAGTTTCATAAGCTTTAAAGTTGTCATCTTTCAGTAACTTAGACTGTGTAATACATGGTCTCAACTCTTTGGGGCATCACTATCCTCTAAGACTCTTTTTTTAACCATCCATTTCCAAAAACTCTTGACAGTGTGTTGATCTACTGATTTAACTTGTAGCTGATAGTAGAAGGCGCTGTGTGCTTTTCTCCTCAGGATTTGGTGGAAAATCTCTGCAAAATTACTGTACCCAGGACAAGACAAGCAATAAAATAAAATAAATTAAGATCATGAGTGGAATAACCAAAGGAAGCCACCAATTTGGTGTGACAGAAGTTGCTTCTGATTATCAAAGAGATTAAAGCCTTGGTTTAGACATAGATTTCACAAATGTTTCCTTTTTCAGAAGTCTTCAAGGAAATTTGCGATAGGCAGATGCCTCATATTGTTTGCCTTCCTGGAGAACCTGGAAGGGGTATGTCTGTGTGTGTAGGGGTGTGATTCTCTCATGACCTGACTCTGATTAATAAGGAGGACTACGATCTGAATATTTTAGTTCCGGGAGTTGGCAGTCCAGGAATGGGCATTCCCATGCCAATTGGCATGTCAGCACTTTTCTTTCAACACTGGAGCTGAAATAAGGAATTCTGAGAAGATCATCCAATCCTTAAACCTCTTGGACAAAGAGGACCTAAAGAAGTCATCTTCCCTCCCTCCAGACATCTATAGAGATCTGATGGACTTAGGGACCAACAAAGCATCCTGATGGGAGCAATTAAACAGCCACCATCAGCCCTCTTTCCCACTCTAGGATTCCTGCCTGTCAGCTCTCTTCATAACGTACCAGCAGATCATTGAGTTCTCCAGGGGAAAGTGCATTTCATTTGACTTAAGTAAACCATATAGAAACCACTGACATTAGTTCCTTCAGCCATCATTTCCCAGTACAACACAAAACATTTCCTAGGTGCCCCATGTGTGTTTTCCCAAGGAAAATACTTCCCATTGCCTCTCCACCCAACTCCATTCTACTAGGCATTACTTTTAATTTCCAGAACAGAATAAAGTGAATTGAAGATCATGCTAATGCATATGCTGATTTACAGCTTGGATGGTAGAATTAGAGTGAAATTCAAGACCAGTCAATGGGTTCTTCTATTCTGAAACTTTACTTCATACCTCCATGTGAACAGTTTACTTCCGTATTCCCCACAATTCCTTGTCATCTCCATCTTTATTAGTCCATCTGAAATGGCTTTTCTCCCAAGACCCAAGAACTGAGGAGAACTTCTTTACTAGTCTAATCCAAGCTGCCAAGGGCCAAATACACTTTGTCTGTAAAACAAGAGTTCATGGTGTGGAGGTGCTAACCTTTCAGAAGCATGGGGCACCAACAAACACCAGTCACCAACCATCATGAGAAAGGAGGACCTGGCTCACCAATCGGACCAGTATGTGTGAGTGAGGTCGGACTGATGTGCATTCTATTTCCCAAAGGCCACATTTAAAAAAAAAAAGCAAAACAAATAACACCTGCTGAAGTATATGTACCTTACCTGTTTTTCTCATTTACTTATTTCCTTGTAAGCTTAAATTATTATTTTTTTCAGCTTTGTGTAAAATGTGGAATGTGTTCCTTATGTGTTCCCTGGAGCTGCAAATACCCTTTAAGGCAGCCTTGCAGAAAAAGACCAGCCCAACATCATTCTATTAGCCCAGAAGGGAAGAAGTAAAGTGAGTGGCATATGGTGCCCCCACTTGTCATAGATTGTTGCTTAGGATCTTAATGCATTTCAGCACTAGAAGGGACCTCAGGGGTCATTTTTTCTAACCTATAGCCAAAACATGAAACCTGATTATAACATCCCTGAAAATGTTCACTTGAAGGCCTTGAGTGATTAAAAACTCACGACCTCCCATGGCAGTCTATGTCATTTGGGGTAGTATCTATTTGCTAGAATATTTTCCTCATATTGATTGAAAATCTGCCTCCTTGTACCTTTCACCCATTGCTTCTTATTCTGCCCTCTGTATTCAGGTAAAACAAGTTTAATCTTATTTCCACATAACAGTCCTTCAGATATTTGAAGACCACTATCATGTCCACCATTGTCTTTTCTCGTTGTCCCAGATGAGTGTATGAATATTGCTCTAAAAAGTTGGCTACATTTGTGTTTAGGTTTATATATAATGTGTAATGTTCTGGATATTTATTAGATATTATTTATTTAATTTATTATTCCCTTTCCTCTTGTGCCCATTTTTTGGATTCTGCAAGTGTGGCATTCAGTGCCAATCAACAGAGTAGCTGGGACCTTAGCTGGAAGATGGCTCTTGACCTTAGTAGGGTGATCCTGGGTTGGGGGTGGGAGGGATTGTCAGGTAATGCCAAATTTCCCACTCCAAGCTATTTTTTAATACAAAGAAGCAATAATGTGAATGGCTATGCAAGCTAATTGTTTTCTTGTGTTTTCCTACTAAGAAGAGCCATATATATTTTTGGAATTTGTTTTCACATGCTAGTGGGCCAGGACCAGTGTCCTCTGCCCGGTGATTCTGCACAGGGATTTTGTAGAAAATTTGAATTTGGATAATGTCATAGAGTATAGATGTTCCCTGTTACAACACCCATGAGAGGTATCTTACTCTTTTGAAGAGTCCTTCTGGGTATCAAAAGCCAATGTTTGACCCCTTTGATAATATGAATAAAGGTGTGAATCTTGTTAAATGTGGTTTGTCAGTTTGTGAATCTTCTTTCTCTCCCTCCTTCCCTCCACTCCTCCTTTTTCCCTCCCTCCTTCTTTTCTCTTTCTTTCTTTCTTTCTTTCTTTCTTTCTTTCTTTCTTTCTTTCT
>NW_020952487.1:1285718-1408500 GCF_900497805.2 Vombatus ursinus
CTTTCTTTCTTTCTTTCTTTCTTTCTTTCTTTCTTTCTTTCTTTCTTCCTTCCCTCCTTCCTTCCTTCCATTTCATATGTTTCTGAATTCACTGGGCAAAAAATAGGGGGTAAAACCATGAAGACAGGGTAGATTCACATATTCTGGGACAGAAGTACACAGAAAAGAGTTGGTGGGACCTACTATTTAGTATTAACAATTGATGTAGCAGGGTTTCCTGGAACACATTTCATAGTGCTCATATCTCTTTGCCTTCATGAGTTGACTATGTCTAGAGAATCTTACAGTTGAATGTATTCTCCTGCCTAGGGAAGCTCATCCATTTCCTAGGATTCTAGACAGTGCTAATTAATAGCTAAGTAATTAACTAAATAGGGCTGACTGTGTGGAAAATGGTGAAGTCAGCATGATTTGGTTTAAGCATTGTTGTTCCTTACCTTCCCCAGGTCCAAAGACCTCTTCTGTCAAGGATTGTTTTTCAGTTCTTGCTTCACTCAATGGCCAAATTTCTCACTTAGTCCAGACTCTCTTGGTATTAACTTGGCTCACAACAAATGAGTTCTTCAAATGCTCTAGAGGTGGAGTAGATGACAAACCTTTTCACACTAAAGTGTTAGGGACTTAATGTATTATATCTCTAAAGATTTATGTTTTAAAGGAGAGAAGCCTAGAGAAGGAAATGTTTGACTCGAAGGAATGAATATCTAATGGGAGAAATTCAGGTAGAATTTGGTGGTGATTGGAACTGTGGCTTTTGTGCTTCCCCAAATTCTATCATATATATCGTATTGGACTACTAATCCCTGAGGATGGCCCAGTTCTATTCTTCTCCCAAATCAAATGTGGGACAAGGCATACCCAACTCTCAGCTTCCTTGGACTAGAATCCCTGGTCTCATAAAATTATTTACTTAAGCAAACCATAGAACTCAAGATTGAAAGATAACTCATCAATCATCTAGCCCAGACCATACCTGAATTGTAATAGAGAAATGCTGCATATAACACTCCCAACAAGTGGTCTTCCAATTACTAATTGAAGACAAGCCATGAAAGGGAGCCTACTACCCTTACCTCCCCACAATTGGAGGCATCCAATTTCATTTTTGTTAGAAAGATGGGGGAATGTAAATTTTTGACTCTAGGCTAGACTCAGAGTAAGAGTCCTTGGGTTTCTGGGGTATTTTCCCTCCAAAAGACTCAAAATTTGTTCACAGGTGTTCCCTTATGTGTTCACAATTTCCTGTTCAGAAAAATCATTTAACGATTAAAGGGTCATAAACAATAGAAGTCTTACACAGGCCCCTATGTATATGGGTATACACACATACAAACACATATATACATCTCTCTCTCTCTCTCTCTGTATGTGTATATATATATATATTATATATATATGTATATATACATCCTCTACATTCATAATAACACTAATTGTATCTACCTTTGGTGCAGTGGATTGGGGGTTGGACATCAAGTTCAGAAGACCTGAGTTTGAATCCTGACTCAGACACTTGTTAACTGTGTGACCCTGGGCAAGTCATCTATATCTTCTCTCAGTCTCAGTTTCCTCATCTGTAAGATGAAAGGAAATATGAATTTTTAGATCACTTGCCATAGGTGTCAGGCACTTTATCAATATGATCTCATTTGATCCTCCAAACAACCCTGGGAGGTAGGTGCTATTATCATCCCCATTTTACAGTTGAGGAAACCAAGGCAAACAAATTAGTTGTCTTGTCCAGGGTCACATAGCTAATAAATGTCTGAGGCTGAATTTGGACTTGAGTCTTCCTGGCGATAGGCCCAATGCTTGGCACCTAGTTGCTTCTGGGAATGGGATTAATGATAGCACCTACTCCATGAAATTATTGTGGGTATCGAATGAGATAACATACATACAGTGCTGTATTAACTTGCATTGGTTGAGGGAGTTTCCATAGCTGGGCGTTCCCTGTACAAAGGAAATCACTGTACCAAGGTCCAGTCTCTATTTCTTTATCATTGTCTCTTTACTGGCATAGAGCCAAAAGGAACTTCAAGGGTTTAATGACTTTTTATATTTGTATGACATAATAGGGTTTATAAAATGTTTTCCTGTACATCATCTCATTTGGACCTCATAGCAATACTGTGAAGCAAGTAAGGCAGACCTGACGATTTCAGTTTTCCAGATGAGGAAACAGGTACAGAAAGCTGTCCCTAGTCACACAGCAGTGAGTGGCTGAGCAAGGATTTACAGTCAGATCTTCGAGGATCCACCTCCCAGTGTATTTTTTCATTGTACTTCACTGAATTCCTGCATCTGGGTAGGCAAGATTACGGGATAATTTGGGGCCACCCCAGGTGACTGGTGACTCAGGATACAACAGCTGCTACAGAGCGCTGAGGCCAAGTGAGGGAAATGCAGTTGGCAGTGGTTGGAGGAGAAACATGTGGTACTGGGGAAAACAATAGAGCAGATGAGTAGAGGTGACACATTGGTCTCTGGGGATTAGATCAACAGCCATGATAATGGTGCCTCTGATTATACATCAGGTGTGGGGTGATAAGTGGGTCAACCCAGTACAGTCACAATGAACCAAAGAATAATTTAGAAAACGATGTGCTCAAGTTGTAGTAATAATCACATATTCAAAATAATAGGCCCAGAGGGCAGAACTTGGCAGAATGGGTGGGAGGTGCATTGAGGCACCTTTTGGCTTCATGTAAAGAAAAGAAACTTCCTAAAACAATAGAACTGTCCCCAAATAAAGCAGGATACTTTGGCGGAAGGCAGTACCTTTCCATAATATATCTTCAAGCAAAGGCTGAGTAGTCATTGATGAGGGAGATTATTGAAGGTTCTCCTGTGCAGATTTGGGGTAGACTAGATAACCATCTTGTGTTGTTGTTGTTTTTCAGTCATGGCTGACCCTTTGTGACCCCATTTGGAGTTTTCTTCGCAGAGATACTGGAGTGGTTTGCCATTTACTTCTCCAGATTGTTTTATAGATGGGGAAATCGAGGCAGACCATGTTAAGTGACTTGCCCAGGGTCCCACAGCTAGTAAGTGTCTGAAGCCAGATTTGAACTCAGGAAGATCAGGCTTCCTGACTCCAGGCCTGACACTTTATTCACTGTGCCTCCTAGCTTCCTTAGATAACCTCTTAGTCCCTGCCAATTCTAAGAGTCTAGGATTAGGTAAATAAATGAACAAATCCTGGGCTATATCATGGGGAGATTTCTGTCCTTCTATGCATTATTGTAATCTGCTCAGTTAGCTAAGTGGCTGAGTGGATAGAGTACTGGGTTTTGAGTCAGGAAATTTGTTGTTGTTGTTTGGTCATTTCAGTCATGTCCAACTATTTGTAACACCATTTCGGATTTTCCTTGGCAAAGATACTGGAGTAGTTTGCCATTTCCTTCTCCAGCTCATTTTATAGGTGAGGAAACTGAGGCAAAGAGGGTTAAGTGACTCTCCCAGGATCACACCGCTAATAAGTTTCTGAAGCCAAATTTAAATTCATGAAGATTAGTCTTCCTGACTCCAGGCTGGTGTTCTTAGTTGCCAGAGTCAGGAAGACCTGAGTTCAAATCTGGCCTCAGACACTAGCTGTGGGATTTTGGGTAAGTCACTTAACCTCTATTTGCCTTAGTTACCTTAATTGTAAAATGGGGATGATAACAATAGCTCCTATCTCATAAGGTTGTTGTGAGGACCAAATGAGATAATGTAAAGTGCTCAGTATAATGCTGGTACATAGTAGGTGTTATATAAATAAATGCTAGTTATTTATTATTAGTAGTAGTATTAATAGTAGTAGTAGCAGAAGCAGCAACAGCGGCAGAAGTAGTAGTTGAAGTAGTAGTAGTGTAGTAGTAGTAGTAGGAGTAGGAGTAGGAGTAGGAGTAGGAGTAGGAGTAGTAGTAGTAGGAGTAGTAGAGTTCCAATTAGGTAAGAATGGATAGTCTGCAGGTAAATCATAAGAAGTTCCTTGGTTGTAGGGATTGTTTTGTTCTTGGTACTTGTATCCCTAGTGCCATCTAGGATGGTGTCTGGAGCATAGCAGATACTTAAAAAATAATTGATTAATAAAGTGAATATACACTAGTCCAGCTTCTTCTATGACTTCATCTTCAGGGATGCCTCCTACTTCTCCCCCAACACACCCAGAGGCAAGACTACCTGATAGCAGCATTCTCCTTCCAGAACTCTCCTAACTAAACCTTTCAGGCCAAGCCCACCTTAATCAGAATTCTTTTCCATATTCAGTTGTGTTTTAGCAAACCTCCAATGGAACACTGTGGTCCTAGCTAATAAAGTTGTCACACTTGGTATTGATGTTTCAGAAAACCCACATGGAAAGCATTAGCCTTGGCATCAGAAGACTGGAGTGCCACCTCCAACTTGCTACCATATGACCTTGACAGTTCAGCAACTCTGGGGTTCAGTTTTCTCATTTATAAAGGAGTTTGGATCAGATGGTCTTTAAGGCCTCCTCTGGTCCTGATTCCTAGGAATCTCGGGATGAAAAAAGTGTTTTTCCTCGCTGTGAACTGTGGGGTAGATAAAATCATTTACCCCTTCTTTTGTGAGAAAATTGAGGTTCAGAGACATCACAGAGCTAGTAAGAGGCAGAACTAGACTTTCAGCTAGGTCTCCTAATTCTCAATACAGGTCATTTTCTGCTGTATCATGTTGCCCCAGACATTTTATGGTGCTTGTCCAGCAAAGGCAAAGGTCATTTGAATGAGTTAAATCCAATTCATCTGAGCTATAAGAAGAAATATAGATACTTCAGACACCAATATTAAGAAATGACATTTCTAGGAGTTTTTTGATTCTGAGTATCTCTCCTTCACCCTGATGTGGTATGTGCTAAGCAAATGCAGACTCATTTCAATTTTATCATGAGAAAAACATCGTTAAGAAAGGTAAAGTTTATCAGAGAAAAAATAGTAAATGTATTCCAAAACACAAAAGAAATGATTTCAAAATTATCTATTGTCTGGAATCATTTGTACTATTGCATCACCGCCCCCCCCCATGAATAAAGAGAATTAAGTTTTGCTTCCTGCTTTTGTTTTCTCACTTAATAAGTCAAAATGTAAGAGTTACAAACGTGAGAAGACTTGCACTCTAGTGCTTGATTTATCCTTTGGTAACTGTGACATAATAAAGAAATTACTTAGACTCTTGGGAGTTTCAGTATTCTTATTTGTAAAATGGAACAATAATAGCCACCCTCTAGACCCCACAAGGCCATCGTGAAGATCATGGATGTGATATGGTAATGGACCTGAAATTTTAAATCATATTTTTAAGATAATATATAAGTGGAAGGTAGGAGCAGCTAGGTGGTGTTGTGGATACTTCCATGCCTGAGTCAGGAAGAGTTATCTTCCTGAGTTTGAGTTTGGCTTCAAACACCTACTAGCTGTGACCCTGGGCAAGTCACTTAACCTTGTTTGCCTCAGTTTCCCCAACTGTAAAATGAGTTGGAGAAGGAAATGGCAAACCACTTCATTATCTTTGCCAATGAGGTCATGAAGGTTGGACATGACTGAAAACAATAGTAAGTATAAGGTATAATTATCATCCTCACATAACACTTTCAGACTTTTAAATTGCATTACCAATATTATCTCAGTTTATCCTCACAATAGCCCTGGGAGGTAGGTGTTATTCTATCCCCATTTTACGGTTGAGGTTAAATGACTTGTCCTGGGTCACACAGCTAGTAAATATTGAAGACCAGGGGTGAACTCAGGTTTTCCTGTCTCCAGGCCCAGTCACCCAGCTGCCTCTATTATTATTCTTACCTAGTTTGTTTTTGATAGGATTTGTAAGATAGAGTGGGAATCCATCCTGTCTGTTGTCCTGCTGCCAGAAACATATCCTTATCTAACTGGAGAGTTCAGCCTTGGGATCAGGTAAGGCTAGGTTGTGCAGGCACGTGGGTTTGCCCTCTGATGACTGGGCACAGCCTGCAATCAGTTCTGGGCCTTCTGGATAGATCCCAGGGCTCCCTCTCAGCCCGTCTGCTGTCAGCTAGCCAGTAGTGGCTCTTTTGTCTCAATTCCCTGGGCACTGCCAGTGGGAATGGCGACATTACCTAATCTCTGCCCAGTGAGTTTTGTGGGTAAGGCAGGCAGATGGAGAGATGACTGGGGGTTTTATGAGCTGTTTGGGGCTTGACGGGGGAGGGAGGGAAGAGTTCAGGAGCGGTTTGGCTTACATTCCAGGAAGAACCAACATATCCCCCGTCTCTCATTCTCTAAGAAGATCTCAAGACAGCAGCTTGTTCAGCTGCGTGGATGAGAGTGAGGGAAGCGGGTTCAAGAAACCTTCCTTAGCCAGAGGTGATCAGTCTGGTAGAGGAAGAGAGGAATGCAGAAAATCTAAGCTATAGAGAAGTAAAGTAGTAGAGGCAATGACAGAAACAGGAAAAGTCTGATATTCAGAGAGACACAGAAAGAAGGATGAACAGAGCCAGAGAGAGCCCTCAATAGGAACACCGTATTTGTATAACGTCAAAGAAATGGATCAAAGTCAGACAAATCAATCTTAATTTTTCTTTTTTTGGGGGGGGGTCCATCCATCATCATAATATGGATCATCATACATCATACACAATATGGATATTTGAAAGCTTCCAGACAAATGAATTATTCTCTTTGTCAGGTATCATGCAAACAAAGACAGCTAAAGAGACACCAGTGTAATATACTGAGTCAGAGAGAAATACAGACATATGAAGAAAGGCAAAAAAACCCCAAAAAAACCCAGAAACATAAAAAGTAAAAAACATCCAAGAGATAAAAAGAGAATGATGAAAAGTAAAGAGGGAGATTGAGGAAACTGAGATGACTGTGGGAAAAAAGAAGGTTTTTGAACAAAAAATTTCCCCCTCTCTTAGGTCTCCAGACTCTGTAATAAGAGGAAATCCACATATTCATTCCCCTTGTACCAGACTGAAATACAGGTGGCTTCCAAGCTCTTGGGTCACACTTGGAGGAGATGTACTGCAACATGGAGGATTTAGGTTAGTCTCTGGGAAAACTTTTTGAATGATAAAAAAGAGATCAGAAGCCAGCATGATTGTTAGAGGAAAATTTCAACCTCTCATTTTTGAGATACCTTGTCTGCCTGGCCTAGGGAAAGAGCAGCATAGAGATGGCCATGATCCCTGGATGTGAAAGCAATAGAGCAGTGAGTGTAAGATTAGGGAAAGAAATAGGGGTGTATGGGCTGGAGGGCGACTCACTTGGAGGCTGAGTGTAGTTTGGTCTGAGCAGAGGCACTATAGATAGGCAGAAGAGGGAGATGGAGGGGAGTTGATAACATGCCCACATTTGGCATGAACCGACCAAGGTTTTTAGGGTGTGTGTCAGGGGAGAAATGCAGCAGATCTCTTCTGTGATGGAGCATTGCTGAACCATGCTGCCCTGTTTCCGAGCTACAGCTGCCCTCCGGGACTGTGGTCTGCAGCTGTTCCAAGAACCCTGGCTTCTCAGGGAAAGAGGACAGCCGCCAGGAGGGAGGGGGGAGAGGAGGGGGAAGAATGTGATGAGGAGCCAGGCAAGGGACCAAGGCACCCATTTTGGGAGATTCCATTACACACAGAGAGGGATGGCAATCTGGAAGGAATTATAGAAGGGAGAGAGACTGGAGAAATTGGGATTCTTCTCAGGGCTGAGATATATGGATAGAAAGCAAAGAATCAGATGGCAAAGGAAAACCTTTCAGAAGTTGTCTCCTCCAGCTCCCTTTCCTTCCTATACCGCTCCTGATAGCCTGTCCTAGCGCTGAGTTATCGGCCACCTAGAACACCACAGATGTTTCATGTCAGCCTCCACTCGCAGATAGCTACCACCTTAGTTTAGGCCCTTACACCAATCTTCTGGATTTTTCCTAATTAGTCTCCCTACCTCAAATCTCCTCCCATTCTAGTCTAACCTATACATTTCTGGCAAAGTAATTTTCCTTTTAATGTGGATGGGACTATATGACTCCTCTACCCAATCAACTCTAGTAGCTTCCTATTGCTTCTGAGATAAAGTGTTAACTCACTTTATTTAGCTTTTAAAGCCCTAAACAGCCTGGCCCCAAACTGTCTTTCTAGGCTTATTGGAAATTACTCCCTCTCCCTCACTCTGTAATCTGTCAATATTGGCCTTCTCTCTATGGACACTCTTCTCTCAGAATGGACACTCTCTCTCCCTCCACATCTTTGCACTAGCTGTCTCCCGGACCTGGAATTCATTCCCCTAACTCCATCTCACAGAATCTCTCCACTTTGAGATGCAGGTCAGGCACCATCTATATAAAGGCTTTCTTGATTGCCCCAATGCCCTTCCCTCCCAAGCTGCTTTGCATTTAAACACTTTGTTTCTATCTATATCAATTTACTTTATATTTATGCTGTATGTATTTGCATATATGCCTATTGTCTCCCTCATTTGAATGGAAGCTCATTGAGAGTAGGCATTATACTGATAGGCCTCAAACCCATTGGTGAGTTGGGAGGATGTCTACCTCAAGCACATAAAGACTTCCCCTGCCATAATGGGCCAATGAGAACAATCTGTTCCTATAGCCGTAAAGGTGAATGAAGCAGGTGCTGTGGAGCACTTAGTTTGGTCAGACATGGAAGATGCCAGGGTCATGCACTACATCCTTGGCCATTGGCAGTTGTCCTGACTTTTATCTTGCCACTGGACCTCAATGACACTGAAAGAGTGAGTGAGGCTGAGAACTTTGTGAAATTCTGCCTCATTTGAATCCAATTTATGCTCAAGTCAAGACATCACCCATAATGTCATTTGTCTACTTCCAAAAGAAGGCCAAACAACATTCAATAATTGTTGATTGAGCAATTGATTCCCTTAATACGCATGAAAACAGTAAAAAAAATTTGTTTTACGTAGCCTGCATTCCAGCCCTGACTGTGCCACTAATTAGCTATATGATCTTGGGCAGATAATTTTCCCTTCCTGTACCTCAGGTTCCTCATCAATAAAATGGAAACAACAATAGCAACTACCTCATCAGGTTATTGTGAAGATAAAATGAGATAATACAGGTACAGTGTTGTGCCAAACTTAAAGTATTAAATAAGCATTAGTTTTTTTTTTTAAATAATTACTATTATTAACCCAAGATCATGACCAATCACCTAAATTTCACTGCCAGAACTGTTATGGTATAAGAGAGGAATGTGGAGGGTGTATGTACTACTCTAAACAGGGGACTAAAAGTTAGCCTTAGCCAGCTGTCCTCTCTGTGAAGTCCTCACTGATCCCTACCAGCTGAAAACAATGGTGTCCCTCCTCTTTGCTCCTCAAATGTTCCTAGACCATTTTGTCTGGCTCTCTCCTTCCCCCTTTCCCAATCTAGCTAGTATCATATTTCTTTGTGCACGAGTCTAATCTTCCTCATTTTCCCAAACAACTGAGTTAATTTTAAACAAGCTCTGAGGGTTGGGGTGATGTTGTTTATGGTTGTATTCCTAACACCAAGCACAATACTTTGCACTTAGCAGGTGTTTAATAAATATTTGTTTAATTAAATTGAAGTGGATTGGATTAAAGATCGTGCCTTCAAATACCATTGAGAGTTTGCCTGGTTCGAGGACTGACAATGTTTCTCCCCAGGTTCCAAGGATAGCTTTGAGACTAGGAATCGGGACTTCTGTAGACAAAGTCAGCATGGCATATTGGAAAGAATACTGGAGTTGAGATCAGCCGAGCTGGGTTTGGATCCTGACACTGCCATTTATTGTTTGTGTGAAGACAGTGAGGAAGGGCACAAAGAATGGTGGGAATCAAGAAAGAGTTGGTGATCCAATTGTCTTGAAGGAAATGAGGGATTATATAAGGTAGTTTGAGGAGGTAGTACATTCTAGGCATGGGGGACAATCAGTTCAAAAGCACGTAATGGGAGCTAGAAAGGAAGAAGCAAAGTTTGGCTGCACTGTAGAATGTGGGAAGGAGAACAATCTTCAACAAGGGTGGATAGGTAGGTTGGAGCCTCCCTTTGTGAAGAGTTTTAAATGCCACGCAGACGAACTTCTCTTTTATCTTAGAGGCAATTGGGAGACAGTTTGGCTCACTGAGTAGTGGACTGACCTAGGTCAGACCTGCCCTCAAGGAAAATCAGTTTGGAGTTGCTGCTTGGAATAATCCTCCTGTCTTTCTCATCTCCCAGCTCCCTCTGTAAAACCCAAGCGGCAATAACCTCACTATCTCTTCCCCTCAAATCCTGGGCACTTCCTTTGACAACTGTTGCCTTTCTCTCCCTCAGTCCCAAGCAGGGACAGATCCATTTGTTCTCTAAAGCATCGGAATCTCATTGTCTTCCCTGCCCTCTTCCCTTGCTGACCTCTCACCCCGCATTGTCAGGAGCAGGGGAGGGGCAGCTGGGCCCCAGCGGGGCATGATGGGCTTCCCCAGGGCATCCTCTGGCAGGTGCGGGAGGGCTTGACAGCTGGCACTTACTCTCCCCTCCCCCACCCCACTATTTGTCCTCCCTGGGAAGCAGTGAGGGCTAGGAAAGGTCAGACAGTACAGAGGGAACACTATTAGCACAAACCAGGGGCAGGCAGGGCAGGAGCAGGGTACAGAGCCTGTCTTAGTCTTTGACGACAGTCTTAGCGAGGTCTTTCCAGCCAATAAGGCCAGGTTTCTATGTCTTCCTCCAAATTATGGTGATGTCTACCCCACCTCCTCTCAGAATGATGGAAAATGACCTAGATTTAAGGTCAAAAGAGACCAAGGTTTGACCCTTGCATTTCATACTCATCCTCTGTTAGCCTGGAAGAAGTTTTTAAATTTCTCTCATGTATGAAACCAGAGAAGTGAGTTAGATCATCTCTAAGGTACTTGGTGCTTCCAAATCTTATGAGGCTGTGAATCTGATTGTCCCTCCCTTCCTCCCTCCCCACTTGCCTTGCCTCACCTTAATGCCTGGGCAGCTGTGCATGAAGGGATATGAGAAGGGAGGGACCAGAGTCTAGGACACACCAAAGGCCGGCTAGACCATCTAAAAGAGATTAGAAAGAAGGGACAGGATTTCACTGTGGTGTGAGTGGATTTGAATTCTGCCCTTGCTCCTTCTTAGTTCTCAATTTGGGCAGGTCATATAACCTCTCCATGGTTCTATTTCCTCATCAGTAAAATAGGGAATAATAGTAACAGCAGGGTTGTTATAAGAATCAACTGAGAAAATGGATACAGAGTATTTTGTAAACTGTTAAAGGGCTATGTCAACATCAGTTCTGATGATTGTTATTATTCTCTGTCTGTCTGTCTCTGTCTGTCTGCCTCTATCTCTGTCTCTCTTTCCTTTCCTCTCCTCTCCTCTCCTCTCTGTCTCTGTCTCTCTCTTTCTTCTCCTTTCCTGTCTGTCTCTGTCTGTCTCTCTATCTTTCCTTTCCTCTCCTTTCTTCCTCTTCTCTTTGTCTGTCTCAGTCTGTTTCTGTCTCTGTTTGTCTGCTTCTCTTTCTGTCTCCCCTTTCCTCTCCTCTCCTCTCCTCTGTCTCTGTTTTTCTGTGTCTCTGTGTCTCTGTCTCTCTCTCTGTCTCTCTGTCTCTGTCTCTGTCTCTCTCTCTGTCTCCTAAGTCTGGTTTTCCCTAATTTGACCAAAGTGCTGAGGCTACTTTCTGCTCAGAGCTCCACTTCCAACCTGGGCCAGTTGGCCTATCATTAGGCAGCCTGTTCCCACTACTCCTCTGGAGGCTCTCCAAATCAATGCCAAACTTAGTTCCAACATTGTAAAGGCTTAGCCCACAATGTCCCAGAACTCTTAAGGATCAAATATCTGCAAAGCATTTAACACAATGCCTGGCATATAGTAGGGGCTTTAAAAAATTCTTGTTCTCTTCCCTTCTTCTCTCCCCGCCCCTTCTCCTTAAGCTTTAGAGATCCACTAGCTTCAACCGGCCAGGTGCTAAAAATTCCAGTGATGCTCCACACCATGCCCAGCACTTTTCATCTTTATTGATGGCATGTAGATAGAAACAACCTGAGGGCAAGTGTCTATCCTTCTATTAGTGCTGTGTACATAAGAACTGGATTTCCAGTCAAGACTGGGGCATTTTGCATGAGATTATCCTAGAAATTTACTTATACTTAAATTTCTGTGGATGATGACACAAGTGGATAAAAACAACAGCTTTTCGCAATTTCATATGAGTATTAGGATGTAAGGTCATCTTTTGCAGGCTCATTGAAAGCATCTTTGAAATAATGTAGTAGCAGAACAAACTACACAGATGACGTGATTTTTGCCCTGTTCTCACATAGTTTTAATTTTTCTACTCCATTTCTGTATTTTAAAATCTTTTCAATCATGTCATTTGTAGACTATGAGTTTTGGTGGCACTTATTAAAAACGTTGTTCTTAAGTTATTATGGATCAATGTTATGTCCAGACAGTTGTGCTCAAAAGTTACATCTGTGATGTTTTTCTGGGTCAAGTGATTTGCTGAATCCTGAAGGTTATTTTGGAGTTGGCATTTGTAGAGTGGGATGTTCCACTTGTGAGTGTGTAGAGGAAAGTAAATTTTTGGTACGCGATTCTAGCCACTCAATTATGTCTTTCTAGGTGTGTAGTAGAAGCTAATTTTTTGCAACTTATAGTAATATTCTTCAGTTTTCATTACTCTGTTGAATAATCTTTATTTGTTAAGTTCAGGAAGGTTCAAGATAATTCTTTTTATAATTTCTGGTGCCAGTGACCTGATTTAGAATTGTGACCCTAATCCTCTCCATGTCTATTATCAAATGTGTATAACTCAACAGTCATTTTTGGAATCTTCTTTGTGGACAAAGATTTTTTGGTTGAGTTCCAATGGATTTTGCCTATAGGGAGATTCCGTGCTTGCATCTTAGCTATTCCATAGGCTGTCTCCAGAGATAGATCATCTCTGATTGTATTTAACAAATCCAGTGGCATTTACCTCTGGTGTAAGGTGACAAGAGGTGTTTACCAAGTATCTGTCTTTGCTATTGCTTTGTGTTTTGTTTGTTCCAAAAAAAGTATTTCTATAAAATTTTAGCCTGTTTATCACATAATCTCAGAACATCTATCATTCTTCCTCCTCCTTGTGATGAGGAAGTGTTATATTTTCTATGATTGTCTTGGTGTTATAAGTACCACTTTTTAGCAATATCATTTAAGTTATTATTTGGATGTCTTCTATATCCTCTGCCTCATTTTACCCAGACATCATTCTACATAAAGACTGTTATTGGATAGATGTTAATCACTGTAAATGTGTTATTCAAATTAAATCTTGACTTCAAGCAGTCTCTTAATATATATAGCCTTGTCTTTTTCTTTGATAACCTTAATATACCTTGCCTAGAGGAGGTCAAGAATTTGTAAATAATTTCTTTATCCATTGGTTCAATTTGATCTCCATACTCAAGCTTACAGCTTTCAGTCTCTGTATTTCCTCAGCATGTAGCAGAAATGTTTCTATTCTTCCAATCCAAAAGACACTTTTATAACCTTGGAGAAAGTCTACATAGGGTGAAGTGACTATTTAATGTCCCTTTTGGTGGAGCCATAGAATTCGATGCCATCTGTATGCATCATGTTATTGGACAATGTTTTGATATGATTCCTTCTTTGCCTTGAAAGTCATACTTAGCTCTATTTAGGAGTCATCATAATGGATTTAAGACAAAGCACAAAGGTTGCACTGTGGGAAGTCATGTTTTGTATCAATTGTTCTTGATGTTATTGTGTCAGTGAGTGTGATTAAATTTGGAACAGGTTTCCACATGGAGACAAAAAACTCTAATATTCTCAGTATATTTGGATCTAATATACACATACATATACATAAACATATATATATATGTATATACACATATATACATACACACAGATACATGTACTTATACATAGCTGTACCTGACTAAGCCAAGGGAACTGTCAAAACTTTTGTAATAGTCAACAAACATTTATTAAGCTCCCACAATGCGCCAGGCACTGTGCTTAACATTGGGCTTACAAAAAGAGACAAAGAGTACTCACTCTCAAGGAAGTTATCGTCTAAATGGGGAAGACAACTTGCAGACGATTATGTACAAACAAGCTATATACAAAATAAATAAGAAATAAACAAGACAGGGGAGTCATTAGAGTTAAGAAGAGTTGGGAAAAAACTTACTGTAGAAGAGAAGATTTTAGTGAGGACTGGAAGGAAGTAAGGGAAGCCTCACTAAGATGAAGAGGAAAGAGAATTCCAGGTATGAGGAAGAGCCTATGAAAACCCACAAAGTAGGGAAATGAGTGTCTTGTATGAGGAACAGCAAAGAGTTTAGTATCACTGGATCGAAGAGTATGCTGGTGTGAGTAAGGTGTATGGAAACTGGAAAATTAGGAGGGAGATAAGTTATGAAGGGTTTTGAATGCAAATAGAGGATTTTATGTCTCATTCTGGAATTAAAAAAAAGTCATTGGAGTCTATGGGGGCAGGGAGCAGTGATATGCTCTGATTTGTGTTTTAGGAAGATCACTTTGGTAGTTAAGTGAAGAATAAGCTAGAATGGGGAGAGACTTGTGGCAGGCAGACCCACCAGCAGACTATTGCAGTACTCCAAGTATGAGGACATGAGGGCCTGCACCAAGGTGGTAACAGTGCCAGAGAAGAGAAGAAGGCATATATTGGAGATGTTACAAAGGTAGAATTGACAGTCCTTGACAACTAATTGGATGTGAGGTGAGAAAGGGTGAAGAGTCAAAGATAACAGAGAGGTATTGAGCCTTAGGAACTGAGTGACTGGTGGTACCCTTGACAATAATAGGGAAGTATAAATATTAAGGTGCTTTTGTGTGGTTTGTTTAATAATCATCAAATTGAGAATGAGGTTTTTTTTTCAACAAAAGCTTTTTGGTATATCCTTTTTTGTTCATCAGCTAACAATATATTATTTTCATTTTAAGGGTTTGAAGATTTAAAAAGAATAAACACAAGTTCCTAATGTTTTGTGTAAAGTACACAAAATAGGCCTATATTTATGGGAATCCTAGTGTTCTCATCTATGGGTAACAAATATGTGAAGGTATAATGATGATTTTTGCTATTCTAGCATCTTAGAGTTAGAAGGAACCTCAGAGTTGACCTTGTCTAACCCCTTACATGAAATATATCTAATTTGAAGGGAGATATCAGGAAGATCTTCTGAATTATCAGGGAAATAACAGGGAAAGTGAGAGTGGAAAGAGAGTGGAATCTTTGTCTCAGGTAATCTCTAAGAAGCAGGACCAGATCTCTTTTTCTCTGGGTTGGCTCATGAATGGAGTCAGGATAAGTCTGCTTGTGACGAAGCCTCTGATCTTTAGCTTACCTCAAAATATACCTTCATATCCATCTCACCTCCCAATTTTGACCATATGTGGGTCCTCTATCTTTCTTTAAGTGCTTACTAGCTACACAAGTCCCTTAATCTCTTTAAGTCTCAATTTTCTCATCTATAAAATGAAAGGATAGGAGTTAATGTCTTTGGAGCATCCTTGCCCCTCTGAATCTATGATCTTATGACCAGGTGATGGTCAAACTCCAGGGTTAGAGGAAAGCCTTTCTCAGAGACAGTGGGCAGCATGGTCTCTGGCTTTGGAGGACCAATGATATCATGAGTCTTGATTTGTGAGTGAATTGGATTTAAGTGAGGCTGAGCTGCTGCAAAGTCATCAGAATCCAGTGGCAAGACATAAGTCAAGATGACTGGCAATGGCCCCACGTGGATTCTAGTTTCAGATCTGAAACTTACTAGTTATTTGACCTTGATCAAGTTACTTTTCTTTTCTAAGACTCAGTTCCTTCATTATAAAAAGGAAAAATAACACGTATACTACCTACTTCATACTGTTGTTATGAGGAAGGTACTTTGTAGACCTTAAAGAGATTTAAAAATGATTTAAAATGAATAACAAATTTAAATTATTAAACTTGCTAAAAATTTAATAATAAAGAGATTTTAAAATAATTTAAATATGACCTATGTTGTAAACATGACCTATGTCACGGCTTATGTGAGAAAGGTGCTTTGCAAACTGCGAAGTGCTACATAAATGTCGTATATTAATGACATTTTTCTATTAGTATTATTAAAGTACAGGACATTTTTAGGGCAAGATAAATGTTGCTTGTAAATTCTCATTAATAATCTTATCTCTTTTCTCCCCAAAGGATACCTCAACCTCGATCTCCTAAGCATCCTAGCCAGCTTGGCCTGAGTGGTATAATGACTAAACCAAACTTAATCCTCATTTTAAGAGCTCTAATTCCAGTTCTGTTTGTAATCTGATCAACCTCAAGGCCCCCAAAGCCCTAATGGGCATGACAGGAAAACTGAAGGGATTTGAAAACTGAAAAAAAAAAAGTCCTGGGATAGAAAATTAAGGTCTCTTCTCCCACTCCCCTGCCCCTCAACATTAGACCATGGTCACAATTTTTCCTGTATGTATTTGCATTCTCTTTAGAAAGAAAACAGTTCTCATGCACTGATCATTTCTGTTTTTATGAAGAGTGTTACCTGATCTCCTTTTCTTAGTCTGAGGCAGAGGCAAACAAACTAATGGGTGTGTGTATGTGTATGTGTGTGTGTGTGTGTGTGTGTGTGTGTGTGAGTGTGTGTGGGTGTGTGTGCGCGCGTGCGCACAAGCATGCATGTGTATGCTCAGTCCCTAATCCATATGCAAGTTGGCATAAGGGTGCAGCCAGGCAGTGAATAGGGTAATTCTACAATAATATGTTGCCTGGGAAAGCCTCAATCCCGCTTTGGAAGCAGCAAGTCAACTCTATATTCCTCTCAGGCTCAGATTACACCCACAGGGACAAAAATAGACAGGCTTCAGTTCCCCATGGAGGAAAGAAGAGTGGTCCTTGAAAAGAGGAAAGATTAGGAAGGATTCAAGTGGACCCCCTCTTCACTCACTTGTCCACCTCCCTTTTGGCAGAGTGGGACAAGTTTCTGAATACTGGATGCTCCGAATACTGCTCCCAGTGTCAGATCTCTGAGTGTTTAGGGCATAAAGTCATATGTTCCCTCCCAAATCTGAGCCTAGAAAAATATGCAAAGCTTGTTGTCTCACAAATAACATAAACTCACACTCCATAAGACTTTATGTTCTGAACATAATAATAAAAATAAAATACATTAATATGATACTTTAATGTTTACAAGATACCTTATAAACATGATCTCATTTGTACCTCACAAGTATATCATTTGTTGGGTTAGTGGGTGTGATTTAAAAAGAGGATAGTTGACTTGTTCTTACAAAAACTTTGTCAACTAAGTATTAGAGGTACCTTTTTTTAAGGTATAGCCTTATTATACATCGGTCTGCTTCTTACACTTTATGGTGAGGGCAAATTGGCTTTCTTGCTATCCCTCACACACAGTATTCTCTCTCCTCGGGCACAGGTCTTTGTGTAGGGGTACACCCTTCTCATCTCCACCACTCAGAATCCCTGATTTCCTTCAAATATCTTACAAATGACTTTTCCTGATAGACAGCTCCTGGACTTGACCCCTTCCTTCCCCTTTCACCTTGATCTAACAAACTATTAACCTGTATTTATTTTGTGTTTTATACGTGTTTATATTGTCTCCCTCGATAGAATGTAAGGAACAAAACCTATTCCCATTTTGTTTTTGTATCTTCAGCAACTAGAAATGCTTGGTACACAGTAGGTACTTAATAAATGCTTGTAGATTGATTGATCCTAACTTAAGCTCTAGTCTACTTTTCACTACATTGTGGCTGTCCCCCAGAGGTTCCATGAGTGTCAGAGCTGGGATTCAAATCCAGGTCTCTTGACCAGAAGACCAGTCTTCCTTTCACTCCCTTCAAACTGTTTATTCAGGGGCAGCTAGGTGGCTCAATGGATAGAGCACTGGCCCTGGAAGTCAGGAGGACCCGAGTTCAAATCTGGCCTCAGACCAAACACTTGACACTTACAAGTTGTGTGACCCTGGTCAAGTCACTTAACCCCAATTGACTAAAAAAACAAAAAAAACACCTCTTTATTCACATTGCAAATGGTCTACTGCCTTCTGGAGGACTTAAACCCTGTCTGTGAGTCCCTCCAAATGTTGGAACTAATTTTTGTGTAGATATATCTTTTTGTGCAAAATATGTGTCACTGAACAGTGGGCTGTTCCTTCCCCAATTCTCACTAATTCTGCTAGTGTCAGACTATGGACAGATGATCGCTACTTTGGCTTCTAGGGAAAACTGTATGTGATTACTGCTAATACCATAGGTCATGAGTGCCCACCAGTGTGCTTCCCTTTAAAAATTGGCTAATAGACTCAATTATGTTTTAGAAAAGACATTTATTTAAATGAAATAGCAAAGAATTTTTCTCCCAAATCTGTGACTCATTCTCCCACAAATACTCAAAGAGTCAGAGACAACTAGGGAGTATCTGTAACTAACTCACAACTCCAGAAGAGTAGGACTTCAGTGTCCTTTTATTTATGTATTTTTTCTTTCTAGAGAGTCCTTATGGATTTCACGGTAGGTTAGGGATGGGCAAGTCACTCTATTAGGCAGGGCTGGCTTCCCACAAGACACACATGCTGCCAGCCTGGGTCAGATGGATTGCTTGGCTACTGAGTTGGCTCCTCAGTGGGCATACTATCTGAGCTGGATGGGTTAATTGATAGACTACCTGTGCTCATTTGTCAATGGATAACTAGAGTCTCTACCAAGTCTAACCTCATGCTTGTCTGGGTGTTTCTGTGTTCTTTCAGATAGTGCTATTTTTCTAGTATTATTTTCTAATACTAGTGCTGTTCTGATTCTGTTCTGATCAGTGCTAGTTCTGATTCTAGTACTATTTTTTTTTTTAGTTTTTTTTAGGCAATTGGGGTTAAGTGACTTGCCCAGGGTCACCCAGCTAGTAAGTGTCAAGTGTTTGGTCTGAGGCCAGATTTGAACTCAGGTCCTCCTGACTTCAGGGCCAGTGTTCTATCCACTGCTCCACCTAGCTGCCCCACTAGTACTATTTTCAATTCTCTCAGAGAGGTTGGAGGCTCAGCATAGGAAAGGCAGAAGTCTCTCAAGTTAATTCACTCTCAGGTTTGTCACATACCAACGAAGAGGTGGGACAGATTCAACTTCTCTTGGTCAGTAATTCTTCATGGTTCAGAGTTTGGTTTCCTAAGTGAGAGACTTCACCCTAAATTATGATGACCATCCCAGTACATTTCCCAGAATCCTATCGGGTCTTATGCAAACTAGTGGACAGAGGGCAAAGATACCAAGGCAGCCTGGGACTTGGGACAAGTTCTTTATCTCTTCTGGCCTTTTCTAAGGACAAGGCCCAAGTGACCACTATAGGACACCTAGTTACCTCTGACTTCCCAGACCACAGGTTCATGAAAGTGCTGTCCTAAGTGATGCCTCCCAGGGCCACAGGGGCTACCTCCCAAGTAGTGCACCCAGTAATCTGTTTACAGAACTGTCCAGAGTATTTAGCAGGCCATGGCTGGGGACCAGGGGATTAAGGCCAGCTTTCCCAATAGCATCTGCTCTCTGCTGTCCCCAGCTGTGTGGAGCACAGAGACTTCTGTTTTGGGATAGGGCATCAGGTGGCAGTCAGGAGGGAATGTGTATATGTGTGTGTGTGGCTGGGGGTGGGGTAGCATGGCCTGTGGGGAATGGGCATGTGTGTCATCCCTATTGATGTCGATATAAGATCTCTTTACCTAGCAGCTTTCATAAACAGGTATGACTTTTATAATGCCAGTAGATTCTGAACACTTCTGAGCCTGCATTTGTGTGTATGTGTGTTTTTTTTACCAGACTCCAAAAGCTGCTTGTGCCTTTTCTCCATTTTCTGATCTTATCACTCCTCACTTAGTCATATTCTCCCCCTCATTGCCATTGTCATTCCGTTAGGAGGACATGTGCGTGCAGCTTATAATAGAATCCTAGTGAGGAAGGGATTTTCAGATTCATCCAGACTAAGATGATAATAACAAGAGCTAGCATTTACATAGCTCTTTAAGGTTTGTAAAGCATTTTATAAATATTATCTCATTTTGTCTTCAGAACAACCCTAGAATATAGGTGCTCTTATTATTTCCATTTTTTCAATGAGAAAACTGAGACTGATTAAGTGACTTGCCCAGGGTCACATAGCTAGTAAGTATCTGAGGGTGGATTCGAACTCAACTCTTCCTGATACCAGATCCAGTGCTCTACCTACTGTACCACCTAGCTGCCTGGGCAGAAGGAATTCTAGTTTGGGATTCAGAAGATTCAAGTTTTAGGCTCAGATCTCCCATTACTAGATCATCCAATGAGTCTAGTTCAGAGGCGGTGGTAATGGATGGAGAGCTGGCTTAGGAGCCAAGAGCACGTGGATTTAAATTCTAGCTCTCATACCTACTGGCTATGTGATCCTAGGCAAGTCATTTAAACTCCCAGGGCCCCTACACAGCTTTTTAAGATTGGACCTCACTGGAGGCAGGTAGGTGGTGCAGTGGATAGAGCACCTGCCCTGGAGTTAGGAGGACCTGAGTTCAAATCTGGCCTCAGACCAAACACTTGACATTTACTAGCTGTGTAACCCTGGGCAAGTCACTTAACCCCAACTGCCTAAAAATTAAATTAAATAAATAAAAGATTGGATCTCACAGAAGGCCTGCTGGTCTGGATTAGTAAAGGGAATTTCCCATACCAATGAAAATACAAGTTTGTCTTTTTTTTTTTCTTAAGCACAAATCCCTGTACTAGGTGCTGGGAACACAAGGATTAACTTAAAGTAGGCTATGCTCTTGGGGAGTTCAGAATCTAATGAGATTTAGGAGACTGACACACAAATAAATGTCATACAAAAGGGAATAAAATGGTAGCATTAGAGAGATTCAACAAAAGTGCTGTGATAAATTTGAGAAACTGTGGACAATGGGAGTCAAACACATGTTGAATGTTATTATGTGCATTAGGAAGAATGACATTTTATTGTTCCACAAATGGACTAATTCCAAATGTGTGCAATAGTTTGGGCAATATATACTTTTTTCATCCATTTGTTTTTTCCTGTACGGATTGTTATGCCGATCTCTGTTAAGTGATTATGAGTTTCATGGAGGATGTTTTATAGTACAAGGGGGTTTGATATAATCTTCCAACATCACCCATTAGCAGGAGCATCTAGAGAACTTGAACTGTATGCTGAACATCCTTCTTATAAAAGGTAAACACCATTGGTGGCCTTTGTTCAATGCTTCACATGGGATATATAGTTAGTAAAGTTAGCTCCAAGAATTTAACAAGGAATTTTCTGCAATTTTATCCTATGCATGAGAGACATTCGTTTGGAAACAAGACTTTAAGGCTGCATTACTACTTTGCTAATGAGTCAATTAAAAAAATCAACCAACAAACAATGAACACAGTGGGATTTAATATTCTCTACATTTTCAGTCAGGTAGGTGATTGTGAAGATGTGGTATTTTCAGATACTACGTGGGAAACATAGAAAATAATCTGTGAAAGCCTGACTATTCATTTTTCATGTTTTCATCAAGAACATCACACCTATTTTGGACAGGTACAGCAGCTGAATAATTAATTGGCCCTAGAATTGAATAGGAAGAAAAGAACAGGCTGAAGTACATTTTAGAAATTATACCAACCTTTTAAATTTCCCAGGCTGCCTCTAACATACACACATGCACGTGCCTCTAACACCTACTCATGCATATGCTTTTTTTTTTTCTGGGCAATTGGGGTTAAGTGACTTGCCCAGGGTCACAGAGCTAGCAAGTGTCAAGTGTTTGGTTTAAGGCCGGATTTGAACTCAGGTCCTCCTGACTTCAGGGCCAGTGCTCTATCCACTGCGCCACTGCTCTCTGATGCATATGCTTTTAACACCAGGTTCTTTGAGTGATACTATGTGGCTAAGCATCATAGATCAACCCAATATTTGGAAAATAAAAAACTACAAGTGACCCTACGAGCAATGAAAAGTGCCTGGTGGATGTGTACTACATAGAGGCTGCAGTATATTAACAATGATTACTAATGCTTAAGAAGTAGCACAAATAAATATGATTCAGAAAATGTATTGTGGGAAAAGGAGGTGACCTGGTAATGTAGTAATCAATCAGTAAGCATTTATTAAGTGCTTACTACATGCCAGGCATTGTTTTATAGATAGCTAAGTGGCACAATAGATGGAGTGCTGGACTTGGCATCAGGAATGCCTGAGTTCAAATCTGGCCTGATACTTACTAGTTGTGTGGGCAAATCAAAAAGCAACTTATTTGAAAACAGCTCAAGGAGAGATCATTTAAGAATTATTGGACTACCTGGAAGCCACGATCAAAAAGCCTAGACATCATATTTCAAGAAATTATCAAGAAAAACTGCCTTGATATCTTAGATCCAGAGGGTAAAATAGAAATTGAAAGAATCTGCCAATCACTTCCTGAAAGAGATCCCAAAATGAAAACTCCCAGGAATATTATAGCCAAATTCCAGAGCCCCCAGGTCAAGGAGAAAATACTTCAAGCAATCAGAAAGAAACAATTCAAATACTGTGAAACCATAGTCAGGATCACACAAGATAAAGCAATTTCCACATTAAATGAGTGGAGGGCTTGTAATGTGATATTCCAGAAGGCAAAGAAGCTAGGATTACAACCAACAACAACCTAGCCAGCAAAACTGAGTATAATCCTACCGGGGGAAAATGGATATTTAATGAAATAGAAGACTTTCAATCGTTCCTAATAAAAAGAGCAGAGCTGAGTAGAAAATTTGACTTTCAAACACAAGACTCAAGAGAAACATAAAAAAAAGAGAGAAGCATGAAAGAGTAATAATAAAGGACTCAATATAGTCAAACTTTATATTCTTATATGGGAAGATGATACATGTAACTCCTGAGAACTTGGTCATTATTAGGACAATTAGGAGCCCACATAGACAGAGTGTGCAGGTGTGGTTCAAATATGTGTGTATGTATGTATGTGGATATAAATACATCTATATGTACACACACACACATAAACATACACACACACACACAAACACACACACACACTGTTGGGTATAGAAATCTATCTGACCCAGTAGGAAAATAGGAGGGGAAGGGGATAAGAGATATGGGAAGGTGGATTAAAGGAGGCAGTGATCAGAAGCAAATGAGAGGGTGAAGGATAAACAGAAGGAAATGGGATTGAGGGTAATACATAGTAATCATAACTATGAATGTGAATGGTATGAGCTCACCCATAAAAATGGAAGCAGATAGCAGAATGGATAAGAAACCAGAATCCAATGACATGTTCATAAGAGACCTTTGAAACAAAAAGACACATACAGAGTTAAAACAAAGGGCTAGCACAGAATCTAATTTACTGTAGGTTAAACAAAGGTGAAAAGGCAGGAGTAGCAATCATGGCCTTAGAAAAAGCAAAAGCAAAAAGAGACATCATTAAAAGAGATAATCAGGGAAACTACATTTTGCTAAAAGGTACCATAGATAATGAAATAATATTAAAAAACAATGTTAAGGGCAAGTTTCTCTGATAAAGGCCTCATTTCCCAAATATATAGAGAATTCAGTCAAATTTGTAAAGAAAAAAATGAAAGTTATTCCCCAATTGATAAATTGTCAAATGATATGAACAGGAAGTTTTCAAAAGAAGAAATCAAAGCTGTCTAAAGTCATATGAAAAAATGGTCTAAATCACTACTGATTAGAGAAATGCAAATTAAAACGACTCTGAGGTACCACTGCACATCTATCAAAAATGACAAATGCTGGAGGAGATGAAAGAAAATAGGGACACTAATAAACTGTTGGTAGAGTTGTGAATTGATCCAATCATTCTGGGGAACAATTTGGAATTGTGCCCAAAGGGCTATAAAACTGTGCATACCCTTTGACCCAGCAATACCACTACTAAGTTTTTATCTCATAGAGATCAAAGGTAAAGGAAAAGGACCTCTATGTACAAGAATATTTATAGCAACTCTTTTTTTTGTGGTGGCTAAGAATTGGACATGGAGAAGATGCCCATCAGTTGGGAAATGGTTGAAAAAGTTGTGGCATTTTATTGTGCTATAAGAATGATGAGGATGTGGTTTCAGAAAAAAACAAAACAAAACAAAACAAAACACGGCAAGACCTACATAAACTGATGGAAAGTGAAGTGAGAAGAACTGAAAGACCATTGTGCAACTAACAGCAATGTTGTAATGATGATCAACTATGAAAGACTTGGCTGCTCAGATTAATACACTGATCTAAGATAATTCCAAATGACTCATGATGAAAACAACAACAATAACAACAACAACAACAACAACAACAACAACAATACTATCCATCTCCAGAGAGAGAACTGAAGAACTCTCAGTGCAAGTGGAAGTACAGTTTTCTCACTTTATCTCATTTTTGCCTTTCTTGGGATATGGCTAATATGGAAATAATTTTTGCATGATTTCACACGTATAATTGATATATCATTTTGCTTTCCCTCTTAATGAGTCAGGGAGGAGTTTGAGAGAGGGAGAAAATTTGGAACTCAGAATTTTAAAGAAGAATATTAAAAATAAATAAATAGTAAATTAGATTTAAAAAAAGATGACGAGGAAGACTTCTAAGGGGTTGGGAGAATCTTTTGTGGATGGTTTATGGCATGACTTGAACAAAAATTATCCAACAGGAGATACAGCATGACTGATACATTGGGGAGAATACATACTTTGATAAGATCACAGATTCACTAAAGGAGAACTGAATTCACCCCACCCCCATCAACTTCAATTTCAGCATTAAGTACCTACTATGTACAAGGCCCTGGAAATACAAAATACAAAGGTAAAACCCAAAGTCCATACCCTTGAGGAGCTTCCATTCTCCTGGAGTGAAATACAAACTATTTTCAAGTGTGAGAGAGTGCTAATAATTGAAGGGATCATGAGAGATTTCCTATAGAAAGTGGTATCCAAGTTCTGCTCTGAAAGAAAGAAGAAAATAGTCTTTCTCTTGCTTTCATAACATGGTTACTACATAACATGGCTGTGACAAAATTACTTTAAAGAACCTTTAAAAAGAATTCCTTCCCAAGAACAACCATATAGTCTATTACTTTTGGAAAGAAAATTTGTTCCCTTTTTTTTTTTCCTTTTGGGAGAATGGTCACTTACTGATGAAGACCACTGTCAGCCCAGAAAGCCAAGCATAGCTGTGAAATCCTCCCCTGTCTTTCACCTCCCCCTCTCCCCTCTCTCACTACCCCCACTTAGATCACTTGGAAACCTGACAGAGGTAGGGGAGCTGGTTTCCAAAGAAACTGGATTAGGGAAATGAAAAGAGTTGAGGGAGGGTGGGATGGAACAGGAATGCACCTAAGTACTGCCTCTCAAGCTAGGTCCCTGCACTTTTCTAGCCTGTTGGTTTTAATGTTGTCACAGATGGATAGAAGCAACAAAAAGGAAGAAATTGAGTTCTAGCCCTGGCTTAAAGAAAAAAAAAGTCATGAATTTATCCCCCTGAAGTTAGCTACAGGATTTTCATGACTCTTCGGCCAAGACTTAGCTCTGATCATCGAATTTAGATAACTCCATTCACCCCCTTCCAGTTTTTATTTATCTTCAATGTAAATACTCTAGCATCCAGTCATAAAATTGGTTAAGTATAACCATTCTGCCATATTTATGTTGGGCACTTGCATCACTGTCTGAATCTGTATATCCAACTTAAAGGGCAGAGGTCAGATCTGTAATAGCTCTTTATGGCAACATCTATAATTAGTGGCTTAATAGGAAACATTTGGTGATCACAGAGATTTAGAGTGGGAAAGAAACCCAAGAGAACATTTCTTTCAAAATCTTCATTGTACAAATGAAGAAACTGAGGACCAGAGAAGTTAATTTCCTGCCCCCCCCCACTAGTTGCTCTACTGGATCTCAACTCCAGAAAAGTCAAGATTTCCCTAGAATAAGCTCATCATCCAAAATCTCATCATTGATTCAGTTTTGAGCCTTATCACCTCCTTAGCACCTTTAATTGTCTCTCTCCCCTCTGATTTGGAGGGCTGGAGGTAAGGGCAATGAATTCTTCCCAAGGTCTCCCTTTACAGAGGGCTTGGACTTTTTCAGGTATCTCCATCAGCTGCTCTGCATGTTTTTGACTCCATGAACATCATGCCAGTATGCCAGATGCCCTGTGCTCCCATCTGCTTTTCAATTTTTCTTCTGTGCATTGGCTTCTTCCATTAGATTGTAAGCTCCTTGAGGTCAGGAACTATTTTTTTTTTAATATATCCCTAGCACATAGAAGAGTTTAATAAATGTTTATTGGAAATAATTAAAGTAATCTGCCAACATCAATCAAGAGCTGAAAGAATTTGGTTTTCTATACTCTGAAATTAGAACTTGGTTACCTCCATGAAATTGTCTATAATGGTGCTGTTATAGGAACACGTAAGTGGAGTCTTTGGATCAACAAATTTTAGAGCCGGATAAGAACTTAGACCTCATCTAGCCCAATCAGTTCATTTCATAGATAACCTGAGTCCCCAAAGATAAAATGACTGTCCTTCTGTAACATCTACCCATTGATGCTAGTTTTTTTTCCCTTTTCTTTTGTCCAGTCTGAATATCTCCAGTTCCTTCAAATGATGCTACTTTTGTCCCCAGACTTCTCATTATATTAGTCACCCTACTGTGGACACACTACAGTTTGTTAATGTCTTTACTAAAATTTGTCACCCAGAACTAAAAACACAGTTCTCCAGAAGTGGTCTGAGCAGAGGAGAACCCAGTGGGACTATCATCTCCCTCATTCTGGATTCTGTGCCTCTCACAGCTTTTATGCTGGGTGTGCCATGTTGTTCATCCATCCTGATCCTGCAGCTCACTGAAACCCTCAGATCCATGACTCATGGCCTATGGTCCAGCCATATCTCCTCTGACCTGTACTTAGTCTTCTTTTTAAAAATTGAAAAAAAAAATCTAAGCGTGGGATTGTACCCAAGGGTCCCATCTCCTCTTTCTTTAGTTATGCTAATGATGATGACACTCATTTATCCATGTTTTATGTCCAGAATCACTTTTCCATGAATTATAGCATTTGAGACTTACAGCAGCCTTTCTGAGTGGTTATTACAGTCTCTGTTTTACAGATGGTGAAACTGAAAACTCCGAAAAGTTAAGGGATTCCCATTGAGGACAAGCAGCAGAGCTGACCTTACATTTCCACATTGTGTGCTCTTTATTATGAAGCACCCCATTTCCTCACAGGACCTGGCTAGGGGCACAGAGTCAATATCAATACTGTAACTGCCAGTGTGCCTGTCTGTCATGCACGGAAGAAGAGATCTCTAAAATCTTTGCCAGGTCTAAGCTTTTCTAACTCTGTCAGAGTTTTCACTTGGTCTCTATGTCCCCTTCTCTTGGCTATTGTTTCTACCTGAATCTCACAAATGACAGGGGATTCTGATTTACTGAGGTCTTGATGGGTTGTCTGAGGCTTTCTGGGCAGGGTGACCCTGAACCTGATCTCAACAGGCCCCTCTAGCTAATCCCTATCTCAGTCTTCTCCCTCCTTTCCCCTGGCCTCTGGAGTCTGGCTGCTGACGCTTGTGTGGGGGTGGGAGAGGGCTTTGGAGGCCTTCCTCCCTGTCAGCTGGTGTCAGTTTTCATAGCAGATGGTGGGTGGTGACGTTGGTCCTATTGTCCACCATTCCCTGCCCTGGAGGGAGAGCTTTTTTGCCAGCAAATCTCTTTTCCTTCTAGGGGAACTGGCATCTGCCCCCACAGGCAGTTTGAGAAGGGAAACATTTTTTAGTTCTGCTCCTCAACCTGCTAGATACTGGTGTTCTTTGGGGATCAGAAAAAGCTGGGGGTGCTCGGGGCTCCTTCGGTCAGCTCTATTTCCTGTCCCTGTAAATGATGTGGCATCTGTTTTTCTACTAAGGACAGGAACAGAGGAAGTGGGCCCAACCTACAGTCTGGCAACATGAGGTTGGATAACTGGAATAAATTCCTGGTGCCCAGAGTTATAACACATGGGAACATCTGGCCAAGAGAACCTAAAAGCAGGAAATATACTCACCAAACCCTTAAACTCAACCCTTAAATTTCCAGTTGTAGCTCTGTAATATTGTAATCCAACCTAAAGACAGAGGGAGGGATAGAAAGAGAACTGGATGGCTTTCCCTATTGGAGAAGTCAATGATTCTATGACCCCTGGGTCCTGGTGAAGATTTTTAATGAGGAGATTCTGGCAGGAGGAAAGGTACAGGGAGAAGAGAAGGAAAGGAAGTGGGGGAAAAAGGAGAGGGAAGAAAGGAAGGGAGAGAAGAAAAGAAAGGACTGAAGGAGAGAGGAGAGAAGACTGGAGGGAACTAGGGAGGAGGAGAGGGGAATGGAAGGGAGAAGAGAGGAGAAGACAGGACTGAAAAGGAGAGGAGAAGAGAAGAAAGTAACAGGAGAGGAGGAGAGGGAACTAAAGGGAGAGGAAAGGAGAAGAGAGGAAGGGAGAAGAAAGGAAAAAAAAAGAGGAGAAAAAAGGGAAGGGAGATAAGAAATTTCACAGATAAGAAATCAGAGTCACAGAGAGGATTAAATGACATGTCCAGGATTACACACAGGGATAAAGTGTCTGAGGTGGGATGTATAGAGTCAGGTCTCCCTCACTTCACTCTACCCACTTCCTTCCAAAGGGAACACCAGCCCTGCTCAATTCACAGGGTTTTTCAAATGTGACAACATACATGAAAGTGCTTTGTAAACTATAGGAATTTAAATATCCCTTTAAAATATTCCTAATGAGAGGCAATGTTGGTACGGTGGGTAGAGAGCCATCTTTAAAGCCAGGAAGATCAGTTTAGGTTCTGCTGCTGACTCATATTGGCCCTGTGATCCTGGTCAACTTTCTTAACTTCCTAGTGCTCTGTGTAGTTCTCTGGGGCTACAAGATCCAGAGAAGATGCTGGACCCACACTGGTAGAGGGAGTTTCCTTACCTGGAGATTCCTAGCAATAAAAATGAAATCCCAGGACCACTCTCTATCCCTCTATTCTTAATATTGTAATCCCACTTTCCCCATCTCACTAGCCTCAATGGTACTTTTTTTTGCATCCAACAGCTAAATCTGCCCTTTTCACCTAGGCCTTCTCCCTTGGAGAATAGGATGAGATCTCCAAGCCCCTGGTTCCATATTTAGCAGCTGCCACAGTCCAGAGGGTTGTGCTTGGCTTTTATTCTAATGCAGGTTTTGGGAGCACGCTCCCAGTTTAATCCCCAGCAGATAAACTAACATCAGAGAGATTGGGAGTTATTTACGAAGACTTTCTGGCCAGAGGAGATTGGGCCCTGGTTAATCTTGTCAGCTGGGGTTGAGGGGGTATATTTAAATGAGAATTTGTAGAGGAATAATCCTTTCTTTAAATTCTGGCCCAATCCATCCAAAAGTTGTAATCAGGGGAGTATCTATTGGAAGAGACAGGATGGCAGTTTGTGTTTTGAGTGCAGGCTTAAAAGGCCTGAACTAGAGAGATCAAATGAGGTTTTAAAAAGGGTATGTACCCAATAGGGAGGTGGTGTGCTACAGTGGGGGTTTGGACTCAGAGGACATGCCCAGCTCTTCCACTTTCTACCTGGGTAACCTTGGGCAAATTACAAAAGGAGGCAATTGGACTAGATGACCTTAAAAAGCCCTCAGGCCAAATTCCATGATCCTTTGAGGCAAAAGAGGCTCTCAGGGATGCAATAAGTCTTGAGAGGTGATTTCATCCTTCTCCCTGCCTCTAGAAAGAACATCATGGACAGCATGGTGGGCTGAAGAACAAGGGGTTTCTTCTATTTGTCCACTTTGGGGGGGAGGGCACTACTCTCATATTGCCCCTCATTTCAGTGTCAATCCCCGGTATCAGTTTTTTTTTTTCTTAAGCCCTTATTTAATTGTATATATCACTACAAAATGGTAATCTACATATGTATGTATATGTGAACATATATGCATATCTGTATATATATATATATATATATGCAAGGAAAGAGAAAGAGAGAGAGATGGAGAGAGTCAGAGCTAGAAGCAGACAAAGACAGAGATGTAAGGGCTGAGAGGGAGGGAAAAAAAGAAAGAAGGAGCCATAGAGGCAAAACGATTGAGAGAGATACATAGAAAAAAAGAGAGAGAAGGACAGAAAAAGAGACAGAGAGAGAGACTGAGAGAGACATACAGAAAGAGAGAGACAGAGAGAGGGACAGAGACAGAAAGAGACTGACAGAGATAAACACATAAGACATAAGGAGTGAGAGGGAGGGAAAAAAGAAAGAGTCAAAGAGGCGGACAGATTGAGAGAGATACATAGAGAGAGACAGGAAGAAGGCCAGAAAGAGAGATAGAGAGACAAAAAGAAACTGAGAGAGACTGAGAGACATACACACACAGAGAGAGAGAGAGAGAGAGAGAGAGAGAGAGAGAGAGAGACAGTACTATTAAGGATAAATAAAAATTTTATCTGAGACAAGCAGAACAAAAAGATAGATTAAAACCAAAATGCAGAAAAACAGGGTCCTTCAAAATTTCAGGAATCTCTGATTTTGTCAGCACAGATCCCAATTCTCTAGCTTGGTGGGTGCTTTTTGACAAGGTCCTTTAGGGTAAAGAGTGCATCATATTTATATCTGTACATCCATTGCCCCGCATGGCGCCTGGCACACAGTCTGTGCTTAATAAATATTTGTTGACTGATTGCTGACTTGGCAATGACCCTCTAAAATTTCTAAATCCTATAACAGTTCTAAAGCAAGTACATTTTAGGGACAGAGTCCTAGAGTACATAAATGTAGCCCTTTAAAGTTTGCAAAGTTCTGTTAACTCTTTTGATCTTCACAACAACCCTGTGAGGTAGGTTATTATTATCGCCATTTGACAGATGAGGAAACTGAGGAGCAGAGAGGCTAATTGATTTGCCCAGGGTCACACAGCTAGTAAGGATTCAAACTCTGATCTTCTTGACTCTTAAGTTCCTCTCTTTATCTACTTTGCTATCTAACTTTTTTTCCCCTTTATTGTTATTATTATTAACATATATAATTCGGTACAGATTCGGGAGGAAAACTCATTCTCTGGGTGATAAAAGTCTCAAAAGCAGCCTGATGAAGAGATTTGGGCTCTCATCCTGGCATATAGTTGGCACTTAATAAATGTTTGCGCCCTCCTCTTTTTCCCCTTTGCTCTTGACTAGCTGTGTGACTTTGGGCAAGTCACTTCATATCTGTGGGTCCAAATTTCCTCCTCTGTAAAAAGAGGGGTTTGGACTACAGGTCCTTTCTGCTTCTGAGAAGGAAGCTCTGTAGTCCCGTGGAAATTCCACTAGGAGAAGGGGTCACTTAGGGGTGTTGGGATCTTGCCAGTTTTGCTCCCTCTTCTGTTCTTGCTCTCTCTCCTCCCCTCCCACTCTTTCCCCCTCCCTGAAGAAGCAGTCCTGGCTGCTTTGACCACAGCTTCAACCTAATCCGATCTATCAGAGAGGTAATGAACTCTAAAAGTATGGATTCAATTAAAGAGGAATTGTGTGTCCACTGGAGCCCATAGCTCACCAGAGAAAAGGAAGGCTGGGCTGGGCTGAAAGGCCCCATCTGTGCCAGCATGTTCTGCATTCATGATCTCTGGTGAAGCCACCCCAAGGACAGTGCTCAAGAGGCAGCCGTCCTTACATGACTTCCTTCCCATGGTTTCACTGCATCCCCTTTTTCTCAAAGCAGGCTGAAGGCAGAGGAGAACACAGGCTTATCTGAGAGGCCCCTTTCTCTAATTGTTTCCTGTCTCTTATCCATCCCCTCACCAAGGGAAACCCCGTCTCAGAACAGTGACTGTTACCTCTTCCCTCTCCTACATCAATGGCATTTCAACGTCATCTCTTCTTCTTTGTCTTCTGCAAAGATAGTGCAACCCCAGAAAGCAACACAGTCCTAGCCACCAGAGGAGAGGATGAGCACTATACTCCAGGAGGTGTGATATGGTAGCCAAAAAAACTCCCCAAGTTATATTCAGCTGTATAAATAGGGGCAAGCGGTCCCAAGCAAGGGAGGTGTTAGTCAATCAATCAATCAATCAATCAATCAATCAATAAGCAGTTATTAAGGGCCTACTTCATGCTAATCATTAGGGATTAAAAGAAAAAAGGGAAAAAGTCCTGGCCCTCAAGGAGATTTTAGTCCAGCCAGGGGAGAGATCATATGAATATGTTGTACATATTATAAATATGTTATAAAGAAAGAAAAATAATATTAAACAGGGAACAACCAGCCCAATTTGGACAAAAATCAAGTCAAAACTCCCATGTTGATCACTAGTGAGATTGGGCCCATGGGTAGCCACCGCTCTTCCAGGTTGATCCTGATAGACAGACCCAATAAATATTATATAAAATAAATATTATATAAATAAATAAATATTATATAAAATATTATTTATGTATAGAACAGATGAAGAATATATAAATATAAATAAATAAAGAATATATAAAGAATAAATACAAGTTGGTTTGGGTGAGAGAGATACTAACACCTGTGCTTGAGCTGGGCTTTGAAAGCAACTAGGAATTGTGAGAGAGGCTATAAGGAGGGAATGCTTTTCCAAGGCATGAAGACTGGAAAAGCCCAGAGGCTGGAGCTGAAGAGCAACAAGAAAGCTAGACTGGCTAGACATACCAGAGAAATCTAGACAGGAGAGAGTGTAGAAGAGAAGAGGGAGGTCCACAATGTTAAAGGCTGAAGAGAAGTCAAGAAGGATAAGGACTGGAAAAAAACAAAACAAAACAAAACACAAGGGAGGAGGGGAACTGGCAGCTTTTTGAACACTGCATTTGGAAATTAAGAGATAAATGGTAATTCTGGAAAGAAAAGTAACTGATGAGCTTAGAAGTCAGAATGTAGAGGGTAGAGAAATTAGGAGAG
Organism: Vombatus ursinus; assembly: GCF_900497805.2. Taxonomy (NCBI): domain Eukaryota; kingdom Metazoa; phylum Chordata; class Mammalia; order Diprotodontia; family Vombatidae; genus Vombatus; species Vombatus ursinus. The sequence continues at coordinate 1,318,668 of NW_020952487.1, forward strand.
AGTTGATGGAGGCAACATTCATAGATAGCTTTTCCTTTCCTTTTTTTTTTATTAGACAGATAATTGTCTTTTACTGTGTACATTTTGAAATGATTTCTCAATTTCTTGTTTCACAGAAAACATTAAGTATGCTCAGCTTAACATACATGTTGTAAACCTGCCTTGCTCCCTAAATAAAACAAATCATTCCAACCATTTATCCAGGAGGCCATTTTATCTGATGTCCTCCAAGGACATACAGATGGATATGATAGACAGATTCCCCCTCATCTGCACCTTCATTGATCACTATTCAGTATCCTTTCTTCAAGACCCAGGTCAGCTGCACGTTTCTTGCCAACAATCATTAAGTGTCCAAGAAGCTTCAAATTCTTCACAATTTCATAGATGCTCTGCAGAGAGGATCCTCCCTCTATAGTTCTGTGTATTTTTGAGGATACCCAGGTAGCACTCTGCTATCCCTTCCTCTCACTAAGACTGATCCAGTCCACTTCTTTGTCCAATCATACATTTTTTTTGGGGGGGCTAGGCAATGGGTTAACACAGGGACACAGATAGTAAGTGTTAAGTGTTCGGTCTGAGGCCACATTTGAACTCGGTTCCTCCTGACTTCAGGGCTGGTGCTCTATCCACTGTGCCACCTAACTGCTCCTCATACATTTTCTTGATACCATTTCTTACATGCAGGTCATCAATGAAAACATGCTGCAAGCCATTTGGGTCCACCCCATGCTAATATACTATGCTTCTTAACACCTTCTGCTCTCTTTTCTGCCATTCCATTGCCATCACAGAAGGATACTAAGGGTGTTATACATTAAAATTTTCTTTCTTTCTTGGTTGCCACGACCAAAGAATTCATCATCCAATAGACAGTAAGCTCCATTTTCATCATCCTCTTCTGCAACAGTTGTCTGGGTAATGGATTTCTTAGGTATCATCAGGAAATCAGTTGGAGCTTGTGGGCAAACATCATGGAAAGCAAGACACCAGTCATCCTCAAAAATGATTTTGACTGGGATTTCCTTGAGAATTATTTTCCTCAAGATGGTGTTGCCCTCCTGGGCTGGGCAGTCTGAGCTTTGCTGGTCTGCCAAAGTGGCAGCTCCTCCAGCTAGCTCCTACCACCGCAGCCACAACCACACTCTGTCTAGGCACCTGCAGGAAAACATAGTTTTTTTCTTCAAAAAACATTTTAAATTTAATTTAATCTTAATTTAAAAATTAATTTAAAATTTAAAAATAAATTTAAAATAAAAATTTTTTAAATTAATTTTAAAAATTAAGATTGGGTCTCTCTGTTAGGATCAACCTGGAAGTGCGGTGGCTACCCATGGGCCCAATCTCACTAGTGATCAGCATGGGAGTTTTGACTTGATTTTTGTCCCAATTGGGCCAGTTCATCCCTCTTTAGGCAACATTGTGACACCTTACCCACTAAACTGGGGACTCTCCATAATTTTTTTTTTTGGGAGGTGAGGTAATTGAGGTTAAGTGACTTGCCCAGGGTCACACAGCTAGTAAGTGTCAAGTGTCTGAAGCTGGATTTGAACTCAGGTCCTCCTGACTTCAAGGCCTGAGCTCTATCCACCTAGCTGCCCCAGGACTCTCCATATTGATGCTGGATTTAATGTAGATACCTGATCTGTTTAACCCACTACAGCTCAGAACCTGGTAGCTCAGGTGATCAACCTCCCAGGTACCAAGGACTATAGGTGTGTGTCACCCCATATGCTTTTTTAAGAAGTTTATCTGAGAAAGGGAGGACAAATACAGGAGACTAGTTTGAGGGGACGGTAGATTCTAGACAGGGTTTTGTTTGTTTGTTTGTTTTTTAGGGTGAGAGAGACTTGGAAATATTTGTTGGCAGTAGGGAAGGAGCCAATAGATTGAATATTAAAGATGAGAAGATAATAGTGGGGGATGGAAAAGATGGGTGGAGATGAAATCAAGGGTATATATTAAGGGGAGGATCCCTAGAAAGGAGAAATGGCAGCATCCTTTTATTAGGATCTAGAGTAAAGGAGGAGAGAATGGGAGATGATATCAAGGGGTTATGAGATGAAGAGAAGGGGAGAAGAGGGTGTTGACAATCATTGTCAATCATTGACTTCTATTTTTTTTTCTGAAAAGTATGAAGTAAGGTCTTCAGCTGTGGAAGTGGGTAGTGTGGAAGGTTTGAAGAGAGAACAGATTTAGACCTACTGTGTGGGGAACAGGATAGAGAATCAATTGTGAAGGGGTCAAAGGATTATTTTACTGCAGTGAAGGTCCAATAGGAAGAGCTGTATGATCTGCTCCATCTCCATTCAGCAACTTGTTATTGGAAGAGGAGACAGATGATAGAAGTGATCCATAGTTGGGGTTTGTGAAGGCAATAATGGTGAGAGGACAAGTGAGGAAAGAATTCAGCAGCAGAGACTATTATAGGGTTGAATTTCTCATCTAAACATTCAAGACATATAATGGAAGAGAGCGAAGGCAGAACCAAAATAAGGTCTTGGGAAAGTACTGAGCAGTTGAGGGATTGGAGGTCATGATGATGGCAAAGACTAGGTTAAGGAAGATTAAAAGATGAGGAACACTGAGGTAATAGGAGGTTATTATTGGACCAAGGAATTTTAGAATTCTCGGTCATGGAAGTGGAACGTTTGTAGGTGATAATGAGGTTAAGGGTATGACCATCTCTATGGGTAGCAGAGGTTGAGAGAAGTAGGACTTGGCAGTTGAGTAGTTGGAGGAACTGGGATTTAGTCCTGCTGTAATTCTTCCCTGCCATCTTCTTCAAAACATTTAAAATTCTAGCCTTTTTACTGGGAAAGTTTCTGAAATGTTATATACTTTCTAGCCATCTTAAATAGAATATATACTAAATATAATCTAGTTTTTTCTGGATAACACAGAATCATTATGAACAAGTCATTTTATCGTGCTACATAATATAACACGCTCCACTGACCTACAAGGTGTATATGACTGTACACTTACTAACCTCATACTGCTGTGCTTTTTGAATGTTTGGTCTGATTTTTAACAGATTTCTGTTTCTCTATCTTGTTATTGTCACTTGTCACTCTGAGCCATAACCAGTCATCTTGACTTTTGACTTGCCATGAGACTCTGATGACTCTGGAGGAGAGAGTGAGGCTAATGACTTTACACAGTCCTGCCTCACTTAAATCCAATTCAGGCCAAGACATCACTCTCGTGATGTCATTGGTCTTCTTTGAGAATGAAGGACTGACAACAACAACTCTTCCCTGGATCAACTCCATCTGGAATATTGTGTTCATTTCTGGGCAGTACAAGTTTAGGAAGCATATTAACTAGCCGGAGCACATCCAGAGGTGGACAATCATTTGACAGAAATAAGAATGTTTTGCTGAGAGAAGATAAGACTTGAGGAACGTGGGAGCTGGCTTCAAGTATTTGCAAAAGTGATTTGATTTGTTCTACTTTGTCCCTGGAAGCAGAACTAGGAGAAATGGGGATGGGGCTGGGGGAGTAGTTAGAGAGCAACAGATTCCTGCTGGCTTGCCAAGATCACACTGGTAGTAAGAGGCAGAGCTGATGTTCGAACCCAGGTCCTCTGAGTCCAAAGCCAGCATTTGTTTCACTGTACAATGCAGACTTGCTACAGAGGGGATACCTCCTCAGGTACAATTTGAATGCAGTGACCTCTGAGGTCCCTTATAACTAAGATTCTTTGGGGTATGAAAGAGCTTTGGATTCAATAAACCACCTGGTGGTCTGGTTTCCTTAGAACTTGCTTGGCTTGCTGATGCAGAAAGGAAGGGTGTAGTCATCATTTCTCACTGCCCTGTCCTAGCTTTCATCTTCCTTACTACTTTGCTTGGCCTTCCTTCTTCTTTTCTCCTCTCTTTTTTTTGGGGGGGGGGGCGGCTAATGTGACTTGCCCATGGTTACACAGCTAGTAAGTGTTATGTGTCTGAGGCTGGATTTGAACTCAGGTCCTCCTGAATCCAGGGCCAGTGCTCTATCCACTGCGCCACCTACCCACCCCCTTTTCTCCTCTCTTAAAGATCACATCAAATCAGTCAACTAGCATTTATTAAGCACATACTGCGTGCCAGGTATGGTGATGAGCACTGGGGTTACAAAGGAAGGCAAAAAGACAGTTTCCACTGTCATCAGGGATCTCATGATGTAATGGGGGAGATGACATGCAAATGACTATGTACAAACAAGATATGATACTAGATAATTTGGAGATAATCTTAGAGAAAAGGCATTAACACTCTGGGGGATCAAGAAAGGCTTCTTGCAAAAGGTGAGATTGTAATTTGAGGCTTGAAGGAAGACAGGGAAGGAAGAAGGCAAACGTGAGGAGGAAGAGAATTCCAGGAATGAGGGACGGCCAATGAAAATGCCCACAGTTGGTAGATGCAGCGGTTTATTTCAAGGAACTGTGACAGTGTCACTGTATCACCTAGTATATCAACCCATAAAAACTTGAATTAAAAGTTAAAAAAAAGAGAGAATAAAATGAGTGACAGCTTCGGTGTGGCATGGTGGGAAAACTGTGTTATAATACAAAGGCTGCTGAAACATAACACTAAAAGCTATTAGAATCCAGTTTAATGCAGTGACCAAGCTGGATCCCAGAGGACTGATGATGAAATATAGGCTCCTTGTTTCAATAAGGAAGAGGTAGAATATGGTTGCAAAATGTTATATACAAGGTCAATAATTTAGTTTGTTTTACTTGTTTGCTTACTTATTTACTTGTTTTTGCTGTTGTTACAAAGAAGGGAGTTTTATTTTGGTGGGAAATATGGAGAAGTGAAGTGATGTTCTGAAAAAAAAACACCGTGAAAGTAGAAAAAGACAAGCATGATGAGTATATAGAAGCAAGGAAAGACTTACTTGAACTGATACCAGGAAATACACATCTATATGTTATATTTTAGGGACAGTGACACTGTCATCACTGGATCTCCTGGTATGCCAACCAATAAAACCTTGAATTAAAAACAAAGAAAGAAAACAAAATGACTGAGAGCTTTGGCATGGTATGGAAAAACTGCGTAATAATGAAAACTGTGTTATAATACATACATATATATGTATTATATTTGTTATATGGGATATTTCTCTGGTAGGGAGAGGAGAGGAATATAGGGGAGATTTTAGGTGATATAAGAACAAAGAACAAAATTTATTTAAAAAAAAATCTTTATATAAATGTTAATTCATGTCAGGCTGGGCTAATTTACCCTGAGGTGAGAAACTGTGATTTGAGGGAAGAGGAGCAAGGAGTTTTTGATGAAAAAGAACACAAGATGGGAAAATATCACTGTATTTTAACATAAAATAAACAACATGAAATTCATATGTAGAATAAAATGACAGTGTACAACAAAATAAGCACATATATACACATTTCAGTCAACATCTCAGCACTCTTCATTATGAAGCTATCTCCCCTCAAAAGGGGCATAAAGGAATATCCAAATTGTTTTGTCCCCATGAACTCCTCTTATTTCAATGCAGAACAGGGGATTCTGGGACCAGATGTGGCCAGAGTCCCATCCGGGTAGTTAGCACAGTATCACTTACTCTAGGGGCCATCTAAGCAGGGATTAGGGGGCATACACTGAGTGCGGGAGTCCCCCAAGGCCTAAGGGATTAGCATCTAAAGGCACCAGCTTTGTAGAAATCAGGTTCAGATGAGGATCTAACCCTCTTTCTTCATCCTTGCTTTTCAAATGTTGTAATAAAGGAGAGTTTCTTTTCTTTTTAAAAAAAAAAATAATATAGCAAAGCCCTCTCTATCCCTTTGGGATGGAGAGGGAGTGGCAGAATTGGATATAAAGGAGATTTGGCAACTTTGCATTGACTCCTACTCCTTTTCTCTATGGGTTTTCTACTCAGGCTTTAGTTAGTAACACCTCAGTTGTATTCTATCCCTATTTGGCTAAAATGTGATGTTATTCTGTGGGACATTGGTCTTATAGAGGACACTGTTGTAAGACATGAAGCTTCATGACCCCCTGACAGAAAGGAGATGCTAAGCTTATCATGGCATCTTAGAATTAAAAGGGACCTTTCACCAAGGTCCAACCATCCACCAAGTACAGAAATTCCCTTGACAAGGTCCCTGGCAGGTAGTCATTTAATCTATGCTTGAACACTTCTAAGGGTGGGGTGCTCACTATTTTATGAAATAGCTTCTCGTTTCTGTTATTGGACAATTTTGGTGCCATGTAGAATTACTGTTGTCTAATTGTTTATAGTATCAGAGTCTTGGAGCTGGAAGGAACCTGAAAGGTAACCTAATCCAATGGATACTGAAACAATACTCCCTTCTGAAACAACCCCTATAAGTGGTTATCCATACTCTGCTTAAACATATAATTCAACAATACATTTGAGTTAATAGTAAGAGAAATGCACATTTCTGAGTTTTCTCTGCATACCCAGAAAATTGGCAAAAGTGATAAGTATGGAAATATTGTTGGAAAAGCTGAAGGAGGACACACAGCTGTCACTGTACTTTGACAGAGCTATGGAATGATCCAATCATTCTAGATATCAGTTTGGAATTACGCAAGAGAAGTAACTAAATTATTTATAGCTTTTGATCCAATGATACCATTACTGGGCCTATAACCCAGGAAATCAAAGACATAAGCAAAAGACCAATATATATCAAAATATTAATATGTAATAATTTGTTGTAGTAGCAAAGAACTGAAAAAAATGGGTGCCCATGGATTAGTGAGGGGATAGCCAAAAAAAAAAACCGTCTATAGTATATCAATCAGTCAACACATTTTAAACATCTAGTTCATGCCAGGCACTGTGCTAGTCATTGGGAATGGAAAGACACAGATAAAACAGTCCTCATCCTCCAGGAATTCTACACATTCTAGTGGGGGTGATCATGAACATATGTAAGTACACAGACTGAAAGAAATACAGTATTGGGTCATGATTGACTCCCTGGCCATTGTAGAAAAGTGAAGGACTGGTAAGACAGAATTATTGTTATTATTATTGTTATTATTATTATAGTTGTCAGATGTCACAATATTACATGTTTTGGATTAATTATTCTTCTTTGTCATAAGGGAGCATATATTGGAGGGGGAGGGAATGACTGTGGCAAGAAGCATCAATAAAATGTTTTTTCAAGAAGAGAAAAAGAAAACAAAGGTACTTACAAGTTAGCTATAACTAGTCTTAAATCTGGGTAACTGTGGCAATTTACTTATGTTTTATAGGCAAAACATCGCTGGTTATCCTTACTGGTTTAATTTATTATTTTAGTCACCTGTTTGTCTTAACATCTATTGTGCACACTAAAATTAGTTAACTTACTAATTAATTAGCTAACCAGTTTAGAATTTTGCCCAGGATCAACATGAAGCTAACTATAGTTTCTTTAATAATTTTTTGGAAATTGGGACCTTTGCATGTCTTCAGATTTCAGGGTCCTCTACTATTCTCCAAGGATAGTCAAAATTTACCTACAATGGCTTCTCCATCATTGCCACAGACTAATTCACTGCCTTCTGAGGTAATTCAAGTAGGCCTAGAATGCTGAACTCATTGAGATGCCCTCTTCCTATCTCCCATCTACTTTGGGTTTCCAAATCCTCTCTTAGCTCTGCTTGTTGTATCCCTAGTTTTAAGATTGAGACCATCTTTTTCATATCTGTACCTCCAATGCTTGTCACAGTGCGTGGAACGTAATAGATGCATAATACATGTTTTTTGACTGATTATCTGAAAGGATTGTAGTTGATGACTCCCAGCTCACCCAAGTGTTATGGACAGCCATGTTGCTCTTCCTGCCAGTCTCTCGGCATGAAGTCCTCAATAGATAAGACAGAAGTCATAGTTAAAAGACCTGGATTCTAATCCCGACTCTGTCGCTTACCTTAGTTACTCACTGCAGGCCTCACTTTTCAGTTAAATGAAAGAGTTGGACTAGAACCTTTCAAAACTATATCCTGTGATCTGAAAAAGGAAAGAAACAAACATGTATTAAGCACCTACTATGTATTAGGCAAAGTGCTTTTATTAAGCACTTTATGTTATATATTATGCAAAGTGCTTTACAAATATTGTCTCATTTGATCCTCACAACAACCCTGAGAAGTAGGTGCTGTTATAATTCCCAAATTTGCCCAGGGTCAGTAGGTAGTGTCTGAGGCTGTATTTGAACTCATGTCTTCCTGATTCCAAATCCAGCACTTTATCTACTGTGCCAACTGAGAATAGTCCAGTTTTGTTGGAATGTAAAGAGTTGTCTTATCTACACCATTACAACTTGATCTCCTTGAGATCAGGCATTGTCTTACTTTTCTGTTTGTAGCCCTAGTGCTTAGTGCAACACTTTGTAGAGAGTAAGAGCTTAATAATTGCTATTCATTCATTCATTCATTCATCCATTCATTCACTAGAATGCATCTTATGAGTGTCTAAAACAGTGCTCTGCACAATGTTTGTTCAGTTGAATTGAATTTAGTTTGAAGAGGTGTGCCAATATATTAATTGTACTTGAACCTCACCATAACCCTACGAGGTAGGCAGAGTCGGTGTTTACACAATGCAAGGGCATTTGGGTTTGTTCTCAAATTAGGAAATTTGACAATGTGTAGGGTAAAGTGGTTCTGAGTCGGTCAAAGCAGGGGTCCTGGAGGAGGTGAGCATTTAAATTCGCTTCTTTAGGTGTCCTCCTACCAAGATTATAATCCTTAAAAAGAATAGCAGGATTCTAGGAGGCTCCCTGGTAAATAAAAAAAAAAGGGCAAGAGGGAAGGTAGCACCATACTCGTCCCCTACTTCCCTACCTTCTAGCCCTGGACTCCGCTCCTCCCACCCCCTTCCCTATTCCCAAGACATCAGTGCTTGGACCGTTGGCAAACTTTTCCAAGGTGCCAGTCGGGTATTCATGCCCCCATCTGTCAAGCTCCCAACTGGAATCCTGACTCTCATTAGAGCAGTGGGAGGGGCTGTGCCTTTCAGGGCCAGCTCCACACACACCCTCCTGCCCTGACACCCAAACAATTGTACCGGGATCAAGTTGATTGTTTCCTATGGAAATTGGACCATGTGAAGCCCCTGGGGGGAGAAGAGGGGAATAGCTCTGCCCTCTTTTATTCATTTACTTCGAGCCTGGAGGTGGGGGTGTCCAGCCCCTGCACATATGCCCTAGAGGGGTGGGGACAAGAAAAGAGTGGAAAGGATGAGAAGGGCAAGGGGTTGTTGGGGGGAGGGAATCAACAATAGAACTGCCTGCTGGACTTGGAGTCTGGCTTCAAGGGGCCAGTTGAAGATTTCCAGAGTTCTAGAGACTTGACGAAGTATTCTCACACCCCAAAACCCTAACATTAGAACAGAGACCTTCATTTACAGTCATCTGGGCTGTTCTGAGTACCTGACTTGTTGAACAAAAAAATAAAAATAAAACAAACAGAATGCTTATTTGCATCTAAATGAGAAGATTGGATTAGAATGACTTCTGAGCTCCCTTCCAGCTTCTGGCACATGCTTCTACTGTATTTTATGTGGTGTTTTTTAAGGTGGTGTTCGCAGGACACCAAAACACTGAGAGAAAACCTCAAAACTTTTCTCCAACACCCAGATCATTTGCAGGGAACCATGTAGACAAACCTCATGGTAGCTGGTTGATATCTACAGTTGACAGGCATCTGGATGCCTAACTTTATGGATGCAGTCTTATTGTCAAAATACAATTTACTTCCTCATGCCCCAACTTTTATTCTGAGAAAGGCAGGGATGGTTTGCCAACTGTACTCACTATCTAAGTGCATCAACCCCTAGACTTATTACTCTCTTTACTCCTCTGCATGCCATCCTCAGTTTCCCTAGGGGCAAATGGCCAATGACATGGCCTTATGAGATTCTGAAATTAACTTGCATAGGGGAGGAGAAGAGAGGGAGGCAGAGAGGAGCTGAGATGCAATGAAGAAGGTTGAAAAGCTGGATTTATCTCATTCCTCTCAGGAAGTCTCTAGTGGGGTGAAGAGTGGGGGAAGGGGAAGGCAGGAGTCCAGGAGAAAACCTAGATCTCTTATTCATTGTGGAGATGAAATAGATGTATCTAAGAGACAGCCAGAAGATTGTAGAAAAGCAAGCCAGTTCCCCTTTCCCCTTCCCATAGGACCTGTTTGGTGATCCAACCTTGGGATTCTTCCTGCTGGACGGGGCAGATTAGAGCAGATGGTGCTAGGAGTTCTGACTGATGAGGGGAGATAGGTGTATACTAACAAGGAGCTGGGTGGGAAGAGAATAAAAAGGGGAAAGGTTTAGCCAGGTTTGATTCAGAGAGGAATTGGTGAAAGGGGATGAATAGACAGTCTTTGAAGGGAATCTTGAGACCTGCTATTGAATTAGAAAGGAAAAGCCCAGAGTGGAAGATGAGGCAGGTCAGAGGGTGAATGCATAACTAGAGCTCAAGAACCTGATTTCCATTTTCTAAGCATTTGGATTGATTTCTTTTTTTCTTTACTAACCTGGGTCTGCGGGGGTGGTCACAGAATTCTTGATTCCCCTGGCTAGCAATGCTCTACTCAGTTTCAGTGTCCCTTTGTGGAAAATGACCTTAGATTTAGAGTCAGAAGAACTGGGTTCAAATCACGGCTCTGACACTTTTTATCCGGGTGACCTTGGGTGAATCTAGGTGGATCTAGGACTCAGTTTCTTTCTCTAAAATGAAGAGGTTGGACTAGATTAGGTACAAGTCCATACCAATGCTAAATTACAGTACTGTCCACTTTCAGTCCATAAAAATGAGGCTCTTTCTTCTTTTTTTCCAAAACCTTTCTAAAAAAAGCAACTGCCGAAGCCTGCCTTTGTTCCCCAGAGAAACGTAAAAATCCAACCTCTCTTCTTGCTCCTCCTTCCCAGGCTAGGGAGAGGGCCACAGCAGTCCAGTGGCAACAATCGGAGCACAGCTCCAGACGCCTGGGCCACAGCTTGCTGGGAGTCCATGTCTTCCAGAGGGGGCTGTCAGGGCCCATGAGGGGTGACAGATGGCTGGGCAGCAACAGTTTGTGGAAAGAGACACTGAGGAGAGGGCTGCATGTAACCAGAGAGGGGGCTGCTATGGAAGCCTTGAGCGAGGGAGGGGAAGAAAGGAGCAGTGGGGGAAGTGAACACCAGGAGTTGATTTATAGAAAGTTATTTCTGACTTTGGGAGAGAGGCACTGGATTGACACTCCCTTCCTAGGGCAAGGATCAGAGGCTTTTAACAGTGGCCTTCCCACTCTTCCTGGGAAGAAGCCTTTCTTTGAAGATGACCATGGGCACTGGTTTGGGGTTATTCCACTCAGTGCCCCAGTATTTTCTCTAAGATGACAAATCGATAATCTGCACAGGTAGAAGGCATTTCCATACGAGAAATTTCCTCTATCATTGAAATCAAGCAAACAAATAAAGGAAAATGCTTACCATATAGATCTCATAAACTTGAGGGGGAAGTTTACTTTGTAAACTTTAAAGAAGCATATGAATAGGAATTATAATTGTTTTTCTGCACATATCAGTATTCAGTTCAACCTTTTCTGTCACAGATGAATTCCCTTCTCTTCCAGTTTTTTATGGAAGGAGAGGCCAGGATTTTCATCAGTCCAAATCCCTGCAAGTCTTGGACTTAATATCTAAGGCCGAGTCACTTTTCCTAATTTCTGCCCAACTTAAGGAGGGTGTGAAAAGGGGTGAGGACCCTGGAAGTCAAGGTCAAGGGTCATGCCTATAGTCTCAGGACTACAGGAGGGTGCTGAGGTCAGTCCAGGGAATAGTCAGGGTTTGGGCTATGGGGTGGGGTGGGGTGGTGGTGGCCCCAGCAGGAAGGGATTAGCTCCCTCAACAACCAGTCAACAATTAACAGGCATTTATTAAGCTTGTCTTCCAGTTTGCAGTTTTCCTTTGGATTCTGGGCAAAATGAATAAACCACTGGGTTTAACCTCCAGGCTGTTGTGAGTCTGTCCTGTCAAGTGCAGGAACAGGGGCAGGGAGTGGGGGTAAGGAGAGGGAGGAAGGGAGGGGAAGGACGGATTAATGAGGCCAGGCCCGCTGGGCTGAGACTGACTTCCTGAAGGCACGTCACAAGTTTGGGACTAAACCACCACCTAGTGACCACAGAGGTGAACAACAGTTAGAGAAGATTTTTTTTTTTTCAAACTGTAATTTGTGAATGGAAAAAAATTGACAAAATGCTTTAAAGTAGGGGTAAGTATGTTCGTAAATGTTTAACAACTGGCTCTACACACACAGAACATGTTTTAAAGTTTCTTCTGCATCATTAACATTTTCTCCATAGCTTTCTTAAGTCTAGGTAGTAAACAAAATAATCAAGTCCTGATTTGTAGCATTTTGTTGATTCTGAGGCGTAAATGCTAACCCTGAAAATTTAACAATCAGTTCTTTGGGTGTGGCATACCACTGTTTGTCATTATTTGTTTTGAACTCTTGAGATCATTTCATCCCTCTCTCTGTCCTCAGGCAGGTCAGGTGCTCTCCCATTCTAAATACAGGAACCCCTCTTCTTGCAAATCTCAGATGATGCTTCCAATGTTGCACTATGCTTTGGTCCAGGCAGCTTCTTCTGATGTCTACCCTAAGCTCCCTTTGGTGAAATGTTAGATGCATTGTTGAAAGGGGGTTAGATGGCAGGCCTGGTACAGTTTTTGGTCCATGTTGTAGGGGGAAGTAGTAGCTGGTGAATTGCTTGAGCACAAGAGTTTTTAGCAGGAGTCTGAACTAAGTTTGGTTTGGGGAGGGAATCAGGCTACTTAAGGAGAGGCAAACCAGCCCAGGTCAGAAAGAGGGCAGGTCAAAGTTTCTATGTCAAGTAGCAGTGGGATTGGGCTATGTGTCACTTTTGTACATCAAGTCTGGGTGAGATAAAGAGATCCACTCTCAAAAGAAGAGGGGAGAAAGGAAAAGAGAGAAAGGGAGAGAGAAAGAGAGAGAGAGAGAGAGAGAGAGACTAGGACTGGAAAACATGTCATATAGGGATCAGTCAAAGGAACTAGGAATATATAGGATAGTGAAGAGAAGACTGGGGGTGTTTAAGGAAGGGATGATTATTATTATCTTCATATATATGAAAAACTTTCACATGAAAGAGGGGTCAGACTCATTCTGCTTGGTCTCAGAGGGCTGAATTAGAAGCTTTGGATGGGAGCTGTTCTGAAATGGAGTGGGTTGTTTCTTGAGATAGTGAGTTCCCTTTCATTAGAGGGCTCCAGTCATAGCCTGGATGGAATTTTGATGGGACTTAAGCATCAGGCAGGACTAGACTAGTACTGTCAATTTCAAATAGAAATGGGGGCCCCTAAACCATTCATAAAGATCTTTATGGGCCACATACTGACTTAGTTTTAAAATGGAATGTTATCTATATTTTATTGTGTTTTTATTTATTTTAAAAATATTTCCTAATTATATTTTAATTTAGTTTGGGCAGAATTCAGGAGTGTCATGGACCACTGGGTTTTGACACCTCTGAACTAGACAGACACCTTCTCAAATAAATCTCTTCCATGTCATCTTTTATGTGGGAGGCAGTTTGGGATAGGTAGTAAGTTCTTTACCTTTTTGTGTGTGTCATGGACACTTTGGGCAATTTGGCAAAGTCTATGGAACCTTTCTTGGACACATGCTTTTAAATAATTGAAGGAAATGCTGTATTTCACTTAAAGGCTAATGAAAATAAAAATGTAATTTTTTCCCCCTATTCAAGTTCACAAATTCCTTGAATTCTGGATCTTAGGTCAAGAACCCTAGGGTCGGTAGTAGAAAGAGTATGAAATTTGCAATCAAGGGATTTTTATGCTCTTGGAAAGTCTCCAAACCTTTCTGGGCCCCATTTCTCATCTGTAAAATAAAAGGTTTGAGCCAGATGATCCTTTCTGGGTTTCTTTCATCTCTAAATCTGTGTTCCTGTGAGACTCTCCCTAAAGAGGAACGTAATAAGAAACTCGGCTACTAAACTGGAACTGGGTGGACAGAGGCGGACAGCTGCAGGCCAAATGGAATAGCTTTAATAGAATTAGTTCCTCATCTTGCATTCCTGAATCTGTGGGGGCCCCTGAAGAGAGAATTCTGTTGCTTCCCACACCAGAAAAACTCTTGAAATTACTTTCCTTTGGTGGTGATTATAAAACCTTACGACAGAGAAAGCTTTGACTTGGCAGAGAACATTTGTTTGGTTGGTTTTGGCCCCGGCAAAAGACAACTGGGTAAGAGAGAGCACCTGCTGACACTGACTGGGAGCTCTAGGTCAGTGGTTCTTAAACTAGGGTTCCATAGATTTTAGAGGATATGTGAGCTCGGTTGGAGGAAAAAAAGTCATTTTTATTTTTAAACATGATATTTTGCTTTTAATTTTTAAATGTCATTTAATTTTTAATTTTAATTTAAAACAAATTGTCATTTAATTATATATTTATCATATATTATATTTTTTGTTAAAAATTAAATGACTTTATTTTTAAAATGCTATTTTTATTTTTAAAGCTTTAATAACCGCTCACTGAAATTTAACATTTTCTTCCATTATTTAAAAACATGATTCTGAGAAGGCCCTCCCTAGGCTTAACCAGATTGAATGCCTGTTATGCATACAAAAAAAATCAAGATTCACTGCTGTACAGGCAGTAATTGTCATTATGGTCAGGAGGCCAGAGATGAGACAGAATAAGAGTCAGTGCAGTGCCTTTCAATAGTCTCATCTCTGTTATTAACTTTTTGAAGCTGGATTTGGCCCCTTCCACCTGTCTCCTTTTGCAGTTCTATGAAAACCTTCCACTCTGCAAAATTCAGTCGTTCAGGCTTCTCTGGCCACTAAGCAGAGACAGGTTTGAAGGAAGACCTATAGGCAGTATTACGGGAAGGAGCTGCCACCTAGTGGTGCTCAGGACTTTCTGCCCGCCTGAAATTAAAAAGTTAAGTCTCAGCTCAGAATTTGAAGGAACAGTAGAACCGATTCTTATCATCTGATGGCATTGAATGTTTACCTGCTGGCTAAAGGAACTGAGGGAGATTATGCTTCCTCTCTCCACTACCCCCACCCTGCCTACCTCCACCTTTTACTTTTGGTGGGAGGAAGGAGAAATGACCGGTCACTACCTGATCACAAACCCAAGCCCATTCCTCAGTGTTTTCTTAGACTAGACAGAGGTCACTCCTCCAAACTAAGTTAATTTGAAATACTGGTATGAATATAGGCTGCATATCTCTTCACTCCAAATATATTTTCAAGTGCCATTATATGAATTTAAATAAAATGTAAAACTCTTTCAATATATATGCATGTATAAATATATACATATTTACATACATATATGTACCTTCATACGTTCATATACTTTAATTTTGTGTAATTGTTTTTTTAGTGTACATACAGCACTTTTTCTCCCCTTGCAACGAGATCTCCTTTTAAGGGTAGAGACTACATTAGTACAAGTGTGATTATCTGTCTCCCTGTCCTTCCTCAATGTGCCCATCTGAATTTTCAGCATTCCTTTTAATGCATCTTCAGTCACTTCCTTTCCTCTCGTTCCTTCCTATCTACCTACAAATATGCTCAAGTTTTCCGAAATTTATCGAAAGAGTTCACAGAATCACAGATTCTAAGGATTGGAAAGGATCTCAGAAATCATTTAGTACAATTGTCCCTCAACCCAAATCCCCTAAGCAACCATCCTGAGGAGGTTGTAGCACTGAGACCTCCAGTGATAAGGAACCCAATATCTCCCAAGATAGCCACTTCTAATTCCTGATGCCTGTAGGTGTCAGCTGGCTGTTTCTTAACAGGATAGGGAAGGAACATGTGATTTCATTGGTATAGGAACTGCTACCAGTGCAGACAAGCACATTCCTTGAAACTGAGTCCTAGAGATCTACCAAGAGAAATGAGAGGTTAAGTGACTTACCAAAGGTCACACAGCAAATATATGTTAGTGACATAGTGGTTAGGGTTTAGGCTCTGGAGTCAGGAAGACCTGAGTTCAAATCTAGGCTCAGACATGTAATAGCTATGTGACCCTGGGCAGGTCACTTAACCCTGTTTGCCTCAATTTGCTCATCTATAAAATGAGCTGAACCACTGCCAAGGAAATCCCAAATGAGTTCATGAAGAATTAGACACAGCTGAAATTACTGACAACAACAAAGGGGCTGAACTTGGCAAGCAAAAGAAGCCATCTCTTTATTAGATCCACAAGAACATTGCTTTTGGAGTCAGAGTGTGTGGGACAACAGCCACACTAGAATTAAAAGTTTGGAGGCTGAGTCAGAAATCAGATAAGGTTTTATTCTTTCTCATGAAAAAGGGCACAGCCCTCATTGCTACTTGTGACATCCAGGGAGTGCAAAGTCTGTCAGTGGGGAACAAAGTTTTATAGTCATAACTCGATACCCTTTCCCCATTCCTGAACCCTTCTTCCCATTGGCTGGGTTTCAGGGTGCACAATCTAAACACGGCTTTCTAAGACCCTTATTTGGAAATATTTGCCTAGAGACAAAGAATCAGGAGGACTTTTGATAACCATTTAGTTCTGCCTAAAGACAGATAAGCAGGAAGCCTCTGGAGATCAGGCTAGCAGTCTTTTGCAATGTTTATCTTGCTAGAGGAGATGGAACACAGGTCAGCAGCTCTTGCTTCTTTGGGAGTACCAAGGGAATTTATGAGTTTTAGTACTGAGGAAACCTCATCCATCTCACTCAAGAGGGTCTGAGTTCATATTCTTTCTCTGATACCTACTGCCTATGTTATCTTGGACAAGTCTTTGGGTTTCAATTTCCTCATTAGCAAAAATATGGGGGTTGGTCTTAAAAACAAAACAAAACAAAACAAAACAAAACAAAACAATCTGGCCCCAAGGCCTCTGTCTTCTCAATACAGAAACAAAATCTACTTCTGAGACTTGCACCTAGTTCCTAGTTCTTGCCTCAGGGCCCAAGCAGAAAAAGTCTCATCCCTCTTCCAAGCTTCAGCCCTCTTAATACTTAAAGACAGCCATCATGTCTTTTCTTTTCTGGGCTAAACATTCCTAGTTTCTTTCACCATTCTTTATGAGGATGATCCAGAACATCTTCCAGTTTGTCAGTGTCCTCCCTAAAATGTAAAAGTGACCTAAAAGTGATCTAGAAGTGCACACCATATTACAGAAGTAGCCTAACCAGAGAAGAGTGCAGTAATCCCGTCTTATTTTTTTTTGTTTAGTATTTTATTTTTTTTCCAGTTACACATAAAAAAAATAAACTTTCATTTTTAAAACTTTGAGTTTCAAATTCTCTCTCTTCCCCCCTCCTAACCCCCACCCATTGAGAAAGCAAGCAATTCAATATAGTCTATACATGTGTAGTTATGCAAAACATATCCATAATAGTCATGGTGTGAAAGAACATACAGACAAAAAAACCCTCAAGAAAAATAAAGTTAAAAAAAAAGTATGCTTCAATGTGTATTTAGACGCCATCAGTTCTTTCTTTGGGGACGGATAGCATTTTTTTTTTTTGCCAGTACTCTCCAATGCTTGCAACATTTATATTTGTCAGATTTAGGGAAGGACATGGACAAACATCACAAAAATGGGAAAGCAACACAGACCACCAAGTAAATGGATTTGCTGGGTGTTCCTGTCTACAACTAACTCTTTTTTTAAATTAATTTATATGTTTTATCAATAATCACTTCCATAAGCTTTTGAGTTTCAAATTTTTCTTCCCCTCCCTCCCCACCTCCCTCTCCAAGACAGCCCGCAATCTGATATAGGCTTTACATATACATTCCCATTAAACATATTTTCATATTAGTGATGTTTTAAGTAAGAATTAGAACCAATAGGAGGAATCACAAGAAAGAGGAAACAAAACACAACAGAAGAAAAAAAAAAGCAAATAATATGCCTCAATCTGCATTCAAACTCCATAGTTCTTTCTTTGGATGTGATTAACATTTTCCATCATGAGACTTATGGAGATGTGTTAGATCCTCGTATTGCTGAGAAGGGTTAAGTCTATCAATATTAGTCATTGCACAACGTGGCTGTTATTGTGAAAAACATTCTCCTGGTTCTGCTCACTTCACTCAGCATCAGACCATACAAGTTTTTCCAGGTTTTTCTGAAGTCTGCCTACTCATCATTTCTAATAGCACAATAGTATTTCATTACATTCATACACCACAACTTGTTCAACCATCCCCCAATTGATGAGCATACTCTCAATTTCCAATTCTTTGCCTCCATAAAAATCTACTATAAATATTTTTGTACATGTGTGTCCTTTTCCCATTTGTATGATCTCTTTGGGATACAGCCCTAGAAGTGCTATTGCTGGGTCAAAAGGTATACACATTTTTATAGCCCTTTGGGCATAGTAACGGATAACATTTTTCATGATACTTCCTTCAGAGTTGTCTTGGATGGTTGTATTGCTGAGAATAGCTAAGTCATTCATAGTTAATTATCTTATAATATTGCTATTACTTTGTACACAGCACATTTCACTTTGCATCAGCCCATGTAAGTTTTTCTAAGTTTTTCTGAGAGCATCTTACTCAACATTTCTTATGGTACAATAATATTTCATCATAATCACATACCACAACTTGTTCAGTAGTTCTCAACTGATGGATACTCCCTCAACTTCTAATTCTTTACTTCCGGAAAAGAGCTGCTACAAATATTTTTGTACATATAGGTCCTTTTGTGTTTTATCTCATTTGGGATACAGACCTAGTAGTGCTATGCTAGGTCAATGGGTATACATGGGTTTATAGCCCTTTGGGCAGAGTTTCAAATTGCTGTACAGAATAATCCTAAACTATTGTGAGTATACTCCACCTCTGTGTATGGAGGCTAATATCTGACTAGTTTTTTTGTCCTACTATCATCACATCATTGACTTAAACCCAGTGTGTGTATACTAAAATTTCATGCCTCCATCATCCTACACTTGGATGATTAATTTTTTAAAGAAGATACCTCCATATTTCTCAACCTTTTGCATTTTAGTGACATCCCCACCTCTTTACTAAAACTAATTTCTGGAAGGTAACTAGTGACCTTTGAATCACCAATACAACAGCCATTTCTCAGTCTTCAGCCTCTGTTGCCCAGTCAATCAATCAACTTAACTATGAAATGTTTACTATTTGCTAAGCATTGTGCTAAGTGCTGGGGTTTCAAATACAAAAGTGAGAAGGTCCTTGCCCTTACGAAACTTGCATTCTAACTTGTAAAACTTGTCCACTGATAAATACAGTATGTATGTACAGGGGATTGGGATTGACAAATAAGAGCCCAGTCATTATGAAGATGTATATAGTATACATTGCCTGACACAATTGTTAGGAAGATTTTGGAACATTGCCAGGTATTGTTTTTAGTAAGATTACTCCATGAAGAAGAGGAACCTTTTGACTGACTGCTGAAACAGACATAGACTGCTTACACAAAATACTACTTAGATGATTTGACCCTCTTTTCTTTTTTTTCTTTAAGGCAATTGGGGTTAAGTGACTTGTCCAGGGTCACACGGGTGATAAATGTCAAGTGTTTGGTCTGAGGCTGGATTTGAACTCAGGACCTTCTGACTTCAGGGCCGGTGCTCTATCCACTGAGCCACCTAGCTGCCCTGACCCTCTCTTCTGCCTGGATGTTTTGAGTGAGGAAAACATACCATCAAGTCTGTGGGTGGACAGAAAGTTCTCCAAATTCTCAGGGGTACCATAGGAACTTGAGGGGAGAAATGTATGTAGCCCTGCTCTGGAGGACTTAACTCATTAGTGTGAGTTAGAATAAAGACACTCAGTGCTAATAAAAACTACCTAAAGACAACAAATAAGTGGATAGGTAAAATAAATAAGCAAACAAATACACAAATAAACAGTGACAGGGGAACCGTGGAGAAAATCAGGAGAAAAACATTCTTGAATGAAGTGGAATTTGAACTGAGCTTTGAAAAGACCTAGGAGTCACTAGAGATAGTGGGGAGGAGGGATAGCATTCCAGAAATAGCAGACAAACTATACAAAGGCACGGAAGGAGGTCATGAGATGGCAGGTATAGAGAG
This sequence comes from Vombatus ursinus, assembly GCF_900497805.2. Lineage (NCBI taxonomy): Eukaryota > Metazoa > Chordata > Mammalia > Diprotodontia > Vombatidae > Vombatus > Vombatus ursinus. The sequence continues at coordinate 1,338,751 of NW_020952487.1, forward strand.
CAGCAATCAGGAAAATGTAGCTAAAATATGTAGAGGGAGTAATGTGGAATCAGTCAGAAAAGAGAAGCTGTAGTCATATTGTAATGGAACTTAAATGCCAAAAAGAGGAACTTATCTTTTAGCCTAAAAACAATGGGAATTAACATTACTTGAGCAGAGAAATGATGTAGTCAAAATTTTCATTTTAGGACTATTAAATTGGCAGCTGTGTGGGAGATGGATTGAAAATGGGAGAACTAAATGTGGGGAGACCTGTTGCATTTTACAAGTTAACTGTCTCCTCTTTGATATTGTCTCTTCCCTTGCTTTTCATGACACCTCATCCTCCTGGTTCCCTTCTTATCTTTCTAACCATTCATTCTCTTCCTCTTCTATTGGTTCCTTTTCCTCTCCTTGATCTCTTGATATGATGTGCCTTCTCTTTTCTCATTCTACAGACATTCTCTCCCTTCATAATTTCATCCCCTTCTGAAGTTTCAGCAACTAACTCTCTGTGAAAGATATCTTAATCTTCATAATAGAATATCATAATGTTGGAGCTGGAAAAAACGTTAGAGACTATCTAGTCCACTCTCCTTATGAAGGAACCAGCCCTGAGAGGTTAAACAGATTAGTTAAGGTCATATAGAGCTAGTAAGTGGACTGACAATGTCTTTTCTGATAAATTTAAATTATTTGATAAATTTGATAATTTCAAATTAAATTTTGATAAATTCAAATTAAATTTCCCAATGTCTACTGGATGCTTCCATTTATATGTCCCTGCAGCACTCAATATGACTCAAAGAAAATGTACAGTCTTAAATTAGAAATCTTCTTTTAATGCCCTTTTAAGTTGCTAATTGCAAACAAGTGTGTTTCTTGGACCAATAGCTTCCAACAGTGGATGGAGAAAAAAATGTTCAAGTATAAATGCTAGTTTTAAGTGATTTGGAAATTATGAAGAAGGCCACGTTTTTGAACCTGAGTGATTGCAAGGATAGGTGGTGCCTTCCACAATAATAGGAAAGTTTGGAAGAAGGGTGAGTTGGGAGGAGAAGATAATGAGTTCTGATTTGGACATGTTGAGTCTTAGAAGCTAATAGAACCTATAGTTTGAAATGTCCAATAGGCAGTTAGTAATGTGGGATTAAAGTTTAGGAAACCAACTAAGATTGGAAACATAGATTTGGGAGTCACTTGAATGAAGAATGATAATTGAACCCAGGGGGATTGATGAGATTTTCAAATGATAGAGTGTAAAGAGAAGAAGGAAGAGCCAAGGCTAAAGACTTGGAATACATCCATAGTTAGAGAGAACAACATGGATGATGATCCATAAAAGAGACTGAGAAGGATCAATTAGATAGGAAGAGAACCAAGAGTGAGCAATGTCATAAAAACTGAGTGAGGAAAGAGTATCCAGAAGGAAAGGGTAGCTAACAGTGTCAAATGTAGCAGGAAGGTCAAGAAGAATGAGGACTGAAAAGAGGTGATTAGATTTGGTGATTAGAAGATCATTGATAATCTTGGAAAGAGAAGTTGCATTTGAGTAATGGGATCAGAAACCAAATTTCAAGGAGCTAAGAAGAGAATGAGGGAGAGAAAGTAGAAGCATTGAATGTAGATAGCTTTTTCTTTTCTTTTCTTTTTTTTTTTTAGGCAACTGGGATTAAGTGACTAACCCAGGGTCACACAGCTAGTAAGTGTCAAGTATTTGGTCTGAGGCTGGATTTGAACTCAGGTCCTCCTGACTTCAGGGCCAGTGTTCTATCCACTGTGCCACCTAGCTGCCCCTTTTTCTTTTTTTTTTTTACATTTAATTTTTATTTTATTTTTCTCAATTATGTGTAAACAAAAAATTTTCACATTCATTTAAAAATAATCTTGGGTTCCATATTCTCTCTCTCTATCCTCACCCCCATCTTTGAGAAGACAAGTAATTTCATATACATTATACATGTGCAGTAATGCAAAACATTTACATATTAGCCTTGTTGCAAAAGAAAACACAGACCAAAACACAAACAAAAACCAAACTCAAAAATAGTAAAGAAAGTAAAAAAAAGAAAGAAACAACTATGCTTCAATCTGCATTCAGACTCCACTAGATCTTTCTCTGGAAATTTTACATCATAAGTCCTTTGGAATTATCTTGAATTGTTCTGTTACTGAGAATAGCTAAGTCATTCACAGTTGATCATCATGCAGTATTGCTGTTATGTGTGTTGTGTTCTTCCAATTCTGCTTTTCCACTTTTCATCAGTTCACATATCAGTTTAATCTTCTTAAGTTTTTTTTCTGAGAGCATCCTGCTGATCATTTTTTATAGCACAATAGTATTCCATCACAATCACATGCCACAACTTGTTCAGCCATTCCCCAATTGATGGGTGTTCCTTCAATTTTTGATTATTTGCCATCACAAAAAAAGCCACTATGGATATTTTGTACATATAGATCCTTTTCCTTTTTTTTTAAATGTCTTTGGGGTGCAGACCTAATAGTGACATTGCTGGGTCAAAGTGTATGCACAGTTTGATAGCCCTTTGGGCATAGTTCCTAATTGCTTTCCAAAATGGTTGAATTAGTTTACAATTCCACTAAAAGTGCAGTAATGTCCCAATTTTTCTACATCCCCTTCAGTATTTGTCATTTTCCTTTTCTGGCATATTAACCAATCTGATAGATGTGAGGTGATATCTCAGAGTTGTTTTAACTTGATTTTTTCTAATGATTATAATAATTTATATTATAATGATTTAGACATTTTTCATATGACTATAGATAGGTTTGATTACTTTGTTTGAAAACTGCTTGTTCATATCCTTTGAGCATTTATCAATTGGGGAATTGCATGTATTCTTATAAATTGCACTTAATTTTCTATTTATTTGGGAAATGAAGGCTTTATCAGAGAAGCTTGCTGTAAAAATGCCCCCCCTTCCAGCTTTCCCTCTAATCTTGGCAGAATTGGTTTTGTTTCTGCAAAATCTTTTTATTTTGATATAACAAAATTATCCATTTTATATCCTGTAATGCTCTCTATATCTTCTTTGGTCATATACTTTCCCCTTAATCATAGATCTGACAGGTAAACTGTTTCATGCTTCCCTAATTTGCCTGTGATATTACCCTTTATGTCTAAATTTTGTGTCTATTTTGCCCTTAACTTTGTATACAATGTGAGATGTTGGTCTATACCTAGTTTCTGCCAAACTTCTTTCCAGTTTTCCCAGAAATTTTTGTCAAATAGTGATTTCTTGTGCCCAAATCTTGGATGTTTGAGTTCATCAAACACTGGATTATTATGATCATTTACCACTGTGTATTGTGTACCTAATCTATTTCACTGATCCATTACTCTATTTTTTTAAGGAAATTGAGGTTAAGTGACTTGCCCAGGGTCACACAGCTAGTAAGTGTCAAGTGTTTGGTCTGAGGTCAGATTTGAACTCAGGTCCTCCTGACTTCAGGGCTGGTGCTGTATCCACTGTACCACCTAGCTGCCCCCATTACTCTATTTCTTAGCCAGTATCAGATTATTTTGATGATTACTGATTTGTAATACAGTTTGAGATCTAAGCCACCTTCTTCCACATTTTAAAAATTAATATCTTTGATATTATTGATATTTTAATTCATCTGAATGAATTTTGTTATTATTTTTTCTAGTTATTTTCTAGTTATTTTTTCTAGTTAGTTTCTATATATGTGTATATATGTAATTTGATAGGTAATATGATGAACAAGTTGGATTCACAAGTGAATTCTGCCAAACATTTAAAGGACACTGGGTCATAGTATATGATCTATGTGATGTATTACTGTAATCTTCTTGCTAGTATTTAATTTAAATTTTTTGTATCAATATTCATTAGGGAAATTGGTCCATAGTTTTCTTACTCTTTTTTGACTCTTTATGGTTTAAGTATTAGAACCATATTTGTGTCATAAAAGGAATTTGGTGGGACTCCTTCTTTGCCTATTTTCCCAAATAGTTTTCCTAGTATTAGAATTAATTGTTCTTTAAATGTTTGGTAGAATCCATTTGTGAATCTATCCAGTGCTGGGATTTTTTTTCATAGGGAGCTTATTTATCACTTGTTCAATTTCTTTTTCTGAGATGGAATTATTTAAGTATTTGATTTTCTCTTCTATTAATTTGGGAAATTTATGTTTTTGTAAATATCCATCCATTTCACTTAGATTGTCAAATTTATTGGCATACAATTGGACAAAATAGCTCCTAATAATTGCTTTAATGTCAACTTCATTGGTGGTGAATTCACCATTTTTATTTTTGATACTGGTAGTTTGGGTTTCTTGTTTCTTTTTTCTTTTTTTCTAACCAAATAAACCAAAGGTTTATCTATTTTATTGCCCCCCCCATAAAACCAGCTCCTAGTTTTAATTAGTTCAAAGGTTTTCTTACTTTCAGTTTTATTAATCTCTCCTTTGATTTAATATACCTGCTTTTCTGTATTTGATTGTGAGATTTTTATGCCCTAATACATGATCAGTTTTGGGAAAGGTGCCATTTGCAGATTAAAAAAAAAAAGACATACTACTTTCTATTCCCATTCACTTTTCTCCAGAAGATTATCGTATCTAATTTTTCCAAAATTCTATCCATCTCCTTAACTTCTTTCTTGTTTATGTCATGATTAGGTTTATCTAGTTCTGAGAAGGAAAAGTTGAGGTCTTCCACTAATAGTGCTTGACTGTCTATTTCCTCCTGTAACTCATTTAGCTTTTTCTTCAAGAATTTGTGTGCCATTAGGTGCACATATGTTTATATTGATATTATTTAATTGTCTGTGGTACCTTTTGCAAAATGTAGTTTCCCTGCTTATCTCTTTTAATTCAATTTATTTTTGCTTTTGTTTTGTCTGAGATCTGAGATTGCTACCCCTCCTTTTCTTTTAACCTCAGTTGAACAATACTAGATTCTGCTCTACCCCCTTATTTTTACTCTATGTGTGTGTCTCTGTTTCAAGTGTGTTTCTTATAAAAAAAAAACTATATTGTTAGATTCTGGTTTTTAATCCATTCTGCTATCTGCTTCCATTTTATGGATTTTATGGGTGAGTTCATTCCATTCATATTCACGGTTATGAGTATTAACTGTGCATTTCCCTGCATTCTGTTCCCCCCCTCCTCTCTCCCCCTCTTTCTCTTTCCCTTAAAAGTCTGTTTCTGACAATTACTTCCCTTAATCTACCGTACTATTTATCAGCCTCCCTCCTCTTCTCTTATCCCTTTCTCCTTCTACTTCCCTGTAGGGTAAGATAGATTTTTATACCCAAATTGAATTTATATGTATTACTTTTTTGAGCCAATTCTGATGAGGGTAAAGTTTAAATGTTACCTGCCACCCCCCTCCCATCTTCTCCCCCATTGTAAAAACTTTTCCTTTCATGCCTCTTTTATTTTCCCCATTTTTCCTCCCCCCTTCTTCCAATGCTTCCTTCTTTCTCACCCCTTAATTTTATTTTTTGAAAGCATCCCATCATAGCTAACATACCCATGTCCTCTGCCTATGTATACTTCTTTTAATCATACTAATGATAATAAAGTTCTTAGGAGTTACAAATTATTATCTTCCCATATAGGAATATAAAAATTTTAACTTTATTGATTCCTTTATGATTTCTCTTTCATGTTTACCTTTTTATATTTTTTGAGTCTTGTATTTGAAAGTCAGATTTTCTATTCAATTATTGTCTTTTCATCAAGAATGCTTAAAACTTCAAGCATCCTACTTCATTAAATATTGATTTTTTTTCTCTGAAGGATTATACTTAGTTTTGCTGGAGAGGTTATTCTTGGTTATAATCCTTAGCTTTCCAGAATATCATATTCTAAGCCCTCCACTCCTTTCACTTGGTAGCTGCTAAATCTTTTGTGATCCTTCTTGTGGCTCCACCATATTTGAATGGTTTATTTCTGGTTGCTTGAAGTATTTTCTCTTTAACCTGGGTGCACTGAGACTTGGCTATAATATTTCTAGAGGTTTTCATTTTGGGATCTCTTTCAGGATTCTTCTAATGTCTATTTTACCCTCTGGACCTAGGATAACAGGGAAGTTTTCCTTGATAATTTCTTGTAATATGATGTCTAGGCTCTTTCTTTGTTCATGGCTTTCAAGTAGTTCAAAAATTCTTAAATTATCTCTTCTCTATCTCTTTTCCAGGTCAGCTGTTTTTCCAATGAGATATTTCAAATTTTCTTCTATTTTTTTTTAGTCTTTTAACTTTGTTTTATTATTTCTTGATGTCTTATATTCATCCAATTCTTATTTTTAAGAAATTATTTTCTTCAGTGAGCTTTTGTACCTCTTTTTCCATTTGGCCAATTCTGCTTTTTCAGGAATTGTTTTCATCAGTGACTTTTGTGCCTCTTTTAAAAATTTAACCAATTTTGTTTTTAAGGTATTGTTTTCTCCAGTATTATTTGTGCCTCTTTAACCAAGCTGTTAATTGTCTTCTCAAAATTTTCTTTTTTTGTTTTCTTTTCTTTACCTATTTTTTCCTCTAGCACTCTTATTTCAAATTTTATTTTTAGCTCTTCAGGAATTCTTGTTGAGCTTGTGTCCAATTAACTTTTTTTTTCCTTTGTGGCTTTTATTGTAGTTATTTTAATTTTGTCTTCTTCTGAGATTGTGTTTTGATCTTCCCTGTCACCATAGTAACTTTTTATGATCAGGTTCTGTTTTGTTTGCTCATTTTTCTACACCATTTCTTGATTTTGAAGTTTATGTTAAAGTTAGGCTATGTTTCCTATGCAGGGATGGGGAAAGGTCATTTTCTCAGGCTTCTGGCTTTTTCACACTGCTGTTTTCAGAGCTAGTAATAAGAGTTTGGAAGTTGGCAGTGCTTCCAAAATGTGTCACTGCCCTCCGAGTCTGCACTCTGGTCCTTACACAGGAAGGACCTCTGCTTCCTTGGGGCCAGAAATTATACTGTTCCTCAGGGTCCCTGATCCCTTGTGAACAAAAGTAATACTATCCTTCAGGGCTTCCACTCTTTCTTGACTGAAAGTATTCCTTTCTGCCTTTGAACTCTGACCCAGAAGTGGTTATAGGCAATGGAGTTGCCAAAAACCATCTGGTCCTGTGTCAAATGCTAGCATAGGGATCCCTGGTAATCTCTTTCTGACCTTATCATCTTCTTACTATCTCTAGTTTGAAAGTTCCTGAAAATGTTGCTTCTTTTTTTCCCCCCATCTCCTGGTCTCACCACTAGTTTTTCATCCATGTGGGCTTTGGGTCAGCCTCTACCTCCAAGTCACAGATCTCTCTTTTCAACCTCCTAAGTTGTCTTCAGCTGGAAGAATGTGTCATTTTCACCTTTGTGAGTTCTGCCACTGCATAATTAGAGTTGAGGTGTTATTTTACAGTTGTTTGGAGAAGAATGTTAGGAGAACTCAACTGAGTGTTTTCTCTACTCCATCATTGTGGCTCTATCCCCAGAAATCCTTTCTGATTTTTCTGAAGTGTAGGTCTGGCTATGTCACCTCTCTATACAATAAACACCTCCGGAAGCAAAGCCCCTCATAACCTGTCCCCCTTTTAACCTTTCCAGTTTTCTTATAGCTTACTCATATCCCTCTACTCCCCAATTTAGTGACATTGACCTCCTTGATGTTCCTTGAAAAATACACTCCATCTCTCAGTTCTGGATATTTTCACTAGCTTTCTCCCATGCCTAGAATGCTTTCCCTCCTTATTTCTATCTCCTGGCCTTCCTGGCTTCCTTTTATCTAAAATCCCACCTTCTGCAGGAAACCTTTCTCAAACCCTCTTTAATTCTAATGCATGACCTCTCTTGATTATTTCCCATTTGCCCTACATATAAATTGTTTGTTGTTTGCATGTTGTCTTCCACCACCCCAGATTGTGAGCCCCTTGAGGTCAGAGATTGTCTTTTGCCTTTCTTTGCATCCCCAGCTCTTAGAAAAGAGCTTGAAATATGGCAGATACTTAATAAATGCTTTTTTGACAGACTGACTTTCCCTCTGATTCCTGACTGAAGTTTCCCTGCTTTTCTTACTTTAATTTCCAAGCTCAGATATTTGTTTGATGCTTTGTGCTTCCCAGCCAGGAATCCCCTAGGTTTGGAGAGAAGGCAGATTTCAAAGTGTTCAAAGGGAAGATGGGTAGAATATCTTGGATTATAATTTTTATAGATATAAGGGTGAGGTTCTACCCCTATATCAAGTAATGTAATCAAAGAAGGCCCAGGGACCTCAAGTGAATCATTTATCTACAGAGTAAAGTAAATGATAGGGAATTTGCCTACAACTTCATCATAAATTGTGACTGTGTCCTTAGCTAATGAAAGATTTTTATAGGGCCTTGAGCATTGGATAAAGGCAGATGGTTGATATGCAGAAAACATCTTGTGATTGCCTGCAAGCATCAGATACATTTCTGGGTCTACAAATAAAAATAGCAGTATATCCAGTGGAGAGTGAGTCAATCTACTAAATGGTACAGCAGTGCAGGACTCCAAATTTGAGAGTTGAAGATTCCAGAGTTTGAGCCAGACCCCTAAAAGGGACTGAACTTGGAGAGTGGGTAAGAGTTGGTTTCTTCTCTCTTAAGCTTCCAACCACTGACCTTGTCATTAAAGAGATGCACTGACAACTCATCAACCAATTTATTTATCTTTAAAGATAAATATTGAAGATAGAAGGGCAAGTAGCTGAGCATATCATGGATCTGTAAAAAATAACTTCAGGAATGCTAAACCTTAGAATGAACCAAGGTTGATGACAATAACTAGTAACTATATAATGCCTTAAGGTTTGTAAGGCATTTTACAGAATATATTTTAAAAAAAAACTTTCACACAAGAATAGCTCATTTGACAAAACTGAGTATAATCCTGCAAGGAAAAAAAAAATGGAGGATTTCTAAACATTCTTAATGAAAATGCCAAAACTGAGTGGACACTTTGAAATGAAAAGTAGGAGAAAATAGAAATATAAGATGTTACACAATTTAATCAAGTGAATTGCTAACATACCCTTAAGGAGAAAAGAAACCAGTATCCTCTCAGAATCCTAATGTCTTCAAGGGTCATAGACAAAGTTAAACAAGGTAAGTAAAGGGTTTGAGGTGGTTTTTTTTTTTCCATTTTCAGGTTGTTTGGAGAAAAAGAAAATGACAGGAATAGGCGACTATGCTAGAGAGGAAAGGAAGAATGGAACTTTTTATTTCATAATATGTGTTCATGAGATGAAGAGCATACAAACATGGAGGAAGGGGGGGAGGGAATCCCAAGATTCTCACTTTCATCCGAATTAAACAAAAGAAAATTGAACACGTTTACAGACATACTTACACACAACGATATGTACATACATACACAGAATATCATAGAAGTATATTATACTAACAAGGAAATGGTGGGATAGAGAATGAGAGATTTAAGAGGGAGGGAAAGATGGCTGAAGACTAGTCAAAAGCAAAATAAACTCCAACATTGGAAAGTGGGGGAGTATGAAAATTAGATTAAAAAGAAAGAGAAAGGAGATTAAAAATAAATAGAGAAAATACTGTGATTAAGGGTGAGGCAAAGGGATAAGAAGAGTAGCAACAGAGCAGAAATAGATAATATTGTTTATAGATCATAAGTATTAGGTAAACTCTTTTGCCATCTTCTTTGTAAAGAAGGGGTGCTCAAGGCTGAGTATGACTGAGGGACTCAATGACAGTTGATGTTTAATATTAGAACATAATGAGTCACTCATAGGTCATTTGATAGTTAACAAAAGGATATTTATTTAGCTATAGTAGAAGAAGGATGTTCATCAAAGACATACGTGGAGGACTCTTCAAGTAGATTCAGTTAAACAAAGTCCCCTTGCCTCAGTTGTCTATCATGGTTTATCAGCCAAGCATCAAAGTACACCTGGAGCACCCTGTGGCTATTTTGTACTCTGTCAATGAGGAAGTGATATCAACAGCCTAAGCCTTTAGTCTCCTGAGCCAGTCAAATCTAAGATGGTTACAACATCTGTAAAATGGGTATAATAATAAGGAGTATTCTGATAAATATTAACCAACTCTTTAGAAAAAAGTAAACTTAGCCTACTTTTAAGTTTAATCTGCATTATTAACATTTTGTCCATCACTTTCTTAAGTCTACACAATTGTGCCTTGTAAATCTTACCAGGCTATGTAAATGTTATTAAAGGAGAAACAAGCCTAACTTTCATGGAAGAGGGGGCTGTGATGTTGTTCCTACCACAATTAGTAATGTAGTCCTTGAGGGCTGCTAGAGTACATCCCACCACTTAAATGGCTTTAGGCCTGTTACTAGTCATCTGTGACCTCTGGGATTCAAGATCCCTGATCTGGGTAGCACTAAGAGAGAAAAAGGAAAGCTAAAATGGAAATGAAGCAAAAACAAAGCAAAACAACATAAAAAGTCCTTTGTGGGAGAACTGAATGTAGGAGAATTAAGTTCAAAGTTCTCAGACTTTGACCTACCCCTACCTGATTTGGAAGGACCAAGAGATGGATCAAAGTGAGGAAAAAGTAAAAGGGGACAGGATATAGGGAAATACAAAATTAGCAAGCTTGACTGTGGACATGAATGGAATTACCTGACTCATTAAATGGTAGAGAATAGTGAAATGAATTAGAAATCAGGATCTAGCAAGATATTGTTCAGAAGAAACACAGATGAAACATTCACACGAAATTAAAATGGGAGGCTAAATGGAGCATCCGGTAGGACCAGACGGGAACCAGTTATCAACAGGTGTCACTCAAAGTAATCTCACCAGTTCAAGCCAGTTCCATAACTCCTTCCATAACTTAAAGACTATAACATACTGATGTCTTCTCCCCCCCATCTTTTGTTGCTTCTCCTCACTTTCCAGGAACATAAAGATGGCACTGATGTTTTTGAGCTAGCCCTAAATGTATCAACATTTAGAGGGCAACACACCCAAACTCAAGCAATTAGACAACTGAGGTATGGATATCATATATGACTAGATGGAACTTCCTAAAACCCCACTCTTCTTCAAGTGTTCTGGCGATGAAATCATTGAGAGCTTCTGAGGTACTGTAACCTCTCTCTAGAATCTAAACTTAGCTTCATCAAGAAGTTCATGAACTTCAGAGGAACACCAAGCTAATTAGAGGAGCAAATTAATTGCATCCCACAGGGAAGCAGCTGATGAGAATACAACTCTATCCACATTGCTAATGCAATTGCTCTCCTGTTCTGCGCCTGGATCCTCACTCTTTTTCACTCCCTTTTTCTTGACATCTTACTCTGCTGCCCTTTGTGGTAGATCTGGATTTTGCTAAATGCTTATGGATTTATTTTCTGCTGATCATCTGAGACATAGAGCCCCAAAGTGTCTCCCTGTTGTCAGTCATGATGAATGGGCACTGTTGATAATATTCCTTCATTGAAATCCCTTTTTTCTCCCCTCCTCATTTCCCCTCTCCTCAAATCAAGTGGTGCATGGATGATCTTTAAAGGTGCCATTGGGCAGCTAGGTGGTGCAATGGAGTCAGAAGGACCTGAGTTCAAATCCGTCTCAGACACATGACACTTGCTAGCTGTGTGACCCTGGTCAAGTCACTTAACCTCGATTGCCTCACCAAAAAAAAAAAAGGTGCCATTGATGCAAATGAGTAACCAAATGAGCAACATCTTCCCGTTCTTGTAGCTTATACTCAGGGATATGCTGGTAAATGTTTAATAACCAGCTATCTTTTAAAAAATTGCATGCACCAGATACTTTAAGTTTAATGTGTATTATCAACATTTCCCCATCACTTTTAAAAGTCTATACAATAAAAAAACAATAAATCAGGTACTATTTATAATGTTTGCAATTTCTTTCTTTCTTTTTTTTTTTGGTTAGGCAATGAGGTTAAGTGACTTGCCCAAGGTCACTCAGCTAGTAAGTGTCAAGTGTTTGGTCTGAGACCGGATTTGAACTCAGGTCCTCCTGAATCCAGGGCCAGTGCTCTATCCACTACACCACCTAGATACCCTCTAATATTGCAATTTCTGAGGTGTGAATGTTCGCACTGAAAATTTAACACTCCAGTCACTGCGGCAACTGAGTGGAGAATGCACTTGGACTGGTGAAAGACTAACTAGAATTTTATGAGAGATAGTAATACTCCAGGCAAGAGATAGTAAGGATCTGAACAAGGGTAATGGCTGTATGCATAGAGAGAAGGGGAAAAATTTGACTTTGATGACTCCAGAAGAAAGAGGCTGATTACTTTTTGAAACTCTGCCTCAGTTAAATCCAATTGACACACAAGTCAAGCCGTCACCCATGATGTCATTTGGTCCTCTTGGAGAATGAAGGATCAACAACAACAACAATGACAATAGCAGCAACAAAATCCCAACCACAACCATGACAACCACACCCACCAGGTGTCTGGAGCCTGACCCCTGCACACTCTTGACTTTGAATCTGTACAGTAACACTACTGTCTCTGAATCTTGTTTCTTGTCTGTGGTATTTTGGTTGTGGCTAGAATGGCAACCCCCTGCCAGATTTCCTGAGTTAATTTCTTCTATTCTCCAGTTGGCTTGCTGTACAACTCTGAGGGAGATCTGTCCTCACAAACTAGAATTCAGAGCATCACGGATTTGTAGATGGAAGCCAACTTAGAGTGCATTAAATCAACTCCGCATTTTGCAGATGGGGAGATGTAGACTTAGTGAGGTTGAGTATATGCCCAAGGTCATACAGATTGTAAAAGGAAGAGCTTGAACCCGGGCCTTTCAGCTCCACATCTGATGCATTTTCATTATACTAAGCCTACTCTTCTTGATTTTAGAGTGATTATTATTTATTATAGTTAATATGGGAAAGTCCCTTATAGATGTCATCCATAAACTTTCTATAGAAAGAGCCTTTGTTGCTTAATTTGCCAGTGTCATTCGCTCACATCCCACTCTCTCCTGCCCCCTCCCTCTGTCCCTCCTGGCTTCTGTCCTGAACGTACACACACATGACACACATGAACACATGCATGCTTTTTTTCCTTGTACACTTATCTCCTAACTGCACAGAGAGTTTAAAATGTTGGTCCTTACCTAGCACTATGAAATTTAATTTGAAATAAATGTAAAACCCTGCAATTGAGTTTAAAAAATCAGCTGCATAAATATATGATAGAATTATTTTTGGTAATAATAGGAAGAAAGAGGCAATGTTTCATAGTGGGCCTTGGGAGAAGAACCAGGTTGAAGTCTCCCCTTTAAAATATACTAGTTGTGTGACTTTGGAAGGATCACTTAACCTCTCAGCACTCTAGGTAAATCTCCAAAAATAGGTACCACTTTGTCTTAGTAGAAGAAGTCTCTTCACTGAGAGTTCTTTATACCAATGAAATCATAAATCTGAATCATTTTTTTAAAAAAATGATCCATAAGAACATATACAGAATAAGATCTGGAGCTTGAAACCAAGTCCTGAAGAAATTATGGCTTTTTGCCTGGAAAAGAGCGGACTCAAGGGATTCTTTATTTAGGTATTTAAGGGGTTGCCATGAGATTGTTTTGTTGTTATTGAGTCATTTTTCAGTCATTTCTTACTCTTCAAGACCCCATCTGGGGTTTTCTTGGCAAAGATGCTGGAGTGGTTTGCTATTTCCTTCTCTAACTCAGTTGACAAATAAAAAAACCGAGGCAAACAGGGTCAAAGGACTTGCCCAGGGTCACACAGCTAGTATGTGTTTGAGGCCAGATTTGAACTCACAAAGAGGAGTCTTCCCAACTCCAAAAGAAGGATTATCATTATTATTATTATTGTTATTATTTTTTGCTTTGCTTCAAGGGTTAGAAGTCAGAGCAGCAGACGGAAATTATAGAGAGGCAGATTGTGGCGTTATGTAAGGAAAATGCCACTAACAACGTTAGAGCTGTCCCAGAGTGAATCAGGTTGTCTGAGGATAGTGACTTCCCCATCAGTTAAAGTCTTTAAGTGGAGAAGGATTCCTTTTTGGAGAATAATGTAGATGAAATGGATATTCAATGTACAAGTTGAACTAGGTGACATCTCAAGCCACTTCAAAGTCCTAAGATTCTAAGATTCCAGGGAGGGTTACTACTTTTGTGGTATGGGGATGGGGTTGGTGGGTAGTGATAGTGATTAAATAGAAGAAAATAAAGAAAAGAATGCCAATGTAACATTTAAAGTCCACATGAGAAGTTCAGAAGGTGACACCAAAGCAGTGAAGTTTTGTTACTGTTAGGTTTAATTTAATATAGACTTATGTAGACTAATAAGGGAGCTAGGTGGCCAAGTGGGTAGAGTGCCAGATCTGGAGTCAAGAAGACTCATCTTTGTGAATTCAAATCTGGCCTCAGACAATTAGCTGTATGACCCTGGGCAAGTCACTTAACCCTGTTTGCCTTAGTTCCTCATCTGTAAACATGAGCTGTAGAAGGAAGTGACAAACAACTCCAGTATCTTTGCCAAGAAAACCCCAAATGGGTTCAGAAAGAGTCTGATACAATTGAAATGACTCAATAAGAAATGACCAATATGGGAAAGGTGAGAGCAATGGAGAAGCAAACTTTCACATCCTGCATGAGGAAGAGCTGCCTTCCAAAACAGGTAAAGGAGGTGAGGGTCCCACCTGAGAGGAGAATAAGAATAGACTAAGAAACCTGGCTGAGTTGGGACCAAGGTCCCTGAGGAGTACCAAAATTCAATGAGTTGAAGAAGTGAATACTGACTCTGGAGACAGGACTGGAGTTCAAATTCTCTCTGATGCTTACTGCCTCTGAGACCTTGGGCCAGTCACTTTTCTCATCTGTGAAGGGGTAGAACTGGATGGCCTCTGAGGTCTCTTCCAGGTCTAGTTCTATTATTCTGTGATGAGTTTCTTGAGCATGAAGTACATACTAGATCAGAAAGACAACACCATTCTCTAAAAGTCTAGGTTGACTGTTTGGAATCCCCTCCCCCTCATATATTGCCATGTCCAAAAGCATTTATGTCTCATTCTATACGCTGAACCCATCACCTGTTAGGAGGCAGGTGGTATGCTTCATTATTCATTTCTTGGAATCATGGTATTGATCAGAGTTCTTGAGAATTTAAGGGTTGTTTGTCATTATAGTGCTATTATTATCTAAATTGCTCTCCTGGTTCTGCTCAGTTAACTCTGTATCTGTTCACGAAAGTCTTTCCAGATTTGTCAGAAACATCTCTTTTCATCATTACCTATGGGGCAATAATAGTATTCTATTACATTCATATACCATAATTTGTTCAGTCATTCAATAATCGATGGGCATTCTATTACTTTCCAGTTCTTTGCCCCTACAAAAACAGGTGTTATAAGTATTTTTGTCTATATGGGTCCTTTTCCTCTTTTATTGTTCTTTTTGGGGGTGTAAACTTGGTAGTGGTATCACTGTGTCAAAAGGTATTCACTATTTATCAAGTTTTTGGTTATAGTTCCTAATTTTTTTTTTTCCTTGGGACACCTAATCGAATACCTTGAGGCCATGGCCCAGTGGGATGGCACCTAACAGTCGTAGGGTGTGTATGCTCCGTGCTAGCCATTTTTCTCCACAATTCCATACTCTTTTCCACTAACAAGATCATAGGTTCATTGATTTAGAACTAGAAGTGACCTTAGTGGTTGTTTAGCCTAACCCTCTAATTTTACAGATGATGAAACTGAGGTCCATTGAAGTTAAGTGATCTGTTCAATATCATACAGGTATAAGTGGAAAAGCCAGCATTTGAGCCTAGGTTTTTTTAACTCAAATACTCTTTCTCCTGCCCCCATACTGCCTCCCTTGGGGGCCATCTCCAGTCATCTTGATCTATATCTTGCTACTGGACCTAGATGGCTCTGGAAGAGAAAGTTTATAACACTTGCATAAACTTCCCTCACTTAAATCCAATTCCCTTGCAAGTTATGGCAACATCTTCCTGCTGTCAAGGTCTTCTTCCAGAATGAAGGACCATCAACAACAACAACTGACTCCCTTATACCAGAAGTCTGCTTCTAAGAAGTTCTATCCCTTCTATGATCTTCAGATATGGTGAGCAATGAATTCAGTCAGTCAACATGCATTTATTAAATGCATACTATATACCAGGCACAGTGCTAAGTGCTGGGGATACAAAGAAAGATAAAAGATAGTTCCTGCCCTCAAGGAACTCACGTTATAATGAAGATGACCATATGCAAACAACTATGTACAAACAAGCTATATACAGGATAGACTGGAGATAGGCAAAAGAGAAAATGCACTAGCATTAAAGGGAACCAGGAAAGATTTCTTGCAGATGGTGGGAGGGATTTTAGCTGGGACCTGGAGGAAAATAGTAAAGTTAAGAGGCATAGATAAAGAGGGAGAGTGTTCCAGGCATGGAGGATAGTCAGTGAAAATACTCAGATATACGAGATAGAATGTCTAATTGGAGGAAATGCAGCATCACTGGATAGCAGCATATGTGTATTGGGTGTGGTTGGGTAGGGGAAGCTTGGAAAGAATAAGACTGGAAAGGTACAAAGTGACTTTAGAAGCCAAATAGAGTTTTACATTTGATCCTGGAGGCAATACACATTTATCAGTGGGGTGAGGACTCAGAAGGTTTCCTCTTAGACAGACTGAGCCTGTGTAATAAAATTCAGTGGATCATGGGGCCATAATGAGACAGGTCAGATGTGCAACAGTTCAGAGGACCTGGATGTTTATGGATCACTCTAACCCATGAAACATGTTTTAGACAGATTATCTGTTTCATGAGTCATCATACTCTCAGTCAGGGGCTCCCATCTTTCACATCTTCAAATTGCCATTTCCTTTCTCTTTCATACTACGTTTGGCTCAAATAAGAGCCATAATCTCAAGACAGATGATATTGATATTCTCCCCACCCCCACCTCACCTGTACTTTATGCTTTCACTGGCAGAGTAAATAAATAGTCTATGTTTAAATAAATTTAAATATTCTATGTAAAGAAACCTATGGTAGAATTCTGTAATGCTTGCCTGTCATTGAAACACTCTGTAGTTCTCTGCTTAGTTTATGTTAATTACTAATGCTATATGTGTGTCTTAGAAATATTACTTTTGTTGATTCCTACTATTAGATGATATCACAACCTGTATCTTTAACCATGTCCTCTTATGTTTCCTTGCTTTGAATAGTGAGTCCTGAGCTAGGTCAAGGTTAGAGATGGAGGTGTAGCTTTATTCGAGCTGCCTTCAGATTGAACTGCGATGCTGCTGAGAACTATCCCTAACATCGTTGAGAGCTTTAACATTATGTCTAGCAGACTCCCAAACGAACATCTATACCTTTGTGGAAGGCATCTGGGAGGCAAAGTGGATAAAGTGTTGTACTTGGGGTCAAGAAGTTGTTGCTCAGTCATGTCAGATTCTTTGTGACTACATATAGGGTTTTCTTGGCAAAGATATGATTAAGGCAGAGGTTAAGTGACTTGACCCAGGTCACCCAGCTAGTTAGTATCTGAGGTCATATTTGAAATCAGGTCTCCCTGACTCCAGGTCCAGCGCTCTATCCATGGAGCCTCCTAGCTACCTCAAATCAAGAAGACCTGAGTTCCAACATGATTCTTACACTTAATAACTGTGTGACCCTAGACAAAGCAAACTCTTAACTTTGCTTAGCCTCAGTTTCTTCATCTGCAAAATGGGGATGATAATAATAACAATAACACTTAACTCACAGGGATATTATGAAGCTCAAAAGAGATAACAAACATAAAACACTTTATAAATGCTATGAATTTGTGGAAGAACTCAAACTCCTTTCTGAAGTAAGCAATGTGCTGTGTCAGATCCAAGTGTATGGGAATTCTGGAGCCAGAAGTAACCATGGTATGAAGTGCACATGTTTCTGTTCAATGTCCTTGCCTCCAAATAGCCTTGTCTAACCAAGTGATGAGTGCAGACTCCTTTCTTGGCTAGAATTCATATTGAAACACTCAATGTCCATGAGTCAATGCCAAGTACAGAAGATTACCTCACACAGTATGGCACCAGAGTGATTATGAGCACCACCTTTTTCTCTAGTTTTCAAAAAGGTTCTGGGGACAGAAATTACATAAAGATTACCAGACCTTGTCCTTTTTACTCAAGGGTTGCCTGAGGGCATGAAGAAAGTCATTCTTTCTCCCTTCCACCTTCCTCCAATTTCTTGAATGCCACTTTGGCATTCTTGTAGTACACTACAAGGAATCCTGGTCAGCCTCTAATCAGTGGCATACTGGAGCTGGCTCTAACCAGCTCAGGAGAGTTAACTGTTAAATTTGTGAATATTTACACCTCAGAAATTAGCAAATGTTACAGCTAGATTTATTGCTTTGTTGATTTGTAGACTTAAGAAAAGAATGGAGAAAATGTTAATAATGTATTTTAAACTTAAAAACTGTAGGCATATGTTTTGCTCTCTAGAGGTCTGGTTGTTAAACATTTACCAGCATACTCTTGTCTCCAGTTCCTCTAGGTGGTCACTTAATGGTGAAATGTAGCACACAGAGGGATGAAAAACAAAGTTGTAGTAAACTATAGTTTGTCTAAAATGTATTTTGGCTGAGTGAATAGATCAAGTTATGTCTAAATTCCACAATGGTCAGTAGGGTAGTTTCCCAATATTAAATAAGTTAGAGGTGGTAGGGCTAGTGGATATTTCCACAGGAATGGGAAAGTACCTTGGGCTCATGCCTTTTTTATTAGGTTTCCTAAGTTTGTATTTTGAGTAAAGGAAGACCTAGGTTTAAATCCTACCTTAGACACCTACCAGCTGTGTAACACTAGGGTAGATCACTTAACCTCCTTCTTTTGATCTTAGTCCTGAATCCATTCAATAAGAAGTTTGGATCTGGTGACTTGTGAGGTCCCTTTTAGTTCTAGATCTATGACCTTAGGAGAGATCATATTCAGTTCTTGGTGTCACATTTTAAGAACGATATTGACAAACTAGAAGTAATTCAGAGGAGAGTGCCCAGCAAAGTTAACGGAATTAGGAATGCTTAGCCTTGAGATAAGAAGACCCAGGCAGACCATTAACACCATCTTCAAATACTTGAAGGGGTAAAGGGAAGGGAATAAGTAATTACATAACACTGACTATGTGACAGGCACTATGCTGAACATTTTACTAATATTATCTTAATTAATTCTCATAAAAAAACTCTGTGAGGTTGGATTTGAATTTGCTCATTCCAGACCTGGCAGTCTATCCACTAAGCCACTTAGCTGTTTCTTACTTGAAAAGAAAGGATACTTATTTTCTGTGATTCCAAAAGCAGAGCTAATCACAATGGATGAATATTACAAAAAGACGTTTTGGCTTACTGTAAACAAAAACTTCCTAGCAAATTGAGTTGTTCCAATATAGAACACTCTGATTCTTGACTGGGTGAGTTTCTCTACTGGATATGTTTGAACAGAGAGATGTCATAAATGGGATGCTAGGTTGGAGCAAAACTAGATTTGTATACATTCTAATTATTATAAGGTGACATAATGGATAGAGTACTAGACTCAGATTCAGGAGGGCCTGAGTTCTAATCATGCTACAGACACTTAACAAGTTGCATGACATTGGTTTTTCCTCTGAAAAAATGAGTACTATAATAATAGTACTTATTTTACAGAGTTCTTTGTGACAATTAAATGTGATAATCTGTGGGGAGTGCTTGGCAAGCCTTAAAGTACTATATAAATATTAGCTGTTATACAACTTATCTCACATGATGCCTACAACGATCTTGTAAAATAAATAACACAAATCTCTCTGTTTTACAGAGTGAGAAAATGATTTTCTCTTTTAGATTAACCACTTACTATTGGTGAGATCCAGGATTTTTTCCTTTCTATTTCCTCATTCAAAAATCAGACACTTGTAGTTTATTCAGCCAGCATCTGAAGGACTTAGTGGATAATGAGATTGGATTAACTTTCTTCTCAATCTTCAGACCTCATTCAAGTGGGGAAGTCCAATGTTTTTTACTCAGCCTTGGATAGTCATAGATCCTGTGTCTAGATTGCCCAAGGCTAGGGGTAGTAAGTGACATAATCAAAGTCATGTCACCTAGCCTCTCACTAGAATAGCTATACCTCTCATTATAATATCCATTCTTCTCATTAATTGTTAACTAATCAGTGTTGATTGTCACCTGTCAGGAACACCCACTCTTCCAAGGGCATATGTGTCAAGAAGCCACCACAATCTTTCTTTGTTTTAAGAGAGATGGCCAAATGACCCTTTTGTTAATTATCCACTAGTCATAATTAACAAAATGATTGTTAATTACTCAGAAACTGTCTCTCAAACTTTTTTTTTTATTTCACAAGAGAAAGAAGCAGAAGGATTAAGTGACTTGCCTGAAGTTCCATAGTGATGGACTTGATAGTCAGACCTAGGTAGCCTGATTCCTAGGGCTGTGTCACTCCTACCATACCAAGTTGGATATGTGAGTTTAGAACAGATGGCAACTAACCTCACTTTCAACTCTTATAGGCTACTGTGCCAAAAAGCTGATTCACACCCATCTTTTCTTTAAAGATGAATTTTATTGATGTCTTTTGTTTTTACACACCTCCATTTCCCAATATATTCCTTTCCCCAATCTCTCTCAGAAAGCCATCCCTATATATAACAAAGATATAAATCCATATTTATATAACAAAGATAAAAGAGTTCAGGGAAAAAAAAATCAAAACTACCCTCCCCAATATAAAAAAGTGATATTACATGCAATGTTCTATAGCCACAGTCCCCAGGCTCTGCAAAGAAACAGAGTCTTCTCATCTCTCTTATTTCTTTGGGGTCAACCTTCCTCATTATGGTTTCATGGAGTTCATTTTTGCTTACTCTGTTCCTGTTCTTTTCATTTATATTGTTATCAGCATGCATACTCTTTTTCTAGTGCTAATTTCACTTTGCAGAAGTTTACTCTGTATTCATCATAGTTACCATTTCTTAAAGCACAATACATACATAAATACATATATATATATATATGTATCTTTTCAATCAGGCACAGGTCACATTATTTTTGTTAATACAAAAACATTTATGTGGTATCCCCAGGAGCTGCCTGAGTTGTCTGGACAGACACTGGAGAATGACTCTTTACAAGGTAGTTGGTGAATTCCTGATTGGGAGACTTAGTGAACATAGTCTTTTCCCATAGGTATGAGGTCAGGTCACTGTAGGTTTTGGAGAAGGTATCAAAGGTAGCTTTAGCCAAGTTGCCTGGAGTGAAAACAGTCCATGAGCTGAAGTATAGCAGTCATTGATTTGGGTCTTCAGCAACAGCTTCTTAGGCAGTAGAGTTGAGACAATAACAGTACCCTTCATCCCCTAGCAGGGGTCAGGAGTAATGCCTAGTTACTTGGCAGGGTACCATGTAAGGTTTGACAATTTTGTTCCTCCAGTAGCCATGCCTCCTAGGCAAGATAGATGGTATGGCCAAGATGATAGCACCATGGATAGCTGTAGCCACTGCCTTATAGCACTTGACCAATAGAGCACCCAGCCAGCGGTAAGGAACCTGTGGCCTTGAGGCCCCTTGTAGCCTTCTAGGTCCTTGGGTATGGCCCTGTGACTGAGCCCAAGTTTACAGAACAAATCCTATATTAAAGGGATCTATTCTGTGAAGTTTGTATTCAGTCAAAGGGCCACACTTGAGGACCTGGAGGGCCACGTGTGGCCTTGGGGGCCACAGGTTCCCCACCTTTGATTCCCAGGCCAATGGGACAAATAATAATAATAATAATATAACATATACATAATAAAATACATAATACTGAAATAAAAATAATAATGAATAATAAGCCATGAATTAATACTAATAGCCACAAACATCTTGAATCTGGTATGGTGATGAGCTTTTGTCTGTTTCTGAACAGACAAGATCTTCAGAAGCTCCTCATTCAGTAAGGGCTCCAGGAAGAAGTCTGCGATCTCAGATTCCTTAATAGGAAAGGAGAAAGAATAGATTAGTTCCAAGGAATAGATTTTCATGTATTTAACTAGCTGGACCAACTTGGAAGCAGGAACACACTCCCTGTCTTTGACTTGTCATCCCCAGGCCCCATGACAGCAGCCTAGACCTCATTCCCAAATTTGACCTCCTGCTGCAGAAGCCACTGCAACTTCTGGCTTCCTGACACCAGGGTCACCTACTCTTCTAGCAGCAACAGAGTTGTTCACTTGGTATTCACTAAAAGCAGAAAAAGAGACAGTATAGCAATATCCCATTATATTCATGAGCCATATATATTTTTTTTAAAGCAAAGCCACTTTCTTTTCAGGTCTTTTCTATTACACAAAGTGCTGCCATATGTATTTAGGTGTATATGAAACTTTTTTTTTTTGGTTATTGTCCTTCTTGGAATATATGCTTTAGCAATGGAATCTCTGGGTCAAATGGTAGTCACTTTACTAGTACAATTTTAGTTTGCTTTCCAGAATGGTTGGACTAATATCATAGTTTCCCCAATGATGTATTAGTATGCACATCTTTCCACAACCCCTTCATCATTATTGCCTTTTATCATCTTTGCCAATTTGCGGGGCATGAGGGGTAACTTCAGAGTTCTTCTGATTTGCACTTCTCTTACTGTGATTTGGCTCATTCTTTCACAGTTTATAATTCTTCTTTTGAGAATGGTCTATTCATGTCTTTTGACAACTCTTCTTTTGGGGTAGTGACTTTTGGCACACCTATCTTTTCATTTGCCTACTAATTTGCTTTTGAGGACAAAGAGACAGTGGTCAGCTATGTCCTCTTTTGCCAAAGGGGGAAAAAACAATAAAAACAATACTTAAGCCTGAGATATCCCTGAAAACATTCACTAAGAGGAGTCATCCATGTTTTTGGCTTCTTTTTGGCTCTTTGCCCCTTTTCTGGTCCTCGTGGACCATTGCCCTGGAGCCTGCTCTTGTTATACCTGCATAATTGACCTACTTTTAGACTTCTTCTCTCAGAGGAGCAAGTCTCCCAGAAAAGTTAGCAAAACTTCCAAGATGCAATTATCTGCAATGGTTGCATTGGACTTAAAATAACTAAAGCAACCACAGATCCTTGCTGCTGTTATTTGGGGAGATCATCATGGGCCCCAGAAACTTACACATGACTCTCTCTGGGTTCCAGTGTTCTTGCCCCCTTAAATTTCTATTATTCTCATTCTAAGACTTGCAAAATTGCCCAGGGAACAGGCGGGCATGTGGGGCTTCCCTGTAGTTTGATTGCTCAGCTTTCTTAGCACTAGATGTAGTATTTGATGCCCACTCTTTTTTTAGCTCTTAGAGAATTACCCAGAAAGCAAAAAGAAACCTGCCAAAACATTCCTCCTCACCAACCAACACAACCTCCACCACCTCCATAATACCACCTCCACACATACAAATACATTGTGAAGAGCTGCATGCTTATAGCTTTTTTTTTTAAGGGACAAGTTACTAAGGAAAAGGAAATCTTATTGGAACAAGGGGGAAACTTTGGATGTTTGGGTAGGACCTCAAACTGAGGATAGTTAAGTAGATTTTATTTTATTCAGGCTAAATTTCTTGATGTGTTTAATTTTTATTCATTTCTTCTCCCTCTCTCTAGAATCACAACCAAAGGAGAAAAAAATCTACAAATTTCTGAAGTTAGACAAAAGATCAAGAAAAGACAGCAAAAGAAGTTTTAGGTAAGTGACAACCTCTCCCTCCTTGAAATGTTATTGCTCATTTCAGTCCAGTGACCAATTCAATTAAACAAATATTGATTTATTTTCCAAAATGTGCAAATCACTGCACTAAATGCTAAGGATATAAGGACAAAAACCCCGAGACAGTCAGTCTATGCCTTTAAGATACTGCTAGATACAACAGATACTTAAGAAGTCAACACAAAGTAATTGAAGGAGGGAAGAAGTGCTAAAAACTGATGGGGCAGGCAACATGGAAGAGGTGAGGTGAGCTGAGTCTGAACCACAAAGGATTATGAGAAGCCAAGACGTGGAGTAAGTACCTTCCAAGTATGGAGGATGGCATGTGGGAATGCACAGAGGTAAGAAATTGAAGGTTGAGTTCATGAAGAGCTAGCAGTCCAGCTTGGCTGGAAATTTGAGTATTGTGAGAAAGACCTGAAAGATAGGTAGAAGTGAGATTGCTGCAGCACCTTAAATGGCATGCTGGGGAATTTGTTTTGAGAGCCAAGAATACCTGCTTAATGTGTGCAAAACGACTTATTGAGGGACTTCCTGAAGTCCTCCTCTTTCTAAGTGCTAATATTTTGCTTTGGTCTCAAACTTACTTATTTTAGAATTTTAGGACTGAGATTTTCCTTGAGAAATCATTGGTCTGTTCCCTTGCTTGAGATAGTATCATACTTGGCTCATCTTGGGCAGAATGGTCATTGACTTATTTTTAAAATGGCTCTAGAAAATAAGTTATGTCCTGGGCAGTTAGGTGGCACAGGGGATAGAACACCAGCCCTGGAGTCAAGCAGACCTGAGCTCAAATGTGATCTTAGACACATACTAGCTGTGTGACCCTGGGCAAGCCACTTACCCCTGATTGCCTCCAAAAAAAGAAAATGTTTAGATTCATGGTCCATAGGATCTAGATTTGGAAAGGACTTCAGAAGCCAAGTCAACCTGTTCTCTCTCCAGGTGAGGAAGATAAAGCCCCAGGAAACAAAGAGACTTTTACAAGGTGAATAGTAACAGGCTCAGGAATCAGATCTAGTCTTCTACTTCTGAGTCCAGTGTCCTGCCCCTCTTATCCACTGCTTAGATTTTATCTGCATTACATAAATTCTTTCTAGGTCTACTAAGACAATTTCCTCTAATTCAGTCTTTAATACAGAATTCCTTCTATAACAATCCTTCCTGTACTTGGAAGCAAAGGATGTCTCTACATCTATAGGCTATTTTAAAAGCAAAAACAAAAAGGTAAAACTTTCCCTTAGAGGTCACCTTCTTCAATTTGTTCCTTCCTTTGGCTCCTCCAGTTTTGAATGATTGGGCATTTACACATTAACTTCCTCAGTACTGCATTTCATTTGTGCTTGTTATTTGTTAGTCAATTGAGGGGTGGGGGAAGGAGAATTTATCATGACTTTCCCCTGGATGCCTTTATTCTAGAGCTCATTTATCCAAAGGCCTAATTTCTTCCTGCACTTATCTAAGATACCTTGCCTAACTCCTAGTTGGTGTGAGCTTAGGGCTAAGCAAATGTGATTTAGGAAGAAAGATCTATTGCTTAAAAAACATACTGCCTCCCAAAGCTGAGGTCAATCCTAAAATGAAGGGGAGTAGGTGTGGTTTGATTTCAAGGACTTGGAGGGATCCCCCACACCCACATGCCCTTTAAACCACTGGTTA
This sequence comes from Vombatus ursinus, assembly GCF_900497805.2. Taxonomy (NCBI): domain Eukaryota; kingdom Metazoa; phylum Chordata; class Mammalia; order Diprotodontia; family Vombatidae; genus Vombatus; species Vombatus ursinus. Next base: position 1,364,115 of record NW_020952487.1, read on the forward strand.
TTGACTGAAAATTCATCATGGGAGGTTCATTCCTTTAGCCCAGGAGTTTGGTTAGTTAAATGAAAATATGAAGTAACCTCAGATTAACTGCAACTTAAAGTATTTTAAAGTACTTATTCTTTGAAGTGCTGGGCATTGAGGGAAATGCAATGATTAAATCAGATAAATATATCATGGTTGATTCTCTTTTCACCCCATGAAACTCAAAACATAGGAGGCCCTACTGTCAGGAAATTTTTGTTATAGTAAGGAGATTTAGCAAGAGGAAAAAAAAAGGGGGAAATAGAACTCATTAAATCTATAAAACAAGAGCATGTCTACACGCAACTTTTTCTTTCTGAATCAATTTCAATATTTTTCTTTTTTAAACAGAGTGGTTTCATGATACCCCAAGGTGAGGTTAATGCTGAGAGTAATACACAGTTATTAGCCAATCAAAAACATTTATTAAGTGCCTACTGTATGTCAAGCAGTGGATTTGGTGCTAGAGATAGAAACACAAAATTGAAGCCAGGTAGAGAGCATGTACATTGATAGGGATTACAGATATAAATTAGGTACAAAGTGAATTTTAGAGGAAAGACACTAGCAGCTAGGGAAGAAGTGGGAAAGGTTTCTGGTAGGAAGAGGCATTGAAGGAAACTAGGAATTTTGAGAAGTGGTAGTAAGGAGACAGTGCATTCCAGGCACAGAGGACAGCAAATACAAAGACATAGAAGCAATAAATGGAGTATCTTGTCTAAGTAATAGGAAAGGCAGTTTGGCTGGACTGTGAGTGTGAGAAGGGGAATGACATATAACAAGGCTGGAAAAGATTGTTGAGATCCAATTGTGGGGGATTTAAATGTCAGAGGTATTTTTTTTAATTGATTCTAGAGGCAATAGTGAGCTACTAGAGTTTGTTGAGTATGGGGGAGGTGATGTGGTTAGACTTGGGTTTTAGGTAAGGTTCTCAGATTGTGTGGAGGATGAACCAGAGTGGGAAGAGAGAAGGAGAGAGAGATATATGTATGTGTGTGTTTGTCCATTCCTTCCCTCCATGCTTTGCTATTTCCAGTCTTCTCTTCTGGGGTGTCATTCCATTATTTAGCTCTCCTTTCAATTCTTTTATTAGTACTTCCAAACACTTGTTGAACCTTTCTTTAAGTAATCCATCTTCTTTTCTATAATTTTTTTCAGAATCAATTTATTCTTTTGGAGCTTCGTCCCAGGATTCTCTTAACTAATGAGAGAAATGATTATTTTTCTTTTATTAATAACTAATTATTGAATCAGGACCAAGGATTTTCCCCTTTTCTACGTCCTCATCCAGAAATCAACTGGTGTGAGAAATCTCTCCCAAAGACATACCCAGACTAAATATCTAATCAAAAACAGTAAAAGAAATAATAAGTTTTAGCTAATGGGTACATTCCTGTCTAATTTGTTTGCTCAAATAGGTCTGGGAAAATGTGAATTCTCCTTTTTGTCAGATAGGGGATATGGAATTTGATAAGTCTCCTTGACCAAAACTTGGGTGATCCAAGTCATGTACCTTAAGACCCTCATTGTAATAAAGCCCACCTCCCATTATAATATTCATTTTCTCATTAATTAATTATTAACCAATCAGAGTTGATTGTCACCATCAGGAACACCTACTCTTCCAAGGGCATATAAGTTGTGAGCCCACCACCATAAAGGGTGTTTGGTCTAAGAGAAGACAAATGTCCATCCATTTATTAATAAACATGCTGACCTTATTAATAAAATGATTAAATTACCCCAAAACTATGTCTCTCAAGCTTTTTAAATGTCACACTGACAATAATTTTTGATTGTGTTGCTTTTTCTTTTCATGGACATTTACTCAGACTTTCTATTGTTCCTTCAAGCACAGTCCCCCACCTCCATCCCACCGTGGGGCTTTAACTCCTGTATTTACCATTGCTGAGGGAAAGGTGACTGTTCCTGATTTGCTGCTGAGAGGACATTCTGATAGGAGGGGCCTAAAGAGGCCCTTGGTGATTTTCCAACTCATTGGCAGTTAGTTTCAAGCTTTCTATAAGGCACTTGTAGCTACTACTCTGAATAAGTATCCCACAGAGAGTAGCCTTCAGCCTGGAGCCTAGGCAGGAGTGCAGATAAAGGGAGATGTTGACTGGGGTTCTGGCACTCAGTTACTGCCTGTTGTGGTTGCTTGCTCTTCATCCACCACATCTACAGTTAGATTCAAACTTCCTTTGAGGTAAGAGCTATTATAATCTCCAATATGTGTCATAGAGATAGGAGCAGAGGGTAAACAGAGCAAGGGGTCAGTAGTGTAGTCCTTTCTGTGTTTTTATTTTGTTTAATTTTTTTTCTATGGATTTTACATTGCTGCTAGTTATTTCCTTGGCATTGGCATATTTCTTTTAATTTAAAAAAAAAAGAATTTGTTTTGATCATCCAGGATCTACCTTCTCACCTTCTCACCTACCTCAACCCCAGACCCACTGAGAACACAAGAAAATATATTACAAACATATATTGTCAATTAAAATGTATTTCCACATGGGCCATTAAAAAAAAGACTCATTCTGCATTCTGAGTCCCTTACCTTTGTATCAGGAGGTAGGCCTTCTACATGGTGAACTCTGAGAGGGCAGGTAATCTTTGCATCTTTCTACAACAGGCATTGCACAGAGTTAGCAGAGGATAGTGAATGGACCTATGATTTCATTTCTAAAGGGAACTCCTGAATAAAGAAACTCCATCAGTATAGGTCAATACTTTCTCTGCAATTTAAAATCTTATGGAGTTGTCTGGACCACTGGGAGGTTAATTGACTTTCCTAGGGTCACACAGGTAGCATGCTTCAGAAGCAGGACATGAACTTGGGTTTTCCTTGTCCTTAGGCTGTCTCTTTCCATTATGCTATGTCGCCAGGTGACATAATGGATAGAGAATTCTGGGTCTGGAGTCAGTAAGACCTGAGTTCAAATTTTCCTGGGACACTTATTTGCTGTCTGACCACAGGCAAATCACTTAACTTCTGTCTCAGTCCCCTCAACTATAAAATGGGGACAATAATATAGCCCCTACTTCCCAGGGTTGTTATAAAGACCAAATGAGATAATATTTATAGAATGCTTAGCCCAGTGTCCAGCACATAGTAGGCACTTAATAAATGCTTGTTCTCTTTCCTTCCTTGAAGCTCATACACATAGTTAAGTAGTGAATATATTTTTATTAATGTTGAAATCAAAGTATATTCAGAAGGATAAAACTGATGTGTTCCAATAAGACACAGGAAAGGTTGTCTTGATCATTAAAAAAAAAAACATCAAATAATTAACATAGTTCAAGAATGAAAGCATTGGTCTTATTTGCTTATTTCTTAAAATCAGTAGAGAAAGCAATTTTACAACCTTTCTCAATAACTTATTCCCTTCCATCAAAATGTTCTTGCTGTCTGATCTGCTATAGGATTAGGCAAATTAGTCAAGAAAGCCCTAAAGTGAGAATAACAGATTACAGAGAAGAAGAAAAATAAATTATGAAATGTCTATCTTAAAAGGGAAATACATCAAGGCTTACACCATTCAGATCTATACAATTATACTGCAGACTGACAGATGTAGAGATAAGGCAAAATTCTTGCACCTGTGTGAGTTATCATTGATAACAGTAAGAGCAAAGGTGAAAGATTTGGAGCTCCTTGAGGGCAAGACTGCTTTGCCTTTCTTTTTATCTCCAGAGCTTTGCATAGTGCCTGGCACATAGTAGGGCATTTAACAAATGCTTATTGATTTGACTTTTGACCTTGACTTATGTCCCTTAGCAGGTCTCTGCCATGAGTGACAGGGGAACAGACAACCATTCTGAGGTGACCGACTTCATTCTTGTAGGATTCCGAATCTGCCCAGAGCTTCATTCTCTCCTCTTCCTGCTTTTTCTGTTTCTCTATAGCATGGTCTTTCTGGGAAATGCAGGCATGATAACTCTCATCCTGACTGACCCTCGGCTGAACACACCAATGTATTTCTTCCTAGGCAACCTCTCCTTCATTGACCTCTCCTGCTGCTCTGCTATAGCACTCAAGGCCATGGCCAATATCTTATCCATGAGAAATACCATCTCCTTAACAGGCTGTGTGGTCCAGCTTTTCCTCTTTGCCCTATTCATGGTAACAGAGGGCTTTGTCTTGTCAGCTATGGCCTATGACCGCTTCATAGCCATCTGCTCTCCTCTGCTCTACGCTGTCCGCATGTCAAGATGCTTCTGCATCCAGCTCGTGTTGGGTTCCTATCTTTGTGGCTGGTTTACGGCCATTCTCCAAGTAAGCATGACCTTCTCCTTGTCTTTCTGTTCCTCTCGGGTCATCGATGATTTCTACTGTGACTCCCACCCAATGGAAAGAATCTCATGTTCTGATGTTTTTTTACACAAGGTAGTGTCATTAACTTTGGCTGTGATCATTATTTTTCCCACAATTGTAGTCATCCTGGTATCCTACACTTACATTGTATCTACCATCTTAAAAATTCGTTCTACTGAAGGCCGAAAGAAAGCTTTCTCCACCTGTAGTTCTCACCTCGGGGTTGTGAGTTTGCTCTATGGAACTGTCTTTTTTGTGTATGTCATACCCCCTGACAACTCTGAGTTACGCAAAATAGCTTCTGTCTGTTATACCATTGTCACTCCAATGTTGAATCCTCTGATTTATTCTCTAAGAAATAAAGATGTCAAAGCTGCTCTGCAAAGAATTGTGGGGAAGAGCAAAGCCTTACTTTAAATCCTTTCTTTTCTCTGTTGGTTTTCCTGTAGTGGATTCTGTACTCCTAAGCGGCCTTTAATGACACATTTACTTATGGATAGGGATAGAAGCTAGACCTGTGATTTCATTAATGGAAGGAACTAGCAGTTAAGGAAACTTCCTCAGTCAATGCAGGTTAGTCCCTTCTCTGCAGCTTATCATAAAGAATAGAATGGGGTTAGTTATTGTTTAGTCATTTTTCAGTCATGTCCAACTCTTGATGACCCCTTTAGTGGTTAACTTAGTAAAGATACCAGAGTGTTTACCATTTCTTTCTCTAGCAGAATGGGGTACTGAGAGGTTAAGTAATGATAATTATAATAGCTAACATTTATATAGTGCTTACTATGTGCCAGGCACTGTACTAAACACTTTACAATTATTATCTCATTTGATCCTCACAACAACCCTGGAAGGTAGGTGCTGTTATTATTCCCATTTTATAGGTGAGGAAACTGAGACAAACAGAGGTTAATTGACCTGCCCAGGGTCACACAACTAGCATATGTTGGAGGTAAGACTTGAACCCAGGTCTTCCCGGTACCAAAATCAGCTCTCTTTGAAATACCCTAGTGCTGCCCCTTACTACTCTCCCCTTGAATCAGATAAATTTTCTGTGGCATTGTTCCATTTATATGATTTTTTTTTTCTAGTGGAGCAACCTTCTCACATGTTCCACCCATTTCTTCTCCAGGATAGAGTTATTGTTGGACATCAGAGACATATTATAAAAGCATTCCCTGCAAACCACAATACGATTAATTGCCTTCAGGCAGCAATTGAGGCTAGAAGATTTGATTTCCTGTGGTTCCTGGGTACCTTCAGGATTTGGTAAAATGAAAATATATTTTAGAAGACTGACCATTTAGGAATTTATTTCTACAAAAGGTGAGGGGTACAGGGTAAAAGGATTATGAATTTTTTTTGAATAGTGAGTTTATGTTGTTCTTCAAATGTGAACAGAATTTTTACCTTGAGTCAGGCATATGTAGAATGTGATGGAGATGGAAGAGAAGCAAAAGAAAATAAGGTGCTTTAATAAGTACTTTAAATAAGTACTTTGCTGGCTCATCATAGAGACCAATGAGAAAAGAAGCTCATTGTCTCTGGTCATTTGACAGCACCTAGAGGCAGAAGCCGCTTAAATGGCATTATTTAATGGTATTATAAAGACCCTCCTAGGCTCACATGTTCTCTATAAATCTGCAGCACCTTGCTTGAAATCATAGTTTCTCCTTGGATTTATGCAAGTGACCAATTTTCCACATTATTAAATTGAAATGGGTAGAGGAAACCCTGAAATTCACATAAAAGAAATGAATATCAGCAAAAGAGACCATTTCAGCATGTGAAACTTCTGGAAATTTGCATCTTAATTTGATAAACCCAGTAGAATATGCCTGGCTTGAAATGCATTGAGGATTTCATAAATATGTGTATCATATAAAATATATATGCATATATGCACATACAGATAATTTAGATATAGGTACAAATATATGCATATATATGATATGATATGATATATACATATCAAGCATATACATGACATGTTTGGCAGTGAAGGAGAGAAAAGAGATGGGATAAAAGTTTGTCAGAACAGCAGGGTTAAAGAAAAGCTTCAAAATAATATTTTTTTAAAAAAGGTATTTTTCCACTCATAGTTTTAGGGCTAAATATCAAATGAGTTTGCAGTTCTCAACACATGCTGATTCGCAATAGGAAGCAGTAGGCCATTAAGTGTCAGGGAAAGTCTGTCTGGGATTGAATACTTTCTATAATGAATACATCCCTTTAGGTCCACAGTGGTTAATTGTGGTTGCCTTGATGACGCCAAACCTCATAATGAAGACTCACATTGAAAAATATAGTTAACTCTATAGACATATAGTATAGCATACAGAAATGACTAATTTGGATTCTTTTTGAATTTCACAATTTTTATCCAGATAACATAACCTCCGAGCACTTTCCTTCTTTAAAAACTACAAAGTGCCAGCTCTGCAGAGTGTCGTCCTTGCAGAGGGATCAATATGGCATAGAAGACAGAATTCTGGACTTGGAGTCAAAAGATCTGGGTTAAATCCAGAATCAGGTAGTTATTGGCTATTTGACCCTGGACAAGTCATTTAAGCCTCCGTTTTCTCATCTGTAAAATGAGGGCATTAATAGTACTCACCACATGAGAGAGTGAGGATCAAATGAAATGACGAGGACAAAGCCTTTGCAAATATCAGAGCTGTATGTAAATGTCAATTATTATTATTGAGAAATAGCGAGGCTTCTTAATGTCAATTCAGAGATGGAGAAATAAAGAAATTAAGTCATCTAATGAGACAAGGTCATTTTTCTTTCCCACATTCTCTGAATAGCAATTATTCTTCTTGGTCTCTGCTTTGAGTTTATCAATTAAAGAAAGAGGCCACAAAGAAGTAGAGGGGAACTCAAACTAGACTGTGTATATATATTATTGAACATATACCTATATGTGTATATATGTACATATACATATCAGTATCTGTATCATTTCTTTGTGACATTTTTGATTCTCTCTATGTAATCTGCAAGTCAAGCAGATGTCCACTTTCAGCTATGAAAGAAACTCTGAGAACATCATGATCCTTTGATTAATTTTGGATGCACTGAATGACAAGTAATAGCAGATAAGAGTCAAGACAAAACTAGGCTTCACAGCTCTTGACTTCTGAAGATACTGTTCTCTGCCTATTAAATAACATTGTCTGCTTAATGGAAAGAACTGATTACAGTATTCTGAGTGTAGCCTTATGAATGACCTAATATCAGATACCCCCAGTGTTGGAAAGCCATTGGGAAGTTATCCTATCTATACCACTTGACTCCAGGCAAAACACCATCTAAACCATTCAACACAGTTGTCTATGCTTTTCCTCAAAGTGTCTGGAAGAAGAGATTCCAAACTCTATACCAATGGTATCAAACTCAAATAGAAACTAAACCCTGAGGGCCAATATTGACTTAGAAAACCACAAATTAACATTATCTATGTTGTGTTCTAGACCATGGTAACCTGGCCTTGTGTCTCACAATCATGCATGTAATTAAAGACATATTTATACCACTTTTATGAAGTTTTCTACTGGTAATGTGGTGTACACTAATTTTGCTCTCCTTGTGCCTCTTTCTTATCCTTTGGGTGGCTTTGCCATGGTTGGACATGGTACCCAGGTTCTGCTTCCTTGGTTTAAATCACCAAATCTTTTAGATCGTCATCACCCAAAGTGTATATTGAAGGGCACAAGTCCAGGTCAAGACATGAATTCTTAGCTTTGGTACCTCCAAGCCCTTTGCTGATATGTGCCATGGTTTCTCTGTGAGAACAACTAAATGTCCAATTGGCCTTTGCATTGAAGTTTATCATAGTCCATGTGCTCTCTATTTAGTGCCTTCATCATTTGCCAGTGGAGCTGCTACACAGATAAGCAGGCTAGAAAGAAATTCTTTGTTTCATCTATGACATGTGAGTGAAGAAAAAGTGAATCTTGTAACATCCCATTCCAATTCTCCAATCTTGAACATTCCATAGTTCTCCATAGCTAAGAGAATTTGTGTTGTTGTTATATAACTTTGGGGTCTAGAAGGGGAGAATAAATCTGTTTTGGGGAAAGCATCAGGGTGGGGGTGGGGGCCACACAGGAGGACTCTGTGGCACTGTGATCCCTTGGGATGGTTTCTTCTTACTGCAGGCTATGGTTGATATAATAATTAGTAATAATTCTCATTAAAACTTTTTTTAAAATGTTAAAAATTTATTTGAAAATGCATCTGGGAAAAATAAAATACTATATAAAAATAAATGTTTGCTTAACTGAAAAAAAAAAGATATTTGGATTGCTTTTCTTGTTAGAATGTGAGTCCTTTATGGGCAGGGATGATATCCGACTGACTTCTGTGGGCAGCAGCCAGGAAAAGTGCTCTGTATGTAGGGGGCCCTTAAAGTGTACACATAATCAATATAGACTACAAAATATGTATTTGTTTGGACTCACTTCCTTGTCTATAGTGCAAGTTATTTATTTTTTCCCCCCGTCTCATGTAAAAGACAAGACACTTTCCATTTTCCTCTTGTTTTCTCTTCCTACTAAGTTGTTTCCCTGCCAATATTATTGGCTTCCTGTTGTTGAAATGTAACAATTTTAAAGTTAGACACATACAGAACAATTCAGATCATTCCCCAGGACTTGAATGAATAGATTACTCCCTCCATATGCCTCTTCTGGTTTCTCCGTTTATGTCATCCATAAATAGCTGCTTTGACATAAGGCTATCACAGATAGATTAGTTTGGAGGAATAAAGAAAAAAAAACTAAGGAGTGAGTAGGGAACTGCAGAAAAGGAGGGATTTGATTATCCATATAGATATGGGGAGAAGTTATTCAAAACTTTTACTGGCATCAGAGGAAAGAAAAAAAATCAGTTTAAATCTCTAATTCCTACCATCCCAACAGTTCACTGTTGGCAGATTATCTTACTTTAACCCTGGCTGAGGCTGAGCTCTTGACTCACTAAGCATGTGGTTCTCTTATGTCTCTATTAAGAGCCTGATAAACCAGTTGTTCACATTCTCTTTGCATCTTCAGTCTTTTTTGCATCAGGTTCCTTTTGTTCAACCTATAAACACATTTGGGAGTCCTAAGCCTAGATTTTTTTTTCCTTAATACTGCTCAAAGTTTTGTCCTATCCTCTTATCCTTTATCAATAAATACATCGAATGAGTAAGCTACAGTCACTACCTCTGATTTCTCAGCACATTCACCCCTTGAGACCCATGTGGCTATTGTTTGCAGCCCTGTCCAAAGTTGCCAATGACTTCCTAGTCGATGTTTCATGTAAGAGTTAGACTAAGTGACCCCTAAAGTGCCTTCCTTGGATAAAGAAATGGCAAACCACTCCAGTATCTTTGCCAAGAAAACCCCAGGGACAAAAAGTCCATGGGGTCACATAGAGTGGGATACAAATGAATGATTGAAAAACAATGACAAAGGTGTCTTCAGTGCTGAAATTCTATGGTTCTAGTTTTAGGTTCATTTTCATCATGAGATTAAGTTTGGAATACCTGCCTCCACATAAGTCCATGAGCATAGTTATTTAAAATTTACAGAGTACTTTCTATTAGTTGTTTATTGTTAAATTATGTAGTTAAATATTAAGTCTGTCTCTGAGTTTTTCCTTTATGTGTAACTGAAGGGGGCCAGTGATTTAAAATAAGCAAGGAGAGCTTAAGTTTCCATCATCAAACGTGGGAAGTTCATCCAGAGGAAGGGAACATGATGGACATGACAAGGTAACTTGTTACCAGTAAGAAATTACACAGAAGAAATTGGTACAAAGGATTTTGTCAGAGAGACATTGGGTTGACAGAGAAGATGGTCAGAAAACCAGTAGAAAGACCATGTGCTCTCACTGATATTTGCACAAAGTTAAGAGATCTAAAGGGAGATTCCAAAGCATTGGGTGGGCTCACTACCACCACCACCACCACCATCATCATCATCATCACCATCATCATCACCACCATCATCATCACCACCATCTTCATCATCAACATTACTAGCATTTATAACAGTGTTTTATGATTAACCAAATGCTTTTAAAAATATCTCATTTCATCCTCACAACATCCCTGGGAGGTAGGTACTATTACCCTTTCCATTTTACAAGTGCAGAAACTGTGGCAGACAGAGGTAAAGTAAATTGCTCAGGGTCACACAGTTACTAAGTATCTAAGGCTGGATTTGAACTCTGGTCTGTCTGACTCCTATCCACTGTGCTACCAAGATAGAGTTTTATAGAACTTGAAAAAAGAGTTGCACTGGACAAGAAGACACAAGTGGATTACAATTTGCATTGTTTTATCAGTCATATTACAGGTCCATCAAAATACTGAAGTAAATAGAGCCTAGTGGAAAGATGTGGGGGAGTTTTGAGGACTCAGAATCTTAAGAGTTGAAAGCCACCTTAATTGTCATCTAATCCATCCTTCTATACAATGGAGCATCCAATGTGGTTTCATGGAAGGAACATTGGGAAGCCCTAAGACTTTCTTCTCCCACTCCCTCTTTTTGTGCATGTGGTTAAAGAAGAAAAAATCTAGAGCTATGTTGGGTATTCCTACCATAAGAACATAGAACTCCATGGCTGAGTTTTCCCAATTCAGAGGAGATAATTTTCTACCAAACCGTTAAAGAGGATGAAATGACTCATATTAAGGCCTCTTTCCACTTCTAGATCACTCCCAGTGCCATAATCTCAAGCCTTCCTTAGCTACATTCAAAACCAGCAGTAAAAAACAAGCAAACAAACAAACAAAAACTGGGGTATAGAATCCCTAAAGGTTCCATCCATCACATGAATATTCCCCTGAGTTCAAAGAGGATAACTTTGTGCTTTTGCTTTTGCTATATCTTCTTAAATACCTCTTTGTGAAAGCTAATAGATGTTAATTGTTTATCAATTATATTGAAGAAATATCAATCAATTAAATTATACTGAGATACTAACTAGCACTGGCAAATGAATTGGGGCAATAATTATTATTGGGGCAAAAATCATTATGGAGTGGACACACTGAAGTGGGAATTCAAGCTGATAGCATTAGAAGAACCTCATAATTTCTCAAGGGTATCTCTAGGACACCCGGGGGAGACATAGCCAGCTATACTTTGTCAGTACAACCTGCTGGAAGAGTAAAACCAAATCCTCACTATGCAACCTTCTACGAAACTAAATTTAGAGTTTCATTATACCTTTATGATATCACATCCCTCCCTACCCTCATTAATATTCTTTGCTCCTTTTATGCATCTCTATTTAGAGAACCAAGAGGAAGGATAGGAACACTTTCTGCTCTCTATTTCCCTTTTCAGACATTTGATCTGCCAATATCAGCCTTCTTCTTAGAGGCAGCTAGGTGCTGTGTGGATGGAGCCTAGAATCAGAAAGACCTGAGTTCAAGTCCAGCCTCACAAACTTACTAGATGTATGACCCTGGGCAAGTTAACTCTACCTGCCTCAGTTTTATTACTTAAAAACTAAGGATAGTAGCTTGTGAGGATCAAATGACATGATGTTTGTAAAATTTTCTTGCACATAGAAGATTCTCAGTAATACTTGTTCCATCCATGCCCACAATACTTCCAAGTGTGGCTTGAACCAGATTAAAATGTAATTGGGAAATATTTAAGAAAATAAGTAAAAAATACAATAGAACACAAATAATGTTAATATATGGTTTCCTAAGTTAATATGCAGCACACAGGGATTCTTATGTACAGTTTAGGGGCCCATTTCTGTTTTGAGTTTGACACTCACTGATTCTACTTTCTTACTATCTACTCATTTCTCAAACTCTTCAACATACTTCTTTTATTCCATTGTTCTATTACAACTGTTCCCTCTGAGGTCACCAATGTCCTCTGCAATACTAAATCTGAAGACCTCAATCTTCACTCTATTTGACTTGTAATACTATCATTCTTCCCTGCTTCTCTACCCCCAGTAAAACACACACACACACACACACACACACACACACACACACACACACACAAGGTCTCCCATTTCATTGGATAGTGTACACACCTATGCCTCAATCCTCAGTCATCTTTGACTCCTCCTTTCCCCTCAATGGCTCAGCCAATCAGTTGTCAAGTCCCATGGACCCTACCTTGGCAACATCTTTCATATCTCTTCCTTCCTCCCTATACACATACCCACAACTCTAGTTCCAGGCCTCATCACTTGTCTCCTGAAGGTGAGACAGGTTAGGTTACCCAACTGGTATCCCTGTCTCCAATCTCTCTAAATCACATTTCCAAAAGCTGCTAAAAATAATTTTCCTAACGCACAGTTCTTACCATGTTACTTTATATATATGTGTGTGTGTATATATATTATATATATGTAATCTTTAATGATTCCTCATTGTTTATAAAATTAAAATCTCTTATTCTTTCATTTAAAGTCCCCTATATGTTGGCTTCAACATTCCTTTCAATTTATATTTCAGTTAATTTCCTTTCCCATTTCAACCTAGCTGAAACTGCAGTTTTGTGATCTCATTCTTTCTTCTGCCCTCTTGTGGCCATTCTCATTTTTGCAATCTGGACTAATTTCGAAAATCGAGGCCTCTCTACTCTTTTTCTCATTATCTCACATTTCCCTGGTACTCCATTACTCTAACTACCACCTTATTATCTCATTTTTTACTCCAATGTCTGATAGCCTCTTCACTCTTACTATACTCTCTTCCTATTTCTGATGCTTAGCCAGTCCCTATTATAGAACAAGTGCTTAATAAATGCTCATAGACTATTATATTATCCTTTCATTTTGGACAGAATATAGATTGCTACAGGAGAAGTAGTATACAAACATCATCATAATTAAAGCATTGCTGTTCAGTAGTTTCAATTATATTCAACTCTTTGTGATCACATTTGGGGTTTTCTTGGCAAAGGTACTGGAGTGGTTTGCTATTTCCTTCTCCAGCTCATTTTCCAGATGAGGAAACTGAGGCAAACAGGGTTAAGTGACTTGCCCAGGGTCATACAGCTAGTAAGTGACTGAAGTCAGATTTGAACTCAGGAAGAGGAGTCTTCCTAACTTCGGGTCCGACTAGCTGCCCTTCACCCTCACTTGCCCACATGTCAAATCAGTTGCTAAATCTGGTCATTTCTATTTCTATAGCATCTCTGGCATATGTCCCCTTCTCTCTGTTCACACAGCCACAACTCTAATTCAGATCCTCTTCCCCTGCGCTATCTCAATAGCCTGTTAATTGATCTCCCTGCCTCATGTCTCTTCCATCTCCAATCCTTCCTTGGTTTATCAGCCAAAGTGATTTTTCTAAAGTACAGATCTGACCATGTCACTTGCCCTACTCACTAAACTACTGTGACTCCCTATTACCTCTAGAATGAAATATAACCTCTTTTTTTTTCGATATTTGAGGCTCTCTACATTTCTAGTCTTCCTACATTTTAGTTCCCTCCACACCCTTAATGATCAAGCTGCACTGTATTACTTGATGTTCCTCACATGCAACTGTTCTGGGTCTTTGCACTGGTACTCCTCTATGCCTACAAGGCAATCCCTCCTTACCTCCTCCACCTATCACTCTCTACCTTCAAGAAACAGCTCGAGCATTACACATATGAAGCTTTTCCTGATCCCCTACTTGCTAGTGCCCTTCCTTCCAAATCACTTTATATTTAACTACTATATATTTATTTGTATCTAAGTCTGGGATTCAGGAAGACTCCCTTCCCTTAATTCAAATTCAGCCTCAGACACTTACTAGTTGTGTGACCCTGGGAAAATCACTTAATATTGTTTGCCTCAGTTTTCTCATCTGTAAAATGAACTGGAAAAGGAAATGACAAACCACTCCAGTATCTTTACCAAGAAAACCCCAAATAGGGTCACAAACAATAGGACCCAAGTGAAATAACTGAACAAAAAACTGGACTTTGTACATACCTAAATCATCAAAGCTGGAGGTACCCATTGGGAAATAACAGGGGCCTGCTTCTTGGAGAAGACATTTTGTGATCTCCTACCATGCAGTGGGATCAGACTTTTTATTGGCTATGTAGTCAAAAGAGTTTGCATCTCTAAAACTCCCAGTCTGTGACACTCTTGCTCTCTTTCTAGGGGTCTGGAGGAATGAAGGTCTTGTTCACTCAAAGCATATGTACTGACCTGAGTGTGGGGGTGGGAAGGACCACCTCCTCTCCCTTTTTTTGGCCTTGTGGTAGTTAGATTTGGGTTTGGAGTTTTTGTCTGTTTCATTTATCTATTTCAGTTCTAAGCTCAGGCAATGAAACCCCCATGTGCTCAGACTATATTAATTTTAGAGGCAAGATTCTGGCCTGGATGTTGCTGCCAGGCCAGAAGGGGAGCCTTGAGAAACCAGGGTGCTAGGGCAAAAGCCCAAGGAGAGGTGCCTTTTGGATTTGTAACTTGGTGGGACTATGGTATATAGGAATTGAGATAAATTGTCAACCTAATCTCCTTCTCCTCCTTAAAGACTGAAACAGGTACAAGGAGGGATTATGTCCCCAAATGTTGAGGGAGTGGTATATTTATATGTTTGTTCTTGCTTTATCTTTGAAGTAAATACAGTTATCCCTTCCACATCATGACATTCCTTATCTTGATTTTAATATATCGTGAGCTGTTGGAAATTAAATGGGAATTTGGGGGGAGTTTTGCAGAAGCCACAGATGACATGTAAAGGCCAGGAGATGGCCTTTAGACATAGAAAAAGTTCAGAAATTCAAAAATGCATAAAATATATGTATGGTATTGTATAATATCAACATATTTTATCTTTTAACACCACAATAATTCAGATTTCTTCTCTGGTACAAGGGGAGGGCCAAAAATTTTACACCGATTTTCCAGTTCATGAGGATGCTGCACACCTAATCCCCATGGTGTGGAAGGGATGACTGTATTCTTTTGTAGGAAGTTAATCTTACTGCTAAGTGATTAAAAGCAACAGGGTTTCAGGGTACCTCTAGAACACAAGCCTCCAATGCCAATAAGTCAATGGCAGAGGGCAAGCACCCCAATCTGCCTCAAGGATATGAGAGAACATCAAGAGGGTAAAATGAAACATACTTGTCCTTCTGGCAGTGGGGGCCAGGGTATAACTGTTATATGTATTTATTCTCTTTGTATTTAGAATATACGTATATACATGTATTACCTTTGCACATATATACACACACATGTGTGAGTGAATATATATGTGTATATATATATATATATATATGCACACATGCACACACAGAGCCTTGTCTCTCCCATTAGATTATATGTAAGCTCCTTTGGAGGTGGGGAGGGAGAGCTAGGTGGTGCAGTGGATAGAGTACTAGGTCTGGAATCAGGAATCCCTAAGTTCAAGTCCAGTCTCAGACATTTAGTAGCTGTGTGACCTTGGGCAATTCGCTTAACCCTGTTTGCCTCAGTTTCCTCATCTGTGAAATCAACTGGAGAAGGAAATGGCAAACCACTCCAGTGTCTGTAAAAAAACAAAAACAAAACAAAACAAAAAAACAAAACAAAACAAACAAAAACAATGATGTCATAAAAAGTTGGATGTGACTGAAACAACTGAACAACAACAAAAAACTCCTTGGGGATAGAGGTCATTTCATTTATTGGATTTATTTATTGTATTTTGTTATTGCACATCTGGCACATAGTGGGTGTTCAACATAGTCATATCAATTAATTGATGGACTGACACAGTTTCAGCTTCACCTTCTGCTGCAAATTTTTCTTTGTTTCTCTAGCAGTCAGTACCTTTGTATCTAATGTTACTTTGCATCTTCTTTGTATCTTGTATCTATCTCTTGTAACCATCTATGTTGTCTCCCTCTGTTAGAATGTAAATATCTTGAAGACAGTCACCATTTTGATTTACTGTTTGTATTCCCAGTGCTTAACACAGTTCCTCACACATAGTAGGTGTTTAATAAATGCTAATTGGTTCATTTAAATTCTGTTCTATTGGCTTTCTAGGTAAATTTACAAAGCTTACTCTATTCTTTTCACATGTATTTCCAGCATCTACCCAGCTCATTAGATATTGACAAATGTATGCTCAGTAGAATAATAATGAATTGAAAATGAATTTTCTTTCCAGAATGTTAAGAAAAATGGGGAAGAGACATTTCCTCACTAACTGAGTGCTGATTTTGGAGATGTAGGAGGTGGAGGATGGGGACAGGCAGATTAAGCTTCTGTTAACACCATCTTCATCATACCACTCCTCTGCTCAATGACTGTTAATTGCTCTTTATTTATGGTCACACCAAATTCAATTATATTTGTTTGCTAGGCTTTTAAGACTTTCATAACATGAACCTACTTTATCCATCATAGCTTGCTTATTGCTGTGCACCTTTAACCTTTCTCAGACTTGTATGTCAATTGTTCTACAGATACACCATGTACATTCCTAATTTTGTACCTTCACTATTTTGTTCTTCTCCCCTGGAATGCCATCTATTTCCATATCTCCTCTAATATCTATGATAATTACTGTCTGTACTGCATCATTGTCACTCAATTATATGTTATTTTATTATTTGCATTTCTTTCATTTGTTTACCTGCCTGGGGGCATTGTTGCCCTTAGCCACATCTTATCCATAATAAGAACCAATCACTGGGAAGTCTCATACTCATTTTTGTCATGTTTCCACAGAACTCCAGAGTTTTCACAAGGGAAAAACCATGTTCCTAGAAGACTGATGACCTCTATTCCCTTATTTTACCCCCTTGTGTATAGAAGTTGCTCATCTCATTAATACAGAGGTTAAGGTCAATGGAAATTTAGTCCATTGGAATCTTAGCTCAAGCCCCTATGCTCTAGGGATAACCCCTTTCCTGTTGGCTATATCTTAATGAACCCTGATCACAAGGTAAAATAGAAACAAACAACCATGGTATGTGATTTTTACGGTTTCTTTATTCATTACCAAAGAAGTAAAATAAAAATTTAATCTACAGCTTCTCCCAGTTCCAGGCTATCCCAAACCAGTGTATAAACATTCCCTAAATTCCTGAAATAAGATCCAATTCCAGGTGCTTTTCTTATCTCTAGAACTGGGTGTCTAAACAGAACTCATTATTTTCCCCCTCAAATCTTCCTCCCTTCTAAACTTCCCTATTACTGTCAAGGGTACCATTATCCTTCCAGTTCCCTAGGCTTGCAACCCAGGTGCCATCTTCAACTCCTCACTCTCTCTCCTCCCACTCCCCATATCCAATCTGTTGTCAAGACCTATTGATTTCACTTTTACAACATCTCTCAAACAAGCCCACATCTTTTCTCTTATAATGCTACCACCCTGGCGTAGGATCTCATCTCCTCATACCATATTGTGGTTGTTTTTTCATCCTTTTTGAAGTACACCAATAATATTGCAAGTGATATCTTGACTTCCAAGTGAATTGGATTTAAGTGAGGCAGAGTTGTACAAAGTTGTCAGCCTCACTCTCTTCCTAAGCCATTGAAGTCCAGTGGCAGGACAAAAATCAAGAAGGCTGGTGATGGCCCAAGATGCAGTGGATGACCTGGGTGTCTTTGATGCCTGACCAAATTCTAAGCACTCCACAGTGCCTGCATCAGCTGCCTTCATGGCTGTTGGTACAAATTGTTCTTATCAGTCCACTGATTTACTACAACAGCCTGCTAACCGGTCTGCCTGCCACAAGTCCCTTCCCACTTCAGTCTATCCCCCATCAAAGTGATCTTCCTAAACCATGGGTCCAATCACTTCATCCTCCTTACTAAATAAACCCCTGTGGCTCCCTATCTACCCCAGGATCAAATAAAATCTTGTTGGTGTTCAAATACATTCATAACTACCCCCCCCACTTCCTTTCCAATCTTTTTATATTTTACAGTCACCTCCCCCCACTACATACTCTTCTATTCAGTGACAATGGCATCCTTGCTGTTCCTCAAAAAATATTACATCTCCTGACTTCAGGCATTTTCACTGGCTGTCTCCCATTCCTGGAATATTCTCCCTCCTCATTTCTGTCTCCTGGCTTCCTTGGCTTCTTTCAAATCTTGTCTAAAATCTCACCTTCTAGAATAAGCCTTTTCCAATTTCTCTTAATTCTAGGGCTTTCCCTCTGTTGGTCTCCACCTCCACTCCCACTTCCCACCTCATTTATTCTTAAACAGCTCATTTGTACATAGCTATTTGCAGGTTGCCTTGCACATTAGACTGTGAGCTCCTTGAGGGCAGGGATTGTCTATTGTCTTTCTTTGTGCCCCCAATGCTTAGTGTGTTGCCTGGCACATAGTAGATACTTAATAAATGTTTATTGATGGACTGACTGATGAAATAGCCTCTTCCCAGCCACTCTTACTGGGATCAAGCAATCATCTTACATGTTGAGTTCAGCCAACATCTCCAAAGCTTTCTCATAGTCCAAGCATTCCCTATCAGTTACTGAAAATCTAGAAAAGATTCAGTCTAGCCAGATACTGGGCTGGAGGTGACATGCAGCTACCAATGCTGCTGCTTTTCTGCTCATTGCTCTGTCCCAAGGAGCAACCTCTTCTCTCTGACTACTTCTTGGAATGACTGCTTATCATCTGGAATCTGATCATCTGCTGTGCTTTGTTTGCCACTAATAGAGTCAAAGGCAGGCCAAGCTGGGAGAGGAATTCCTTCAGCTGTCATTCTTCACTCTCAAGCCTCATTCTTTTCAGGGTTCTACAGATTCATACAACACTTACAATATTCTTTCTGGGTCATGAGTCTTTTGTCACTTTCACTCAGCCTTTTGACTCTACTTGGTTCTTTAGTGTTATGGATAGGGCTGACCTGAGATATAGGGTGCATGATCATTAGATGATTTATAAATATTCATCTCCCATTTCGTATGCAACCCTAGTCCCAAAGCCCATTAGTACAGGACTCTCTTGTCATTGGTGGAGATGTATGACCTGTCCCATGTAGAGGGGCAGGGTAGAGTTGGTGAAAGTGGGAGAGTGCCAGCCTTCCTCAGACTTCTTTGGGATTCTTCAAGTGTTGAGTAACTTCTGGTACTTCTGGCTTCTACTTTTGATAGGGAAGATGGAAGAAGTCAGCCCCACTTCAGATTATTTAAGGAAAAGATTCTGGGAAGACATGAGAGGAGCTGGCAGTCTTTACCACAACCTATGCTCAGTTTGCTACACTAGAGACTTCTGAGTTTCCCCTTAGGTGAGATCTAGGCCTCTCTTGCTTGATCTGAGTTATCTTGCACCCAGTGGTAGAACTTCATATCTTCCCAATAGATTAAAAATAGATTAAAAGCTCCCAGCTGGCAAAAACAGTATTTTATATTTCTAATGTACTTGTATAGTATGAAATACAGGAAAAAAAGATAGTAGTTTTTCAAAAACTATTATTTTCTGGTTGATGGATGGATATATCAACAAGAGTTAATCTCACGGTAACTCTAGCAAGATACAATACTTCTTTACTCTCAAATTAATCAATACTTTCCAAAAACTGTTGAGATTTAGGGGTTCAGGGGTTCTGGGACCCAAAATCACAATATGCAGGTCCTGCCTGAAAGAATTCAATCCAAACTTTCTTTCAGCCAAAGACAAGGTTTATTAGAACATCTGTCATATTGTGCAGACTCTTAAAGAATCTGCAGATTAATGAGCTATTGCTTAGATTTATAAGAATCTGAGCAGTGGCTAGATTTTAAGAATATGAGCACCTTAATGGAGACAAAATGGACCTTATATAGAGAAAGACTATGGGAGGGATCTAGGAGTGGCCAGGTAGTTTGGGGTGACTGGAGGAGGGGTCTAAGGAAATCTGGATGAGAGTGGCCAGTAAGCTGGGGTGAACAGAACTCCCAGGACCTGGACAATGGAGCTTAGCTAGGATTAAGTGTGGGAAATGGCCAGGGATCATAGGGAGGGCTAGGCTAGGTTAAGGGTAAAAGAATTGGGAGATTGGGTGTAGCCACAAAGAAAAGCCAGTTGATGGGATTATAGCCTCAGGAGAAAGCCAGAGATTTGGCCATGTGGGAATCTTTCTGGGGTTCAGATCCCAACCCCATCAAAACCATTTGGTTCTTAAAATATTTATTAAGAATTCCAGATAGGTAGGAATACTTTCCAGATAACATGGCTTCTGCTTATATTTTGGGTTGTATCTCATTAGTACGTCCCATCTGTAAAGTTAATGACAGGCAGAACTGAATTCTGTTCAAGTGAACATATAAAATGTAAAAGCAAGAATGAGCATAGTGAAGAATTTTAAATTTGAGGTAGTAAGAAATAGGAATCCAGGGAAAGTTATTGAGTTCAAATGGATACAGAAAGAAATATAAAAAGAAACTTGTCATAAAAAATAGAGGAGGGTGGAAGGAGGTACTTTACAAAACTATCACTGGGGGAGAATATTTTTTTCCTTTTTTGATAGTATGGTTTTTTTTTTATCACCTTTATTTCCCTCCACAGTTCCCTGCAAGAAAGCCATTTTACAAAACAAAGAAGTTTTAAGAAAGAAAGTGAAAAAAAATTGGGTAAGCAAAACTAAACAACACATCAACTAAATCTCATAGTACATGCAATGTTATAAACCCGTAGTCTCCCGCCTCTGTCACAGAGAAGAGAGAGATGCATTCTTTCTTTTCTTCTTTGAGGCCAATATTGATCATTATAATCACACAGTATTTAATTTAATATTACACAACATTTAATTTAATTTGTTGTTGCTGTGGCCCTTTGCATGTATATTGTTGTAACCATGTATATTTTTTTTCTGGTTCTGCTTACTTTACTTTGCATCAGTTGATATGTCTCTAGTTTTCACATTTGTCATTTCTTTCATTGCAATAATATTTTGTTACATTTGTGTATTACAATTTATTTAGCCATTTCTCAATAAATGAATATTGTGTTTGTTTCTTGTTTTTTAGCTAGTGGAATTTGTGCTGAATCTTGAAAGAAACCAGTGAAACTAAGAGGCAGATGTAAGACAGCAAAGGATTCTAGGCTTAGCAGAGAGCCAGTGTAAAGGTGCATAGATAGCAGTTAGAGTGTAATGTATGAGCAACTGCATATAGGCCAGTGGAGCTAAATCCTGGTGTGTGGAGAGGAGTAACATGTAAGAAGTCTAGAAAAATAGAGAGGGGCAAGGTTCTGAAAAGCTTTCAATGCCCCAAACAGGACTCTACATGTGATCCAGAAGGTGACAGAGAGCTTTTGGGATTCAATGAGCAGGACAATGACATGGTCAAGATTTTTGTATGCTTCAGAAAAGTCACCTTGGCAATGGAATGTAGTAAGGAGAGATTTGAGACAGAGTGAATAGTTAAAGTTATTGCAGCAGTCCAGGTGAGAAGGCTTGAACCAGAGTTGTGACTGTATGCATGGAATGAAAGGAATGTATATAGAAAAGATGTTGAGAAGGTAGAAATGTCAATATTTGGTAATGGTTTGGATACACATGGTGAGTTAGAGTGAGGAGTAAGGAACAACACAGAGGTTATGGGTCTGAGTGACTGAAAGTTGGTAGTGTCCTCTACAGAGATAAATAGGGTCAAAAGGTATGGCTCTTCTAGTCACTTTCTCAGCATATTTTCAGATTGGTTTCTAAAATGGTTAAACCAATTCATATTTCCATCATCAATATAGTAGTCGGTATGAAGAGAATTCTTAACTAAATTGAGGGTATAGAGGATTATAAAAGAGAAAATAGATAATTTCTTTTTTTCCTTAATAGTATTTTATTTTTTCCAATTACACATAAAGATAGTTTTCAACATTCACTTTTCTAAGATTTTGAGTTCCAATTTTTTTTCCTTCCTCCCTCCCCAAGACAGCATTCAATCTGGTAATAGGCTATATATGTACAACTATATTAAACATTTCCACACTAGTCATGTTGTGAAAGAATCAGGACAAAAAGGAAAAACCATGAGAAAGAAAAAAGGGAGAAAAAATAGTATGCTTAGATCTGCATTCAGACTTCATAGTTGTTTTTGTTTGTTTGTTTGTTTGTTTGTTGTTTGGTGAGGCAATCAGGGTTAAGTGACTTGCCCAGGGTCACAAAGCTAGTAAGTGTCAACTGTCTGAGGCTGGATTTGTACTCAGGTCCTCCTGACTCCTAGGCCACATCTCTATGCACTGCACCACCTAGCTGCCCCTAGACATCATAGTTCTTTCTCTGGGTGTGGATAGCATATTCCATCTTGAGTCTTTTGGAATTGTCTTACATCATTGTATTGCTGAGAAGATCTAAGTCTATCATAGTTGATCACTGCACAGTTTTGCTGTTACTCTGTACAATGCTCTCCTGGTTCTGCTCACTTCACTCGGTATCAATTCATGTAAGTCTTTCCAGGTTTTTCTGAAATCCACTCTCTCATCATTTCTTATAGCATAATACTATTCTATTACATTCATATAGTGCAACTTGTTCAGCCATTCCTCAATTGATGGACATCGCCTCAATTTCCCATTCCTTGCCACCACAAAAAGAGCTGATAGAAATATTTTTGTATATGTGGGTCCTTTTCCCATTTGTATGATCTCTTTGGGATACTGACATAGAAGTGGTATTGCTGGGTCAAATGGTATGCACAGTTTTGTAGCCCTTTGGGCATAGTCCCAAATTATTCTCCAGAATGCCTAGATCAGTTCACAACTCCACCTACAATGCATTAGTGTTCCAATTTTCCCATATCTTCTCTAAAATTTATCATTTTCCTGTTTTGTCATATTAGCTAATCTGATAGGAGTGATGTGATACCTCAGAGTTTCTATAATTTTCATTTCTCTAATCAATAATGATTTAGAGCATTTTTATATGACTATAGATAGCTTTAATTTCTTCATCCAAAAACCCGCCTGTTCATATCCTTTGACCATTTATCAATTGGAGAATGACTTATATTCTTATAAATTTGACTCAGTTCTCTATATATTTTAGAAATCAGGCCTTTGTTAAAGACACTGGTTGTAAAAAATTTTTCCCAGTTCTTTCCTTGCTTCCCTCCTAATCTTGGTTGCATTGGCTTTGTTTGTGCAAAACTTTTTTAATTTACTGTATTCAAAATTATCCATATTGCATTTCATAATGTTCTCTATCTCCTGTTTGATCATAAACTCTTCCCTTCTCCATAGATCTGTTTCCCTTGATAATTTCTTCGAAGATGATGTCTAGGCTCTTGTTTTGATCGTGGCTTTCAGATAGTCCAATAATTTTTAAATTCTCTCTCCTGGATCTATTTTCCAGGTCAGTTGTTTTTCCAATGAGATATTTCACATTGTTTTCTAATTTTTCATTCTTTTGGATTTGTTTTACAGTGTCTTGATTTCTCATAAAGTCACTAGCTTCCAATTGCTCTATTCTAATTTTTTAGGAAGTATTTTCTTCAGTAATCTTTCAGACTTCCTTTTCCATTTGGCCAATTTTGCTTTCTAAGGTATTCTTCTCATTGGCTTTTTGGATCTCTTTTGCCATTTGGGTTAGGCTATTTTTTAAGGTGTTATTTTCTTCAGTATTTTTTTGGGTCTCCTTTAGCAAGCTGTTGACTTGTTTTTCATGATTTTCTTGCATCACTCTCAGTTTTTCCTCTACTTTTCTTATTTGCTTCTCAAAATCCCTTTTGAGCTCTTCCAAGGCCTGGGACTGATTCATATTTTTCTTGGAGGCTTTGGATGTAGGAGCTTTGGCTTTGTTGTCTCCTTCTGGTTGTATGTTTTGATCTTCTTTGTCACCAAAGTAAGATAATATAGTCTGACTCTTTTTGCATTGCTTACTCATGATTCCAGTCAATTACTTGAGTTTTAAACTCTTTGTTAAGGTAAAAGTCTGCTTCCAATGTGGAGAATGTACTGTCCCAAGCTTTGGGGGTTTGTACTGCTGTTTTCAGAGATACTTCTAGGGACCTGTAGATTTTCAGTTCTTCCAGGGTGCTATGATAAGGGACGAGGTGTTTCCTCTCCACCACCACAACAAGCTCCACCATGCCAGCACTCCTCCTTGCCCCAGGACCATCCCTCAGAACTGTAACCCAAATCCAAGCATGGGAAAACCAAGAGATTCCTGCCTCACCACTGGCAAAGAGATCCCTGCAATCCCCCTCTGATCAGCCACTCGATTCCCCCTCAATCTGTGGGCTGGAAGCTCAGGAAAAAGCCGCGGCCCCAGGCCGCGCTCGAAACTGGTGACTGAGACCTAGCTCCTCTCTCACTGTAGTCACAGACTTTTCCCACCTACCTTCTAAGTTGTCTTTGGCATTCATGGGTTGAGAAGTCTGGAAACTGCCACAGCTGACCATGGTTCAGCCCTCTGAGGCCTGCTCCAGGGTTGCTGTGGCCTGCATGCCCACGCCAAACTACGCTCCTCTCCCCACCCGGCATGATATACCTTTCTGATCAACCATCCAGGCTGTCTTTGGCTGGAGATTTGTTTCACTGTCTTTTTTTGGGTTCTGCTCTCTCCATAGATCTGAAAAGTAAACTATTCCTTATTCTCCTAATTTGCTTATGGTATCACCCTTTCTGTCTAAAATCATGTACTTCAAAAATAGATAATTTCAACTACATAAAATGTAACAGTTTTTGCCCAAACAAAATTAATGCAGCTAATATAATAAGAGAAATTGTTAATTGGGAAGAAAATCTTCATATCATGTATCTCTGATAAAAAATGAGTATCACTGCAAAACAAGTGAGCATGGTTCTTTCCTGGAGTTTTCACAAAGTTCAATTCTTGAACCAGGGCGAGTTTTCTCTTAAGTCCATAGTCAGGTTTCTTCTCTGCTGTCATGCATCACACTTTTTGAAGTTGTTTCCAGCCTCCAGTGACTGTCTCTTTGAATTCACATCTATATGGAGTAAGTGTCTCTCTTCTCTCAACTGTGCCCAGCACTTTCTCAAAGTGATTCTCCAGTTGCTTGATGGCAAGTCTCTTTCCAGGTGAGTAGTTGTATTCCTAGATACCTACTCCTTGTATATTAGGTTTGCCATGACTTTCAATTTGTGTGCATTATAGAATTCCTGACCAATAGCTTTCACTAATGTTAGCTTTAGCCTTATCTTTAGAAATACATAGCCTCTACTGGGGTAACAATCAAAGGTAACTTACCCAGCAAAGCTAAGTATGATCATGAATGAAAAAAAAGACATTTAACGAACAGAAAACTTTCAGATTTTTGTGACAAAAACCCCAGAACTCAAGGGAAAATCTGACAGACATAAATATAAGCAATATAAGGTAAACATTAAAGACTGATTATAAGGGACTCAATAAGGTCAAACTGTTTACTTCATATATGCGAAAATATTAGCAGTACTCTTATGATTGTCATCATTATTTGGGCAGTTTGAAAGAAAGACTTGGGCTGAGCTGAGTATGATGCTGTGATTCTAAAAGAAATAAAACTGTACTGGGAGAGATAAAAAGGAATAATTATCTCATACAAATAAGGTATAAAAGGAAAAACTGATACAGAAGAAGCTAGTAGGGGAGAGAATGGGTAGTACTGGAAACTTATTCTCATTGGCAATGGATTAATGATGGGAATTATATGTGTGTGTATGTGTATGTATATGTGTATACATACACACATATATTCATATATACAAATATGTGCGTATATACATATATGTATAAAAGTCTTCTAAATTCAGAAAGAAATAAGAGATCAAGCAGATAGGGTGGGAGGAGGGGATGAGGGAGGGATTTTTAGAGGGATGGATAGGTTAAGGAATAAGAGGGCAAGGTAGTGGGTAGAAGTAAAGCAGAGGAGTGGAGACAGATACAGTAAATAGCATGAGAAGGATAGTGAGAAAAAATAAGAAGGAGGAAAATATACGATAAGTAATTGGAGTTTAGAATGTGAATGGAATGAATTTACCCATAAAACCAAAATGGATAGCATATTAAAAATTTGAATTCAATAGTATGTGCTTTCAGGAAACATTCTAAAATGAGACATACACACAAAGATAAAGTAAAGGATAGGAGTAGAATTTTGTATGTAAAAAAAAACAGGGATAGTAATCATGATCTCAAAGTTAAAGTTAAAATAAAGTAAGTGAAAAATAAAGAAACTATACTATGTGTCAACAATATTATTCAATGTTGTTTTAGACCATTTAAAATACCTAGACAGTATAAAATGCCTTAGTATTTTAATACCTGCCAAAATAGACACAGAGATTATATGAACATAAACATAAAATACTTTTCATATATATAAACTCAGATCTAAGCAATATTTGAAGTAATTTGAAGTAATATTTATTATTCATGGGTGAGTAAAGCCAAAAATAATTTTTAAAGTGAAATTTCACCTGACTAATCTATTTATTCAGTGTCATGCCAATTAAATTACTAAAAGAATTTTTTTCCAAGTTAGAAAAAATTATAAAGTTTATTTGGAAGAGCAATAGGTCAGGAACTTCAAAGAAACCAGGAAAAAAAAAGGTGTAAAAGAAGTAGATTCATCAGTATTGGACCTTAAACTAGGCAGAGAGCATTGTTGAAGTATAAAAAGGATAATTTCAATTATTTTAAATTAAAATTTTCTTGTATAAATAAAGCCCATTTAGCTAAGAATACACACACACTCACACATACATATATATATCTTCATTCGTAATTGTAGCTTTCTTTAGGGTGACAGGGAGGGAGGAAAAAATAAAGTAAAAAGTGCACAGCAGAGAACAAAGGAAAACCAGTAAGGAAGCAAAGCTGGGCAGCTTTGAAAACAACGTACAATATTTATTAAACAGGTTTTCTTGAAATGGAAATGTCTTGTTTTATATTGAATCCTCTCTTATGGTCTGCTGTATACATGATAATGTTTGTTTATTTGTTTGTTTTTTTTCTTTTCTTATGTATTTAAGTTGAAAATTAAAAAAAAAACTAACTCCTCCAAAATAGCCTCATTATTTTGATTGTCTGGATTCTGAAAAATAATTGGTGTTTATTGAATCATTATAATCATTAATTTTGATAGCACTTTATTCTTTGGTGGCAAAGATCCCCTTATATCATTGGCTTAATATGTCTGTTGAGATACAGGGAGATAAGAATTACCTAGCACCTTTTGCCAACAAGAAAACTGGTAACACAACAAGGGAATAAATCATCGCTATTGAGGTATTTTGTTTTGATTTCTCCTAGAATTTGTGCTCTTCTACCACTTATTATCTTCAGTTTGATTCCTTATGGGTCATGGCCCTGGTGCCTGCTCTTTGTTGTGTTTATGTAATTGACCTATTCTTCTCCTTCTCTCCAGAGACCACCTCTTAGAAAATTCAGAACAACCTTCATCTTGCAATTACCTGCAGAGGTGACATCAGATTTAAGACAATTTAAGCCACTACAATTCTATGTTGCTGCAATCCTAACAGATCATCTTGGAACTTTCAAACTCTCAACAAATGACTTGAGTTTTCTGCCCCTGTTAATTTCTATTTTTATTTCAGGTTCCTCAATCTAACAACTGAAAAACTACCCAGAAAGGAGGACAGGGAGTTTTCTTCCAATTTTATTCCTTGGTTCCATGAGTACTGGTTCCAGTTTTTGATAGTTGTCCTAATTTTAGTTCTAGCTAATTAATTGTTCATAAAGCTGGAATGACAAGGAGGTTGGATTAAATGATCTCCCACCACTTCCAGTTTTAACATTCTTTGCTGTTTTTCACTGATGATTCAGAAGCTGCTTTGGGTTCCTGTACTAATTGGATATTGATAAATACTTTAAGATTTCCACAAGCCCTTTAATCCTCACAACAACCTGGCAAAGTAGGTTTTATTATTGCTATGATCTTATGGTATTTTCAAAGAGGGGGGCTAAAAGAATCTGAAAGTCTGGATTTGAGTCTTGGATTTTTCCACTTCCTGCCTGAATGATGTATCAATGAATGTTTTCTGGGTCTTAAAAGTTTCCTTAGTTTCCTTAGCTGTTAAACGAAAAGACGAGACTGAGTGATTCTTAAAGTCTCTCTTAGATCTAACATTCTCTAATTTCAGGGTCTCCTAGTCTATACTTGGGTGCTCAGAAGGGATGCATGTTTAACAGAATTTTTTTTCAAGAGACTACTTATTAAAAATGGGATATTATGAGAAAATATGTATATATGGGAAGGATCTCAAACTAAGGACATGACGCTGTAATTGGGAATTTCTTAGGTCTGCATTTGGTATAAATGACTACTTAATGTAGTTAATTTTGACTATCATTAATTCCTTCAACTTCTACCTCTCTCAAGAATCAAACACCAAACAAAATATTGGAGTTCGGCAGTTATAAAAGTGACCAAGAGAAGGAAAAAGAAACATATTCAGGTAAGAACATCAAAAATGTCATTTTCCATTTCATTCAGATGATTAACAGCCACAAACAACTGTTAGACATCTGCTGTTTTTAGTCACAGCTCTAGAAGTTGGTCTAAATCTTTTCTAAAAGTTAAATCTTGCCTTTGATCTTGGGGAGGAAAAAAAACACTTGAGAAATCGTATAGTCTATTGCCTTGCTTTCATCAGAAATGGGACTTGCTCATCACAAACTAATGATCTAGTTTCAGCAATCATCCCTCTCCCTCATGTATCTCAATATCTTTTCCTCCAATGGCTCCTTTCCATTTGCCTACAAACATGCTCAGGAAGGGGCATGCTAATGAATATTTAACAATTGGTTCACTAAAAAACTGTATATAGTATACATTTTTAGGTTTAATCTACATTATTAAAATTTCTCCACCTTTTTCTTAAGTCTAGACAATCAACAATACAATCTATCAAGCCTTGATTTGTAGCATTTGCTGATTTCAGAGGTGTAAATGCTGAAACTTAATGATGTGCTCTTAGAATCCATCACACTCATGTGTTCAGGTATGCCCAGCGTTTTTATTTTTTTTTTAAAGAGCTATCTCTTGACTATACTAATCACTCAATGACTATCTCACTTCTTTTCTGTCTTTCTTTGTCCATTATTTTGATAAAGTTGTCTATACCCAGTAACTACACCACCATACCCAATTCTCTCCTTATGGCCTCTTGAAAAATCTGGCTTCTGCCTCCACCACTCTACTGAAATTGCTCTCTCAAAAGTTACCAGTGGGGGCAGCTAGATGGTTCAGTGGATAGAGCACCAGACCTGGAGTCAGGAGGACTTGAGTTCAAATCCAGTCCCAGACACATAACACTCACTAGCTGTGTGACCCTGGGCAAGTCACTTAACCCCATTGCCTAGCCTCCCTCCCCCCAGAAAAAAATCACCAATGGCCCCCTAATTACCAAATCTAATGGTCATTTGGTTTTAACCCTCTTCTTCTTTGATCCCTTTACTGTTTGAAGGGTTTGATTACTCCCACTTCATAGATACCCTCTTCTCCTTAGGTTTCAGAGATATCACACTCTTCTGTTTCTTCTCCTGCCCCTTGAACTGATCCTTTTCTGGCTCTTATCTTCTTTCTCCTTCTTAATATGGATATTCTTCAATAGTCTGTGTCTGGTTCTCTTCTCTTTCTTTAAATTTTTACCCTTGCCATTTACTGTGACTTCCCCTACATCCAGAAAATCAGACTTGGAGTGAGTAAAACCAGGTTTACTTCCCACCTCTGACACATCCTGGCTGTGTGGCCTCGGGCAAGTTGATTAACCTCTCTGATGCTCTAGGCAGCTCTCCAGGACAATCATTTGTTGAGGAGTTGCCAATCTGCTTTGATAAAGAATATTTCCTTACATTGATTTGCTTTGTATTTATGAAATCACAGGTCCAGTCTCTATCTCTTTCTGACTTAAAACATGGTTTATATATATGATTACATTTTATGTTCATAACTACCCTCTCAGGTAGGGCACACAAATATTTATTTATTATCTTTATTTTATAGATGAAGAAAGTGAAGCTCATAGAGTTTGAATAAATGTTCTAGATTGATGATTTTATAGTGAACATTTCTTGGGCATTCATAATAGTGATTCTGGGCAGCATACTATACAGAAGGACTCTAGTAGGTCTTCTATAATCTTTTGAATTGCTTTTCTTTTAGTTTTTTAAATTAAAAATAGATGTTTATTAATGTTTGTTTTAATGTAGCCTATATTCCCTCTGCATCTGTTAGTACATGGCATATAATGACACTTAACAAATGTTTATTGACTGACTGATTGGCTATCTAGTCCTCTTTAATCTCCTGGAGAGCTATCCCTTAAAATAACATTTTTTAAAAAGAGTAAAACAAATTTAGTAAAACCAAAGAACAAATGGGAAATATATACATGTGTGTGTATATATATATATATATATACATATACATATTGCATGCAGTGTTTCACATACATGGGCTCTACATTTTCAAAGGAGCAGGGAGAGATATTGACTCATGTAGGTTCTTTGGGCCCAACCTTATTCTCTACAGTGATATGGCAGGCAAAAGTTAATTCAATTTTATATCGCTTTTACGCTCTACTTTAGTAGATGGTTAGTGTCCAGAATGAGACAAATGATCATCCTTTTTCTAAATCTGTCTACATAGAGATACTGTGTTTATTTTGGGAAGGACTTTGACAGATTGGAGGATATTCAAACAAGGATGACTAAGAAATTGATGGGAGTGGAGCCTATGCCATGTAAGGATTAGCTGAAGGAACTGGGGCTGAAGAACAGGAGACTTAATGGGTGCAATATTCCTGTCTTCAAGTTCCAGAAGGACTATTACATAGAAATCTTGTTTGGTTGGCCCCAGAAGAGACAGATTGGTTCATTGGGTGGGGGGTAGGAGGATGACTTATTATTGTGATCACTCAGTGATCAATCAATAAACATTTATTAAG
The DNA here is from genome assembly GCF_900497805.2 of Vombatus ursinus. Taxonomy (NCBI): domain Eukaryota; kingdom Metazoa; phylum Chordata; class Mammalia; order Diprotodontia; family Vombatidae; genus Vombatus; species Vombatus ursinus. Next base: position 1,395,274 of record NW_020952487.1, read on the forward strand.
CATCTTTTTGTTATTCAGTTATGTCTGACTCTTCATGACCCCATTTGAGATTTTCTTGGCAAAGATACTAGAGTGGTTTTCCGTTTCCTTCTCCGGACCATTTTACAGATGCTGAAACTGAGGCAAACAGGATTAAGTGACTTGCCCAGGGTTACACAGCTAGTGTCTGAGACCAGATTTGAACTCATGAAGATGAGTCTTCCTGACTCCCAGCCCAGTGCTCTATCCACTGTGCCACCTAGCTGTCTAGCTGCCTACTAGGGGCCAGAAAAGTATCTAAAAAAGGAATCAGTTGCTTCAATAGGTAGTGAATTTGCCTATCTCTAGAGGTCTTAAAACAAAGGTTAGATGATGGGGACACTCAAGGCAGGAATTCATGCTTATGCATGATGCCCTCAAAAATTCTTTCCATCCCTGACATGATGAGAATCTTTCAGTGGCTTCCTAACAGGTTTTTCTACCTTTGCTCTCTCCCCCATCCAATCTGTCCTTCAGACACACCACCAAAATGTTTTTTCTTGGCAATATCATGACTGCTCCAAAAACTTCAGTGGCTCTCTATTGCCTGCTCAGTAAAGTTCCATCACTTTTTTCCTGATGTTAATGTCCTCAGAATCTTCTGTCCATCTCCTTTCCCAGGTTGATCCGATATTCCTTCCTAAAGAAACTCCAGGCTCCAGTGTAATCAGGCACTTTCTGTTCACAGTGCTCCATTTCCTGACTCTATGCTAAGGGACACTGTTTCTTAAACCTTGTTGAATGTATGCATGAATGTGACTTCCTCCATGAAGCCTTCCCTGATGACCGCAATTAGTAACAGTTCCTCCCTTCCCTCAATGGCACCACTAGAGCACTTTGTTTTATACCTCTTCCTATTACAGTGAAAAGATCATTGGCCTTCAAGTCAGGAGATTTGGGCACACATCCTATCTCTGTCTCATGACTGCTCCATAATCAAGTCATTTAAGCCTGCTGAGCCTCAGTTTCCTACTTTATGGAAAGAAGATAACATGTATACCACTTGCCTTAACAGAACTATAGTAAAGAAAGTACTTTGTAAAACTTGAAGCACTATGTAAATACACATTATTGTCATTCTGAGATATTATAATTATTGGCAGCATAGCTTAGCCTTGGAGGATAGAGTGCTGGGATTGAGAAGCACTGGGTTCAAATCCTGTCTCTGACATTAGTTAAGGTCAAGTCACTTAACTTCATTGTGCCTCAAGCAATATCTTAGGATTTATCTACTCAAGTCACAGATTCGGTGGAGAGAGAGCCTCATGCTAATAAAATTGAAGATCCTTAGTCTAGTTATCTAAGTATTATAGTTATCTGTGAACACATATCCCTCTACCAAACCTAGCTTGAATAATACTTTTTCTGTGAAAATCTCTTTGATCTCCCTAACTCAGAAATAGTTCTCCCCATTACCATTCCCAATTTCATAAAACAGACCTTTTAAAAAAACATTTCTCATAAATTATTCATAAATAACCCAGCTTTATATGTCTCATACATTCTCTCTCCTTCCCCATTCTGACATGATAAGCTTTACAAGGGAAAAGGACCCATTTTATTTAAATCTTTGCATTTCTGCCTTACACAGCACATTGTGTTGTTGTTGTCAAGTTATTTCTGTTGGGCCCAACTCTTGGTGACCCCATTTGGGTTTTTCTTAGCAAAGATATGGGAATGGTTTGCCATTTCCTTCTCCAGTCAATAACAGATGTGGAAACTGAGTCAAACAGGTTTAAGTGACTTGCTCAGTCACACAGCTAGTAAGTGTTTAAGGACAGATTTGAACTCAGGAAGATGAGTCTTCTGACTCCAGACCAAGAACTCTATCCCCTGCACCACTTAGCAATGAGCTACCTAGTTACTCCAGAGAGAAGCAGTATAGCATGGTGAATAGAGGACTGGCCTTGAAATCAGAAAGACCTGATTTCTGTTGCATGCTACTGTTTAACAACTAGCTCCCTGTGAAAACAGATTGCATGCACAATACACGTTTAAGTTTAATCTTCATTACTAACATTTCCTCAGTCACTTTTAAAAGACTAGAAAACCAGCAAAATAAGTCAAGCCCTGATTTGTAGCACTACTGATTTTAGGGTTAGCAACTGACTGGAGCTAGCTCCAGCAACCCCTATCTGCATTCAGGTTCTCCCTCTGATACATACTTCCTATGTGGCCGTGGGAAGATCATTTAACTTTTTGGTACCCCAGAAATAGCTCTAAGTTATAGACCAATTTCTACACCAGGGGATACTTAATGAATATTCATGATGGTTGAAGCTTATGTAGACTGAAACACTGCAATAGGACAAATCAAAAGTTTTCTTTATAATTAAAAAAAAATTGCCAACAAATTTAACCTAGCTCTAAAATATGGGTGATAATTTTATTTGTAAATACTTGGAGAAAAGATGATTCCTCAAGCTTGCTCATGCTTGGCAGCCTTCTCTTGGAGAAAGTTCCGTCCTTCATCACTTTAGTCCATTGCTTCTTTGGTCTTCCCATTTCCCATCTGTATAAAGGAATACAGAGGAGAAGAAAAAAATCATGAAACATTCATTTAAAAAGGAAATAAATAGTGCTTAGTAAAGAGACATTCAAAATGTGCACTCATCATGGGAAGTTGTCAAAAATTGGCAAATATTTGGCAATAGTTGGCAAGTATTGCCACTAGTGATACCAAGATTGAAGGTGAAAATTCATTTCTTGACCTTGGCCTTGTTTTTCTTAGCAGGTCTCTGCCATGGGTGACCAGGAAGCAAACAACCACTCTGAGGTGACTGACTTCATTTTTGTAGGCTTCCGGGTCCACCCAGAACTCCATATCTTTCTCTTTCTGGCTTTTCTATTTGTCTATACCATGGTCCTCTTGGGGAACATCGGCATCCTGGCCATCATCCTGATTGATCCCCGACTGAACACACCAATGTATTTCTTCCTAGGCAACCTCTCCTTCATTGATATCTCCTACTCCTCTGCTGTGGCACCAAAGGCCATAGCCAATTTCTTATCATCAAGTAAGTCCATTTCCTTTGTGGGCTGTGTGGTTCAGTTTTTCTTCTTTGTCCTATTCATGGTAGCAGAGGGTTTTGTCCTGGCAGCCATGGCCTATGACCGCTTTGTGGCCATCTGTTCCCCACTACAGTATTCCATCCGCATGTCAAGACGCCTTTGTACCCAGCTTGTGGTTGGCTCTTACTTTTGTGGCTGGGTCACCTCTATTCTCCTAGTCAGTATCACCTTTACTTTGTCTTTCTGTACTTCTCGAGTTATTAACCACTTTTACTGTGACTCTTACTCGATTGAAAAGATCTCATGTTCCAACATTGTCATCAATCGAATGGTGTCATTAACCCTCTCAGGAATCATTATTTTCCCCACTCTAATAGTCATCATGGTATCCTATGTTTACATTGTGTCCACTATCCTGAAAATCCGATCAGTTGAGGGTCGAATGAAAGCCTTCTCCACTTGTGGGTCCCACCTTGGGGTGGTGAGTCTGCTGTATGGGACTGCCTTCTTTGTGTATCTCATTCCCCCCAACAACCCTGAGCTGCGTAAAGTGGCTTCTGTTTGTTATACCTTCATTACTCCCATGTTGAACCCACTCATCTACTCTCTAAGAAACAAGGATGTCAAAGAATCTCTGAAAAGAATTTTAGGAAAGGCAAAAGCTTTGCTCTAAATTTCACATTTTTCTCCCTCCCTTAGTTCTGCTATTTTTAAATCAGAGAAATCCCCTTAGGGATGAAATATTTCTGGTGGAGAAAATTTCCTGTCTATCCAATTGATGCTTTCCCTAGAATACTATTATTACTAAACATCATAGGCCAGAACCAGAGATGACATAGCAGCTCTACTGGGCCCATGAGAAGCTATTATTTCATAGGGTCTCAGAGCACTTCCTAAAGGAGGTTAGGTGGAAGTACAGTTATCCTTCCCACATCGTGACTTCTCCTATTGCAGTTTTAATATATTGCAGGTCGGCATAAGAAATTACTGTAAATGGGAATTTGGGGAGAGTTTTGCAGAAGCTGCAGAGGACATAGAAAAAAATTCAGAACCTCAGAAATGCATAAAATATGCCTATGACCAAATACTTAACCCAAATTTTACAATAAGTCTCTGAAAACACGCCATAAAAGAAAAAGAAAAAATTCAGACCTCTTCTCTGGTACAAACTGAGGGCCAAAATTTTTTACAGAGATTTTCCAGATCATATGGGTATCATATCCCTAACCCCTGCAATGTGGAAGGGATAACTGTACATTTTTGTGGGTTGGCGAGCTGGTATTATTGATCTATTTGGTTGGGGTACAGACACTAGATATTGTAGTTTGTTTTTCAATGAAACTTTTTATTCAAATTTTAAAAATGGATACAGAATTTCTGCTTTTAGTTGGGTTTGTGTGAAAAGTGGAGGTGATAAGATAGATGTAGGAAAAAAAATCTGTGTATATTTTGTTAGGTCATCAAAGTGAATGACAATAATTTGCTAATTCATTCCCTTCCACTAGCTGCTCTCTTCTACAAGCAAAAAGGAGTTGATAGTATCATTCAGTATACCCAAAGGTGGGCCTATGATCAGTCTTTCAGCTTGACTTCTTGGACCTTCATCATCTCATTTTTTGTGTGTGTTTAATTTAATCTGGCCATTCAGGAAGCACTTATTAACCATCTACTATTTCTCCATCACAGAGCCAGGTACTAAGAGTATAAAAACAATCAAGTAAGCAAGCAAACAAACAAATAAACAAACAAACAAAAACCAGTCCCTTCCCTCAAGGATCTTCCATTTTTCCAGAACTGAACGTATAAAAACTCCAGTATTGTTTGGAGAATCACAATTACGCTTTCATAATGTAGTCAGTTCTGATTCATGAAAATGAATTAAATCAATTATTCTTATAACAGGACAGAAAAAAGCAGGGATTTAGGTATAGGATGAGATCATTGAGTAAGAAGAGGCCATTGCTTTTGTCTGCGGGACCTGTGGAAATCAACCTCTTGAATTCATAAGTCTACCTGTGTGGCTTTTGTATTGTAGTACAGTGGATAAAAAACTGACCTCAAAGACAAGAAACCTGCCTCCACCAAATCCTGCCTCTGACTCCTACTATGTGACCCTGGGCAGGTCCATTAACCATTCAGGGCCTGAGACAACTCTCTAAGACCAGAAATTTCAGAGTGCTGCTGATTTGCTTTTGTAGAGAGGAATTAACTCCAGGGAATCTCCCTGTACCAATGGAATCACTGGCCTGGTGAAATTATGTAAAACACACATGCATGTACACACATAGGTGTGTATGTTTAAATATACACATACAAATATACATATATGTGTATGTATTCATATACACACCTACATGCTACATAAATTCATGTACATACATCTATACATTCACATCCACACAAACACATACATATAAGCACAACACAAGTGCATATATGCACACACAAACACATGCACATATGTATACACATGTATACATGTATATGTGTCTGTGTGTGCATGTGTATTTGTGTATGTCCACCAAAATATACTTCCAACATAAATATACGTATATATGTATTATACACATATATGTATACACAATACACATATAGGTATACACAGATATGCATGTACATGTACATGTACACATGCATGTACACTATATACATGCACATGCACAATATACCTATATATAAGAATTTTGGGTCTCTCTGTGTATTTGTCTTAGAATCCATTAAGGATTTTTGTTTTTGATGAAAAAATTTAAAACAGCTAAATGAATGTGAAGTTCTACACATACTCTATCTCTAATGAAGAGCAGCAACTCTGACATATGTTGGGTAAGAGAGAAAGTCAGTCTACAATGAGACATTTGCTCTACATTATCTGTTCAATGGAGACCTCTCCTTTAGGCACTGAGAATTAGCTGTGTCCATATTTGTATCTGTCCTGATGATGCCAAATATTCAGATAGGAACTGAAGCTGAAAAATATAGTCAACTATCCAGGTATGTTCCAATATGCAATATTTTTCATGGTGTTTATAAATCTTGCATCTACATTTGTGAATAAATTTTCTAGTTTTTTTTTCCAGAAGACACACCCTCAATACCTTTCTTCCTTGGAAGAATATAAAATCCCACCTTTGGAGACTGATTATCCCTGCAGGGTAAGAAGTAGTAAGACTTTTTTGTGCTTATTCTAGAGACAGAAAAATATAGAAGTTAAATGATTTGTTCAGTTGTCATGTTTTATTACTACCCTCCACCTCACAGTGTCTAAATAGCAGTTACCCTTCTCTCTGAACTCTAGTATGTTAAAGAAAAAGTTCATGAGGAAATAAAAGGGAAATTCAACCCCCTTCAAACCCTCTGGTCAACCCCCACCCTCATTATCAGTATCTGTCTGCATCATTTATTTGGGATGTTCTTGATTCTATAGGAGTGATTAATATTTCAGGCTTACACTGTTCACTCTGTGAGGGATTCAGAAATGATCATTATCCCTTGATTAAGTGTGAATTCAATAAATGATAAACAATAGCAGATTAGAAGCAGGACAAAACTAGAATTTACATCTCCTTACTCCTGGTCCAGTTATCTCTTTATTAGATAACACTGTCTGCTCAGCCTTGAAAACTGATTGTAATGTTAGAGGTATAGCCTCATGAGTGTCCTAGAATGAGATACTGCTGCTAATGCTGGAAAGATCCTAGAGAAGATGTCCTGGTTCTACTCCTAACTCCAGGCACAATGCCACCTAATTCATTCAAAACGAGTGTCTGTGCCTTTTTATTTTTTTTCAAAGTATCTAGAGGAAGAAGTTCCATCCTCTAGTCCATGGTATTCTAAGTGTCTTACACACTTTTGTACAACTGAATGACAGTTTTCCTCACTTTTTAACTTAAACATATTTTCTGATTTGTGCCATAATATTTTTTTTTGTAAGAACCATCCAGTGTCCTGAGATTTGTAGTTGAAGTCTCTCATTGCCAACCTCTCCCTCACCCTGTCCCACCCACCCTAATCCCATTTAGTGCCTGCATTGTTTGCCAAGTTACCTGTTGTTGCCTGGATAAGCAGACTAGAAAGAAACCATTTCTGAATCTCAGCCATAGAATACAAGTGAGGGGGAAAATGAGTTTCCCACATGCTCTTTTCCATTTTTTAAGTGCACATATTTAGAAAACCACACAGGACATCTTATTCACAGACTACTTAGCAAATTCCCTAACCCCCTGTAGATTTTCCATTTGTCCTTCCTTGAAAAGCATTTCTGAAGTGGAATTAATTTCTTTGCCCTCCCTTGTTTCTACAAGACCCATTATATTCTGTCTTCATTCTCTTGCTCATTGTTAGTATCTCTTGTAAAATTCTTCAATGAAACATTGATTTGGAGGTTCTATTTTTCATGGCAGGGATAGTTAATGAGACAGAAGCTTTTATCCTATTCCTCCTCCAGGGGGTGTGATACTTGACCCTAAATCAATTTGAATCTCTTCTATCTGTATTCCAGGGATAACTCAAGAGATGACATTAAAAAAATTGTGTCTTAGCTTTATATTTATTCTGTTATTTTATCCAAGATGAAACCCATCTTTGTTGGTAATGAACATTTCTGATTGAATACCTAGAAAATGGTGAGTTTTTTTTTTGAAGAGTGTCCTTGAGAGAGACCATGAGACCTAAGTTATAGACCTGAGGGCTTTGCTTGAATTTTGTAAATCTATGCAGAAGTATATCAGTGGTATGCTAGTAGATGCTTAATGACCAGCTCCCCAAAATGCAGACACACTTTTAAGTTTAAGCTGCACTATTAACATTTTCTCTATCATTTTCTTAAGTACAGAAATCAGTAAAATAATAAATCAAGCCCTAATATGTAGCATTTGTCCAGGGTATAAATGCTAATACTGAAAATTCAACAATCATCTTTAACAAACTGGTTCAAGCTAGCTCCAGCCTACCTTTGTGTGTAAATGTGATTTCTTCCCTCAAAACCCAAACTATGAGAAAATATTCAATTTCACAACTGTGTGTAAATAGATTTTCAAAAGGTAGATATAATGGGTATCATGGGCCTTTATAACATTTAAAGAAAGACTCATGAACTTTAACTTTCTATCTACTTTTTCATCCAAAGAGAGATCTTATATCCTATTCTAAGATTTTTTTTTCTTTTTGTGGAAAACAAAGAATTACAGGTTGAGGATATTAAGTGTATTTTTTTAACACTTCAAGGTGTATCTCCTTGTTGTTGGTGTATGACAAGTTATTGGAGTGGGTTAAATCCATTTTATTTTCTTTTTACTATCATCACAGAGAAAAAAGTCCTGTTCTTGTGAGAGCCAGAAAACTAGTGTTACTCTTTTGCAACCTAGTACAGGTTATGTGTCTTTTAGAACACACTTTAGAACACAGTACAACTGAAATTCCATGCTGAGAGAACACCACTGGGGGCTCTGGAGGACTTTGTAACAGTGTGGTCCCTTGGGATGGCTAGTTCTTCAGGTTATATGTTTCTCAGTTATAATTACAGTTTTAAAAGGTATTTCAGGTTCTAATCTTCTTGTACTAATAATGTGAGCTTCTCAAGGACAGGTGATTGCTTTCTTTAGATAATACCCAGGAAAGTTGTTCTGTATGTAATGAATGCTTAAAGATTACAAAAAAACCCCCACAAAACCCCCAAATAAATAAATAGATAGGCAAATAAATAATAGTAATAATGATAATAGCATTTATACAGTGCTTATATGTATCAGGCACTATGTTAAGTGCTTTCCATTCATTATCTCATTTGATTCTCACAACAACTCTGGGGGGTGATGGTGGTGGTGGTGGTGGTACTATTGTCCCCATTTTACAGATGAGGAAATTGGGGCAAACAGTGGTTAAGTGATTTGTGAGGGGTCACCTAGCTATTAAATGTCTAGGCTGGAATTGAACTCTGTTACCAACCCCAGTCTCAGTTTTCTATCCACTGATCCACCTAGTTGTTTGTATTTAAAAGATTTTAAAACACTTGTTATCTTGGTTACACCTTCTTGGTTATGGCACTGGACAAATTAGACATTTCCATTCCATGGAAAAGACAATGTCCAGTAGATAAGTGGTGAATGGATATGAACTGTTTCCAAAAGAATTCCTAGCTTAAAATGACTTTTTGAAAACAGTCAATTCAACTTAATGAATATTTATTAAATGTCAACTAATGTGGTAGGCCTTGGGGATGTAAGAACAAACTCTAAACAGTCCCTGTCCTCAAAGAGCTTACGTTCTTTTGGAGGGAATCAATATGCATGTATTAAATTGTGTGCAACATATGAACAATTTAATGTTTGGGGGGAGGGCACACTAACAGGGGAGTTAATGGTGTAGTTAACAAATTGACAATGGGCACAATAGGGATTGAAGAGGACACATTGGAAAGGTAGAGTAGAATGGCATAGGGACGTAGGAGGGATAAATTTATATGATTTGGTATGAAGGATTAGAAAGTATTGGCCAAGGAAGGAAACTTAGTTTTCGGCAATCTAGATGATTAGGCAACAGATCATTACTATTTGCACAGTGGCCATGGTAATAAGGATTTATTTATTGTTCTCTTGACAAGAGTTGGAAAGCAGAGTGAGAGAGAGAAGTAACACATTCTACAGTAACACAGATGAGTCTTTGGGCTCTGCCTTTTGATCAATGAATGGGTCCTGTGTAGTCTTAGGGTGATATGTGTTATTGAAAGGGAAGGTATTTGCGAAATTCACCTTCCAGTACTCAGGCAGGCCAGTTCTTTCCCAGGGCTCATTCTAGTGTTGAATAGATTATTTTCCCCCAAATTGGAACTCTCAGGAGGATTTTTAGTTTAAGATTGGCAGCCATTGTAAAGGGGGAAGGTGGCAGAGCAGATCACAAATCCCTGGTCTTACCTAATAGCAATGGTAGTGGAATCTTGGAGCCTGGTTGAAAAATAACCAGTTTCTTAAGATAAGTCAAATGGTCAAAACTCATATAGAATGGGCCATTCAATACTGATCATTTTCATTCTTTGTCTTATTGCTATGATGGAGGGATTCAGGATCATCTCTGAAATAAGCTTAAGAATTGCTCATGTTTAAATTTCACCAAAAATGATTAATTAATGATACCAAACTTGATATAAATACTCCATGAACAAATGTGACAAAACAGTAAAGAACAGTAAATGTTGGGGGTAAGATTGGAGATGGAAGGAAGAGCTACAAAAACACAGGCACACTGTTGGAGGTATTGTGAATTGATCTAAATACCTCAGATGTCAATTGGAGTTAATCATGAGAGTGTTCATACACTTCGAACAAGGGAACCTACTATAGGGCATATTTCTTAAGGAAGCAAAGAACAGAAATAAGAGGGGCAATATTTACCAAATATTAGAATATCACTGTTTGTGGTAGCAAAGACTTGGAAAAGAAATTCTCATTCGAAAAAAATGATGTAATAGAATGGAGAAAGCTCTTATTGAGCTCTTACTGAGTGCCAAGTTATGGTGTCATCATGTAAAGGAATATTTGCAGTGCAGCAATAAATGCTGAAGATGAAGAATTAGGAGAAACATAGAAAGAGCTGTCTAAACTGAAGCAGAATGAAAGGTCAACAAAAGGAACAATATACTCAATGACTACACTATCATAAGTAAGACAATCACTAAAACGAAGCCAAACTTTGAGCTGTTGAAAAGCCAATTATGGTCCTAGAGGACAGATAATGAAACACATTTTCTCCTCACTCACAACAGAGAAACAGGGGCCTACTTAGCCAAACATCTGGAAAAGTGAGATGCTGTTGGATGAGCTCATTGCATTGTATTTTTGCTTCTTTGTTTAAAGGGGTGGGAATTTTCAGGAATAATTGTGATGTAAAGAAAAAAGGCATTAATAAGACCTATTAAAGGATTGCATTTTTCTCCTGTCCTCCTCTGCCTTTAAATTGTTTTTGTGGCAATATGTATCAGCATTTTGATATTCCAAACACAAGGTATTCTAATACAACACAGGCATATAATCCTAAATATAAAAATTTCTGTCATTTATAAACAGTAATTTCAACTTGTTGAGGAAGTAGACTGAATTTGGGGAAAACATCTTCTCCCCAGAAAAAAAATAGAAATTATGAGATCAGAAATTAAAGGAAACAGAGCTGTAGGGTTGTGTAAATAGAGACCCTTGAAGCAGCAAGGACTGGATGGGCCTTACTGATTTCTGTCTCGAAGGAGTTCTCCACTGGTCTAGAGATCTCCTGCATCATGGAGGTATTCTGATGAGATTGCCTACAGAGAAAATATCCCCATGGGAACAAACCTGATTTTTAGCAACTTCTGAGATACCAAAGTTAACACATTTCAACTTCAAGGTTAACACATTCTCCCACAAAGTCACCTGCCATCCTGTCCTTATTATTCAAGTTCCCAAATAAGGAAAACGACTGCCTAGTAGGCTTGTTCTGCTGTCTGAAATGTTAACCCTAACACTGTGTAAAATGGTACACATGTGTGTATCTCCCTTTGTTCAGTGCGTTCCTATCAACTTGGCAACTGGTCATCCATATACGCGAATTAAACTTTTTTCTTCTAGACTAGTCAATGGATTTATTGACCGCTAGCCAAACAGAACAAGGTGGGAGGAATTAGTTTCAGGGAGGATCTTAGGAACTCTGGGCTAAGGAATTCCAGTACAAAGCTAAAGGAAGTGACTTGATTTGGGAGGAATTAAAGAAAACAATGGGGTGACTGTGGAAGTACAGGATGTGTGTGTGTGTGTGTGTATGAACTTAATGATGATGAAGACAGAGTGAGCAACTATTGTGAATTTTCATGGGAGTGAAAGAAAAAAAAATGGGTTTCAGTCCTTAAACTTCTCCACAGGCAATTCTTACTACCAGAAGATAAGCTTCCCTTTCATTTTACTGAGAACAAGCTTTGAACTCCTTCAGTTCTACTTTGCACTATCTCTCCATCTTTACCCATTATATCCTTCTCTTGCAAAAGAAAGAAAGATTTAGAACTCTTCCTTCAAATGGCTAGCCCTCTCTGTGGAAGAACCTGATCCCCTGTGCCTTGACTAAGAGTGTGGTCAATCATCCACTTCCTTGCATCTTCAATTTCTTTCCCTCTACTGATTCCTTTTCATCCACCTATCAATATATCAGATGTCTCTCACCCTTAAAAAGGCTTCCTTTGACTTTGCTGCTTTCTTTAGCAACTGACCCATCCTACTCCTCTTCTTCACTGTTGATATTCAATGCCCCTACATACATACTTATTTATACTTTTTCTATCTAGATTCTATGCTTGGCCTTCTACTGACTCCTAATTGATGCTGCAGGTAGCAGGTAGCATCTTGGACTAGAAGATCTGAGGTCCCTTCCAGTTTTGAGATTCTATGTGCTGGGAAACAGAGGTTTTTGCTTGCCAAATATAGTACCATAGTGCATAGGCTTTATCTCTGACAGACAGGCATAATAAAGAGAAGAATATAGGCTAGGTGGTAAAGAAAACTGACCAGATTGTCATAACCACTACACTTTCTATAACAGATGGCTTTCATCAGTCTCCCAAACAAAGGGATGGGGATGGAGGAAACTTAATCTTAGAATGGAGGCATGCTGCCAGATTTAGGAAGGGTGGGGGAAGGAGCTAAAGCAAAGCTCCCCAGACTTCCTTTCCATGCCGGACCATATCCCACTCAGCAAGTAGTTAAGGGGTGGGAGGGTGGTGGGAAAGACCAGATGGGCTACTGTTTTGTTCACACCAGTTTTCACCCATTCAGGGGCCCACAGCAGGTCTTGCCTAGAATTGCCATTATGGTGGGGTCGGGAGGAGGGGAAGTTAAGAGAGAGAGAAAGACAGAGACAGAGACAGATAGAGAGACAGAGAAAGATACAAAGACAGAGAGAGATAAACAGACAGACCAACAGAAATAGAGACAGAGATCTTTTGTTCTAGACTTTTGTATGACCACTAAAGTTTGGCTCAGCAGTTTGATTTTTGTTACCATACAGTAAATGTATGAGAAACAGACACTGCCTGCACATGACCTGCAGTTGGGAAGGAAAGGACACCTCCATCACACATTTCTGGAAGCTCTCTAATCAAGCCTCCTCATGGACATGCAGAAGGCAGAGAACTCCATTACACACACACACACACACACACACACACACACACACACACACACACAC
>NW_020952487.1:1408510-1411856 GCF_900497805.2 Vombatus ursinus
CACACACACACACACACACACACACACACACACACACACACACACACTGACAACAACATTGTAAATGGAAAGAACAAGAAAAAAAAAATTCCGTGAAATTATAATGACCAAGCTTGACCTCAAAGATGTTCTGGGCTAGGCCAGACTGTAACAAAATAAGGGATTCCTAGTGATTCTGCAGTTAACAAAATGAGATTTACTTAGCCACAGCAGGATATTCAACAAAGATGAGTATAGAGGACATCTTTAGCTGATTCTGCAAAGCCTGAGTTGCTCTTCATTTTCCAACAGCCAAGCATTCCAGAGCCTCTGCTCTTTCATTTTGTGGTCAGATGACCAGGAAATTATGTCAATTTCCTGAACTTTTAGGTTCTTGAACCAATCAAATTTCAAGGATGGGTTCAATATGTTTTAAAGAAAAAAAATTAGCTGAACATGTATGGTGGTAGGGATTAGGATATTGCTTCTACTACAGAAGAAATCTAAGATGGCACTTCCCTCATCCTCTAAGCAGACATAGAGGGAGTTAGAAATGTCAATGAATGTGAAATACTGCATATGATATCATCTTTGATTGACATGATGGTTAGTTTACTTGATTTTTGTTCTTCTTATTCTTCTTTTTAACTCTTTTTTTTGTTATAAAAGATGGCTTTCCAGGGAAGTGGAACACCTATTTTGGGAAATGTAGGTAATAAAAAAGATATAAATGAAAAAAAAAAATCTTTCCTAAGCCATAGTTTTAAAAGGTACTAATGTCCTCTTCTATTTTTAATGGTATGACTCTTTATATTCAGTCACATACCTATTTTGAGCTTATTGTAGTACATAGTATAAAATAATAATCTAATTCCATTTTCCAGTTTTCTTTAAACTTCCTATAAAATAATCCCTTCTAATAATTCATATCTTTGTATTTTCTAAAAGCTGGATTACTCTTTTTTACTGTTAAGATTTCTTGCTTATCTAGACTGTTGTATAGAGATAGTCCTGCTTTAAGAAAAATCTTGTAGATCAGCTACAATGAATAGAGCTCCAGCCCCGGAGTCAGGAGGATCTGAGTTCAAATCTGGCCTCACACACTTGACACTTACTAGCTGTGTGACCCTGTGCAAGTCACTTAACCCCTAACCCCGACTACCTCACCAAAAAGCAAAAAAACAAACAAACAAAAAAAAACCAAGCAAACCAAAAAACTAGTGTGGTGCCCCCTAGCAGTGCTTCATTTTAGGTAATCCTAGCAAGTAAAAAGAATTCCCTCCCCCCTCCCACTGAGCATGTGAAGACTGAGCTGACCCCAGGGGACTGTGTGGGAACCTGAGCATCCACAGATATCCTTTGCCTATTTATGACTATGTATGACCCATTTGCTACTGAACGAGATAAATGCTAATTAAGAAGGATTCCGCAACAGGTAGAAGAACAGTTTCCCCCCTTGAAAGGACTGCTCTAAATAATTTTGATGACTATTTATTTACAATATAGTTTGAAGTCTGGTAATACTTCAATACTGTTTTTTTCATTATTTCCCTTGACAGTTGAGGTCTTTTGATCTTCCTGATGAATTTTGTCTAGTTCTAGAAAGGATCTCTCTTATGGTGGTATAGCATTGTCAAGTTAGGCAGTACTACCACTTTTTTATATTTACATGACTCATTTTAGCGGCTTTCCTGTAAGTCATCTGCTCAGTTAGATTGAGCTAGACTTGACTACTTTCATGCAGCAGAAGGATGTCTCAGTTCCTTCTCCTCTGCTGGTTCTTTGCTCTCTTCTCCTTCTTTGGTTTCTTCTGCCTTCTCTTCTGTTCTCAGCCCTGCTTCTTTGGTCACTGACACTCTTTTGTATTCAAAGCAGGATCTTCTTGTGTTAAGTGACTCCCCTCTGGCTCAGGAGGACAAACCTGTATCCTGAAGATTACCCAGCAAGATAAGGTACTGGATACTGAGGTCCTCTCTTGACCTGAAATGTCAAAAGTTCAAACTTTACTGCAGAGAGCATGACTCTGATGGGCTGACCATGTAACCTGACTGTCAAATGCATGCTTACCTAAAAGACTATTTTGTGAAGAACTCGCACAAGACAAGAACTCACATAGTGGTCAGAAGAAGAGGTACAAGGACACTCTCAAGGTGCCTCTGAAGAACTTTAGTATCAGTTGTGAGGCATGGGAGATGCTGGCACAGGATTGCCAAGCACAGCATGCCTGCATCAAAGAAGGCACTATACTCCATGAGCAAAGCAGAATCACAATAACACATAAGAAATATGAGCTGCCCAAATCCACAGTCATCTCCATCCCAAATGTTCTTATGAACTACTTGTGTTTGACCTATGGTAGAGCCTTCTAAGCTCATATTAGATTGATCAGTCACGGCTAAACACTTTGACCCCAACATCATTATGTCATTGGGGATGAACAACAGGGGAGAAACCAAAATTCACATTTCTGTTGTACACAACACAAATAGGCAATACATGATTGTCCTAGATTCATGAAAAAGTTATAGTTACCAAAGTTTTCCAGCTATTGACCTCGAAGCCCCCATAATAGAGAGTCATTTGTAAATTAACTGCTTAGAAATATTTTGATCATTTTTCCCTTTCAGTAAGTACTTTTCTGGGAGGGTTGTTTTCTCTCAGACCCTTTATTTGAGGGCTACATTCTTCTAGGTCCTTTAATATCTGCCCTTGTTTCTGTTACTTTAAGCAAATACAATTTTCCAAATTCAAAAGGGCTGAACCTTATAAACAAAATGATCCTCATTTCTGTGTGTTCTCTTTCGACTTCTCCAGTGACAGAATCACACAATTTTTAGGCAATCAATAAACTTTAATTTTAACTATTGGTATTCTGAAAATGAGATCCTGGTCCAATAACCAGTATTTAACACCAAATATTTAACACCATAGTCTTGCTTTGATGCTACATGCTAAAAATCATGGGATTCTGCCATCTCTGAAGAATTAAAGCAGTGAGTCATCCAAAGGAAAATGGAGACACTAGAAAGGGGTCAGTATTTGAGGAACTTTACAGAAATGGTATGAAGAAAATAGTGCAATTTCTTATTGCTATATTCATTAAGAGCTCATCTGAAATACTACTTTTTACATGAAATCTTTTTTGATTCCACTAGTTGCTAATGCCTCCTCCTAAAAAAAGTATCTTGTATTTACACGGTAATATATATGCATATATGCATGTATGTATAATATATTTTATATATTCATACTGAATGTTGTCTCCTCTCATATGAGGTAAGTTTCCTGAAAGCAGATATTCTTTCTTTCTCTTTTTTGTTTTTCTTTCTTTCTTTCTTTCTTTCTTTCTTTCTTTCTTTCTTTCTTT
>NW_020952487.1:1411866-1415215 GCF_900497805.2 Vombatus ursinus
TTTCTTTCTTTCTTTCTTTCTTTCTTTCTTTCTTTCTTTCTTTCTTTCTTTCTTTCTTTCTTTCTTTCTTTCTTTCTTTCTTTTTTGTCTTTATATCACCAGCATCTGTCACAGAGCCTGGCACACAGTGGTTATTTAATAAATGTTTGTTGATTGATTGATCTAAGAGATGTACAACTAGAAAAGGAAGTGGGCAAGTCATTTAGTGAGAAGGGAGGCTATGCAATGGAAAGCCCACCTATTCCAATGCTATTTTTGCACTGTCAAAAGGTAGAGGAAGGCCCCTTCAACATAATGGATGGATTCTGTATGGAACATTTAGAGGAAGACACAGACAAGGTTTATCAGATTAGACATCATGATAGAGTGAGATACGCAGACCTGGAAAGAAAGCTACTTGAATGAGATTACAGAGCACTGGAAAGGGAAAGGAAGGGAATAAGTATTTGTAATAGTGCCTGTTACATGCCAGGAACTGTGATAAGAGCTTTTACAGATATTTCCCTATTCAATTCTCACAATTGCCCTAGAATCAGTTGCTGTGATTATCCCTATTTTACAGATGCGGAAACTGAAACAGATCGAGGTGACTTGCCTTGTGTTACAAAGCTAGTAAGTGTCTAAGGCTGGATTTGAACTCAGCTCTTTTTGACTCCAGGCTCAGAAGTAAGTGTGGAGGATTAGAATTCACCAATCTTGGGTAATACTTCATATTCCTAGATGGAAAACATAAGCTGAACATACAACATACTTCTTAGGTGTTCATGGCAGATTAACATATGACTGCGTTCATGCCCCTCTAGGAGGGAGAGACCAAACACAAGGACTTGTCTCCTTTTATAGTTTTGAATTTTTAAAATACTTATCACTAGTGACACCAAATAGCAGACTAATTTTCTTAAAAATGTCTAATTATCAGTTTCATTCTGATTTTGTTATATTCCAAAGAATTTAGTGAGAAGGATGAGATTACTATTTTAAGTATTTTACAAATGGGAACAATATTGGATACGACAGCTCAACTTACAAGATACTTTACAAGCATTTTGATTCTCCTTATTGCAGAATGAAGCCATAGAATTGCCAATTATTTCAGTTTACCATACTCTTAATTTTAAAAATTAGATGTTTGAAATTCATTGTTTTGTTTATCACTACATCCATTGCAATTTTATTGGCATTTTTTCTGAAACCATGGAACAATTTTTTTCTTTTTTTTCTTTTTAGGTAATTGGGGTTAAGTGACTTGCCTAGAGTCACACAGTTAGTAAGTGTTAAATGTTTGGTCTGAGGCTGGATTTGAACTCAGGTCCTCCTTACTTCAGGGCTGGTGCTCTATCCACTGCATCATCTAGCTGACCCCTATGGAACAATTTTTTAAAAGTTGTGCCCTCAAATAATAAGTCAGTCTTTATGCAGAGTGCTTTCAGGTTTGCAAAGTCCTTTTCTTGGATTGTCTCACTTGATCCTTTCAATTTTATACATAAAAGAAACAGGTTTAGAAAAGGTAAATGACTTACCCACAGTCAATGAATTAGCAATGGAGGATTTGAATGCAGATTTCTCCTTCCTTCAAGGCCAGCACACTTTTTATTACACTATGTTTAAAAATTTTTATATGTATATTCTGATAGCAGAAAGTGAAAATTGAAGAGGAATTAAGAAGCCTCTTGATGAAGGTGAAAGAAAAGAGTGTAAAAACTGGCTTGAAGTTTAACATAAAAAAACAAACAAGATCTTGACAACTGCTCCCTTTACTTTCTGGCAAATCAAAGGAGAAGAAATAGAAGCAGCATCAGATTTTATATTCTTGGGATCAAAGATCACTGCAGATGGCAACTGCAGCCATGAAATTAAAAGATACTATGGCAAATCTGGATAGCATACTAAAAAGCAGAGACATCACTTTGCTGACAAAGGTCCATATTGTCAAAGCTATGGTTTTTCCAGTAGCAATGTATGACTGTGAGAGTTGGGCTATAAGGAAAACTGAGCACCATAGAATAGATGCTTTTGAGTTGAGATGCTGGAGAAACTTTTGAAGGAAACTAGAGATTCTTTGAAGTGGAATTGTGGAGAGAATGCATTCCAGGCATGGGAAATTAAAACATCTTCTTTTTGTTTTCTCTAATGTGGTTGAAGAACTCAGAGAAGAAGATAGGAGGGATCTCAATCAATGAACCAACTTTTTTTTTTTTAGCTAAGCAAAAGTATGGACATGGGAGAAGAAATGCGACATATGAGGACTCCTCCCAAACAAAAGGGTTTGGTCAGAAGGGAGGAATATGGAAAGTAATGTGAAATAAACCTGGAAGCAGGAGTCAAATTATCAATAAGCCAAAT
This sequence comes from Vombatus ursinus, assembly GCF_900497805.2. NCBI lineage: Eukaryota > Metazoa > Chordata > Mammalia > Diprotodontia > Vombatidae > Vombatus > Vombatus ursinus. The sequence goes on from NW_020952487.1 coordinate 1,414,210, forward strand.
ACAGGAATTTCTACATATTCTAGCGGCAATAAGGAAACACTTTGAAGAGAAAGAAAAAAAGAGGCAGCAGGACAGATCCCATGGGAACATCAACACCACCTCATTATTTTATCCATTTAAGAACATCTCCATAGCACCCAATACTGCATCTTGCACATAGGAGATCTTCAATAATTATTTAAATCAATTAAATTGACCCTAAGTTTTCCTAAAACATATAATGGGAAGCGTGCTAGATTTGGAGTCTGACCGTAGTTTATATCCTGGTTCTGCTTTTCCATCTTGTATGACTTTGGGCAAGTCACTTCATATCTAAGGACCTCAGTGTCTTCATTTCTAAAACCAAAAGGATGGACTAGAAGATAACCTTTAAAATTGTTTCTACCTCTTAACTCTGTAAAGCTAGCTTATTTTTTTTTTAAAGCAATCTGTCTCCCTCTAGTGGTGAATGGGCCAAACTGCATGGAACTGTTGGACAGGTTATGTTGGAAAACATGGTTTTTAAAATTATAGAATATTTTAGATACAGAAAGAACGTTAAAATTAAATGAAATTCAGGTGAATAAACATATGTAAGAAAAGAGAAGCCCAGAAACCATAAGCAACCTGCCTAAGAACAAGTTCTGATGCCCAGTCCCATGTGCTATGATAACTGATATTTGAAGCCTGGCATAGATAACCATCTGGAATATCTCACATTGCAATTTATGAAGCTGTTCATGCAAAAACTTAGCAAATGAAAATTTGGACTTCAAGAAAGTAAATATCTAGGACACAATGTGAGACACGAGAACATAATGTCCCCCATAACATATGGACTAAAATAGGTGCAATCAGAGATTGGAAAACTATAAATAAGAGACAAATCAGGTCATTTTGGGACTAGGAAGTACTTTCTCATTTAGTGCTCTGATTTGTTGTCATATATATTTTCCTTTAAAATTTTTAGTGAATGAAAATTGTTTTTCTATACATCTTTATTTCCAACTATGATCTTTCTCCCATT
>NW_020952487.1:1420215-1521638 GCF_900497805.2 Vombatus ursinus
AGACATCACAACAACAAAAAGAAAGAGAAGGGGAAAAGCTGTTTAACAAAACCAATAAATATATCAAAGTAGTCTAATGATATATGTTGTATTCTATATTCATTCTCTGCTCCCAGAACTCTGCAAAGATCAGAGGGAGTTTTATTTTCCCATCTCTTCTTTGGGAAGAAGTTTGGTTATTATGATTAAAAGCATTCATCCTTCCATCTTTTTGACCTGATTATTCTTCTGTAGGCTAGGTTTGATACTGGAACTGAGACCCCCGCTTTGCTTCTGGGGTCTGAACCACACTTTGGTTGCTTTCTTTTGAACTTTCTTCTTTCTTTGTATTCCGCCCAGGATCTCCCTACAGAGGATTACCATCCTGGGGCACAGGTTCTCTTCTCAATGAACCCTGGATCTGTGATCTGGAGCTGGGGATTGGGTGACAAAGCTGCCAGTTGGTACCTACAATTTATTTTAAGGATAAAAAAAACCCAGCCTGAATTGCTTAGGGATGAGGTTAGGATATTGCTACCACAACAACTTAAAAAAAAATCTAAACAGAAAAGTTTGTATGGGATTCCAGAAGCAATAGGAAGTCACTGCAGTGGCTTCTAAGTAGGGGAGTGACATGATAAGATCTGGGCTTCCTTTTAGTTCACTTCTTGATTTGATGTTATAGTTGGTCTCTGCACTCTTCTGTGTGGGATATTTAGGCTGAGCTTTTTTCCTCTTGGGTCCTTCTGTTGCTTTGGGGGTGATATTAAGTGTTGCACTATTCCAAGACCTAAGGGACAGCTTGGGCTGATGACCTTCAAGCTTTCAGTGCTCTCACAAAGATGTGACCTGGAGCAAAATCTGCTTATTCACTATGTTTCTGGTGAGAGATCTGAAAGTTTCTGACCCTGGCTTAGGTCTGAATGAGAAATCTGCCAGCTTGTCCCTGTTTGGGAATTCCAATAGAACTCACTACTGATCTCATCTACTATCAACTCACTGGGAAGTTCTGCAGATTCAGAAAAATGGAACTGTAGGCTCTTCTTTGGTCTGGTATTCCTGCCATGGTTATTCAACTACAGGTTTCAGCCTGGATTAGAGGCTTGAACTGAATTCCTGCACTGCTCCTGGGGTCAGAACCCTCTCACCCCCAACTACTATTTGCTTCTGAACTTGTTCCTTACTCAGAACATAGTTGGGGCTGGTGCTGCTGTCATTCTCTACCACCTGTAAGCATGGATTCCCTTCTCAATTCACCGCAGCACTGTGACCTGAAATTGGGTAGTGAGTAACACAGCTGCCAAATGTCACCTTTACCCACATCTTTCACTAGTTCAGGGACCTCTAGACCTGTTTATCCCTCTTTCTGTTCTGCTGAAGAAGTGCTGGAATGCTCCTACTTCTGCCTCCTGGTCAGATCCCATCCCCAGTGTCCACAGATCAGTGTGACTTACTTTGATTTATTTTCTTTGATTTTCCCAATCAGGATTTGTTCTTGAGCATTTTCTAAATCTTTGTAGGGGAAGTGTTGTAGAGAAGCTGACTGTAATTCTTCCTGTTACTCCACCATCTCGATTCCCATGGCTAAGTATTTATGCTTATAGTACTCCCCTTTTAAAAAAGAAATTATCAGCAAATAAAATGTAATAATGTCTTTTAAAAACATTTTGGTTATTTGAATTCTGAAAAAAAATCAGTATTTATTGCGTCATTGTGATCATGAATGTTAATGGCACCTTATTATGTGATAGGCGGAGTTTGCTCATGTCATAGGTCTAGTGATATGTCATCTTATAGAGGGGGGCAGGAATTATAAGATACCTTTTGCTAATGGAGATACTGAAGCCCACAGAGATTTTTTTCCCCAAAATAATACACCAGAGGAATATATTATCTTTGTTGAGGCGTGTTGTGTAGAAGGATTGTTTTGTTTGGTCTTCTTTTGGTTCCTCTCAGTATTTCTACTTCTCTGCTATTTACAAACTTGATTCCTCATATACCATGACCCTGGAGCCTACTCTTGTTATATCTTCATAACTGATTTCTTCTTCTTGTTCTTTTTGTCCTCCTCCTCCTCCGCCTCCTCCTCCTCCTCTCTGAGCTGGGAAGGGCTGCATGCTTAGATTGCTTTTTAAAGATTATTTTTTGCGAGACCAGCTGCTAAAAAAGGGGGGGGGGACTTATTGAAACAACGAGAAATTTTGGACATAATGGCAGGACCTCTAACTGAGAAAATAACCCAGTAATTGGGAATTTCTTAAGGGTTTTATTCATTTGGGATTAAAAATAATAGTCTTGAAGTAGTTAATTTTGACTCTCATTAATTCCCTCTACTTTTTCTCTCTCAAAAACAAAAAAAAAAATTAAAAAAAAACCTTATGGCTTTGAAAAGTGACCAGGAAAAGGAAGGGGAAATACTTTTAGGTAAGAGATAAAACTAAAAATGCTGTCATCTCTTTCATGCAGAAGGTTAATAGTCAAGATTACTAGTTGGAAATCCACTGTTTTCAAAAAACTGTATGTTCTAGGAAAATTTTTGAAGTATTTTATGTATATTATCTCAGCACCACAATTGTGTGTTTCTATGATGAGCAATTACTAAGCATCCATTGTAGAAAGAACTTCAATAAATCATCAGATCTAGTCTAGTGCTAGGCAGGTGATGGTTAGACCCAAATTATCTGAGAAGACATATTATCTTTTCAAGAGGTGCTTACAATCTAATGGAAAGAAGTAATAATAAATATAGATATCAAAATTATGAATAAATAAATGAATGAATAAAAAAACACTTATTAAGGGTTTACTACATGCCAATCGTGCTAAGCAGTGAGGGTACAAATAGAATAAGAAGATAGTCACTGCTTCAAAGAGCTCACAGTCTAACTAGGGACTTTAGCACATATTAGAGAGCTCAGCTTTGGAGTCTACAGAATGGATACATTGAGGGGTCTGCCTCATAGGAGTGTGCAGCACCACTGGTAAAAAGGAGGTAATGAGTCATAGGGTCAGAGTGGTGAAGATAAAGATTCAGGTCAGAAGGGGGAAAATGGGAAGGGGCTATTTGTAGTAATGTTGGGATGGGTTCTGGGAAATAATGAAGGGGAGGTTCCCAGCTGGAGAAGTAAAAAATAAGGTACCATTAGAATAATAATTCCTCTATGAAAATTTTCCTAATCAATCCCTCCACTCAGAAATGATCCTTAAGCACACACAGAGTGTACCTTAAGTTATCTAGTAATTATGTGTGTGTGTGTGTGTGCGTGTGTGTGTGTGATGCATTCTCCCTTTCTACATGGTAGGCTCCTTGGGGACAGGTACCTCAACTAATGTAATTATATTTTCTATAGGACTTAGTCCTAGGCTTTACACTTAAGTACTTAATAGAGAGGCAACGTAACAAAGTAGATAGAGGACCGGACTTAGAGTCAGGAAGACCTGAGTTGAAGTGATACTCCCTACATCCTAACTAATTGATCATGGCTCTTTTAGACTCTCAAAATCTCAGAAAACTCTTTCATAATAATAGCTAATATTTATTTAATACTTACTATGTGCCAGACTCTATGCAATAATTATCTCATTTGACCCTCACAACAACCTTGGGAAGTAGGTGCTATCCTCCCAATTCTACAGATGAGGAAACTAAGGCAAACAGAGGTTAAGTGACTTGCCCAGTGACACACAGCTAATAAGTGTCTGAGGTAAGATTTGAAGTCAGGTCTTTCTGGTTCAAGGTTGGAGTTCTTTCCATTGTACCCCCTATCTGCCTCTAAGTCTACTAGTTACAGATGAATTACTGATATACAATAGTAGAATGGTTTTCACATCAGAAATTCTTTGCACCAGTGACATCACAGGTCTATGACCCCTGTCTAGCAGAATAAAATCAAACCAAAGAAGTACTTAATATATGTTCCTTGAAGTTTATTGTTATTATTATTAACAGCTACCATCTATATTGAATCTACTATGAGGCAGATGCAGTGCTAAGCACTTTGCATTTATCTTATTTGATCCTCAGAACAAAACTGGGAGATAGATGCTATTATCATTCCAATTTTACAGTTGAGGAAACTGAAGTTAAGTGATTTGCTCAAGGTCACATAGCTAACAAGTGCCTAAGGCAAGTTTTGAACTCAGATCTTTTCTGATTCTAGTCCCAGTGCTTTATCCACTGTGTCATCTAGCTGTTGAAGTTAACATTTCAATTTAGAAAGAAATCAAAGCATCTTAATGGGACAGAATAAAAGTTGTCCTTATAATTAGATAAGTACGTTAAGTTTACTTAACCCATTACTGACTTTATTTATACCGCTTGGGAGAAAAGGTGTTTCCTTACGATTTCTGGGTTATACATTTTATATTCAACTGCTTTCCATATTGGGAAATTCTGTCACAACTCAAATCTGGTACTTCTCTAGCCCTTACATCTTCAAATGGAAAGAAAGGGGAATAGAAGAAAGAAAAGTATTATGAAACAACTAGTGAGAGAAACTGTAGAAAAATAAGGTTCATTAATAACAATGGAACAAAAGGTTTAGAATCTCAGTACCCATAATGAAAAAGAAAACATTAAATGGGATATCACTTCTGGATGTCAAATTATATGATAAGCAATAATCTTCAAAACTACTATGTCCTTGTCAAAAATAGAATAGACAAGATCAGGAATATTTACAATCAAGCTCAGTAACTCAGTGTTTGATAAACTCAAGACATAAGTTATCTGAGGAAGAGCTCCTCATGCAACAAAAAGTCCTGGGAAAGTTAAAAAACAATTTTGGCAGAGATGAAGGTTAGACCAATAACTTATATTCAATACCATAATAAACACAAAATGGATAGGTAAACTGAATATTAAAGGTTTGACTAAAGTGAGAATACTTAATCAATCAAGTAATCAAGTTAATGGCAAAATATATATATTTTTTAAAAATAGGATTTTATTTTTTCCCCAGTAACACATCAAGGAAGTTTTTAGCGTTCATTTTTACAAGATTTTGAGTTCCAAATTTTTGCCTTCCCTCCCTTCTCTCTTCTGAAAGTGATAAGCAATTTGTTTGATATTGTTTATGCCTGTGCATCCTGTAAAAAATATTTCCATATTTGTCACAGTTGTGAAAGAAGAAACAGATCAAAAGGAAAAAAAAACATGAGAAAGAATAAAGTAAGTAAAAAAAATATGCTTCAATCTGCATTCAGAGTCCATCAGTTCTTTGTCTGGATATGGACAGCATTTTTCTTCATGAGTCCTCTGTACTTGTCATGGAACATTGTGTTGTGAGAAGAGCTAAATCATTCATAGTTGATCATCATACAATGTTGCTGATACTGTGTATAATGTCTTCCTGGTTCTGTTCATTTTACTTTTCATCAGTTCGAAAAGTTTTTCCAGGATTTTCTGAAATTTGCCTGCTCATCATTTCTTATTGCGCAATAGTATTGTATTACATTCACATACCACAGCTTGTTCAGCCATTCCTCAATTAATGAGCACCCCTTCAATCTCCAATACTTTGCCACCACAAAAAAGGTCTGCTATAAATATTTTTGCACACGTATGTCTTTTCCTCTTTTTTATGATCTCTTTGGGATACAGACCTAGCAGTGGTATTAGTGGATCACATTGTACACATAATTTGGTTGCTCTTTGGGCATAGTTCCAAATTGCTCTCCAGAATGGTTGGATCAGTTCACAACTCCACCAATATTATGAATCAATTTCCCAATTTTCCCACATCCTCTCCAACATCATTTATCATTTTCCTTTTTTTTTTTGCCATATTAGCCAATCTGATAGGTGTGAGGTGGTATCTCAGAGTTGTTTTAATTTGCATTTCTCTAATCAAAAGTGATTTAGAGCACTTCATCATATGCCCACAGATAGCTTTGATTTCTTCATCTGAAAACTGTCTATTCATATTCTTTGACTACTTATCAATTGGGAAATGGCTTGTATTCTTATGAATTTTGCTCAATTCTCTATATATTTGTGAAATGAGGCCTTTATCAGAGATCCTTGATGTAAAGATTGTTTCCCAGCTTTCTGCTTTTCTTCTAATCTTGGTTGCATCAGTTTTGTTTGCACAAAAGCTTTTTCATAAAAATCTTCTTTATTCGTAGGTTCACACTCTACTCACTGTTGGGAAATTCTCTCAACCAAGAGTAATGGGACCTCTTGGGAGAGCTATCTGTCAGTGGGAGGTGAAATGACTGTGATTCAAAGATAGGAAGACAAACTGAAAGCAAAGAAATGCATCAGCCTGCTAAAGAAGACTGCTCATTGATAGCAGCTTCAGCTATCAAAGTTTAATTTTTATAACATTTTAGTCCTACTTAGAGTACATAGCCAATTAGCAGCATTCTGTGGAAACTTGGGATAAATAAATAAACCATTTTATAGGAGAAGGAGGGCCAGAAAAAAGAGGAATAAGACAAAGGCAAAGGGGGTTCCTGGGGTAATATTTACCATTTAGTTGACATATTTTGTTTTTGGAATGAGAACACAAGAAAACACTCCCAGTTCAAGGGCAGGAGACAAGGAGAAGAGACCAAATACTTTTCTTTCATTAAAGAAAACCATTTAGAGAAAATTGAAGTTATCTTATCCAAGGATAACACATAATTACGACAATTGATGAGACCATCTGATTTAATTTCCTGGCATGGTTTATTATATTTTATTTCTCTGCCAATAGTGGTTGGAGATTTTCCACTATTAGGCCACCAAATAGTTAAGAGATCAGTCAATTTGGAGTGCCCCAAAATGATTTGGGTCCCCTCTCCCCTACTCCCTTACACCACAATTTAGCTTATTTTCCAAATAAATGTAGATTGCTAAATAAATGAATAAATAAACATATAAACAAACAAATAAATAGAAAGTGCACCTTCAAATACAGATTGTCAACAACTCATAACCCAGACATGTAGAAACAAATTTTAGACCTGCAAATTTAGCAAACCAAATTCCCAATCACTTCTATAGGCATGCAATGACCATTGGAATTTAAATTTTCCCTAACGTGAGTTATATATATATATATGTTTTCCCCCTATGGTTTTTGAATGCTTGCTTATTTGTTTAAAGGCAGGTAGTGGATAAAGCACAAGACTTCGGGGAGGTCTGAGTTTAGATATGGTCTCAGATGCTCACTAAGAATATGGCACTGGGCAAGCCACTTAACCTCCTTCTGCCTCAGTTTCCTCATTTGTAAATTGGAATAATAATAATAGCATCTACCTCCCAGTGCTATTGTAAGAATAAAATGAGATATTTATAAAGCCTTACAAAACTTACCTAACTGTGAGTTTATATATATGTATATATAAAAGAGTTACTACTGTTGTTATTGTTTTTTCTTTGTTTTTTCTTTGTTTACTGTGCCCTTAAAACTGATTTCTGAATTTCACGACTTACAAGAATTATTATCCTGAAAGAAAAGTAGATGGAATAGTTTGTCTTCACTAGAAATCACTCAAGTAGGCTTACAGAGGGACAATTAGGTGACTTAGGGAGAATCTTCATTTAATGGTAGCTCACAGATACAGAATCAACATCTATTAAATGGGACAAGATAGTAAAGTCAAAGAATTTAGAGAAAACTTTTTTCCCCCCATAACATACTTTTCAGAGCTTCTTTGACATCCTTGTTTCTTAGAGAATAAATCAAAGGGTTCAACATAGGAGTGACAATAGTGTAACACAGAGAGGCCACTTTAACCAGTTCTGGGCTACTGGCAGGTGTGAGGTACATAAAAGAAACTGTCCCATAGAGCAAACTCACCACCATCAGGTGGGATCCACAGGTGGAAAATGCTTTCATTTGTCCTTCAATGGAATGGATCTTCAGAATAGTAGACAAGATATAGATGTAGGACACTATGATGACTATTATGGTGGGCAAAATAATGATAACAGACAAGGAATATGATACCACCTTGTTAATAAAGACATTAGAACATGAAATCTTCTGTATTGGATGAGTGTCACAGTAAAAAAGGTCAATAACATGAGATGCACAGAAGGACATAGTAAAGGTAATGCTGACTTGAAGGATGGAAGTGATGCAGCCACAAAAGTAGCATCCCGCCACCAGTTGGATGCAGAGGCGTCTTGACATCTGGGCAGAATACAAGAGTGGAGAACAGATGGCTATGAAGCGATCATAGGCCATAGCTGCCAAGAGAAGGCCCTCAGCCACAATAAAGAGAGCAAAGAAAAAGAGCTGGGCCACACAGCCTGCAAAGGAGATGGTTTTACTGTCAGATAAGAAGTTGGCTATGGCTTTGGGTGTCACAGCAGAGGAGTAGGAAAGATCAATAAAAGAGAGATTGCCTAGGAAGAAATACATTGGTGTGTTCAGCCGGGAAGCAGTCAGGATGAGGACAATCATACCAATGTTCCCCAGAAGGACCATGCTATAGGTAAGCAGAAATATGAAGAAAAGGAGGATTTGGAGCTCTGGGCGGACCTGGAAGCCTACAAGAATGAATTCATTCACTTCTGAGTGGTTGTTTATCCCCCTCTCACCCATTGAAGAGACCTGCTGAAAGGCAAGGTCAAGAAATGAATTCTCATTTTGGATCCTGATATCACCACTGACAAATATTCAATCGATACCACTAAATACCTGTCAAACATATCATTTAATTTGCATAACATTTTTATATATTTATATATTGTGCATCTTTGTATTAGGGGATGGAACATGTTCAGTTTGGCCATTTCTGGTGCCTTTTAAAGAGCATATTCAGATATTTCTTTGCTGAAATCCAGCCAATTAGATGCTCATGGATTTTTAGAAAGTGGATGGGAGAAAGGAGGATCACTCTCTTCCCTATCTTAATCTCCAGATGTTGTCCTACAGTGCTCACACTTCAAAGCCAGAAAGGAAAGTAGAGGCAGAGAGAATAGTAACTACTTTGTACATTTTTTGAATCATCTGTTCTTCTACCTTAGCATCCAGTTAGAGGATTCTTGCATCACCTTCATTTCAAGCCCCTGAGTCATGGAGGGATGGAAACAAATCTCCAAAGCTTCTACAGCATTAATTTGAAGGAGATAGAGAATATATGCAAATATTCTGTATAATCTACCAAGAAAGGCAACTCTATACATACCTCATGCTATGTTTTGCTTTACTAAGAATAGATCTCTTGACCAATATAATAAAGTAAGTTATCCACTTCCTGGCAGTGAAATGACAGACTTGTTGCTAAAAGAGATATATGAGGTCAATGCAGAAATTTGATTTGGTTTACTATGTATATTTGTTTCAGAGTTTTTTTTTTTGTTTTTGGTTTTGTTTTTTTTTTCAGAGTAGTGGATGGATCTGGAAGGAGGAATTTTTTTTATTTAATAAAAGAAATAAAAAAAAGCTCTTTTCTCTTGATCACTAGCATTTCATGATAATTTTTCTCTTGAATAAATCTCTTTTCCAACTGATCTCTTTCCTGAAAAATCTTCAGAAGTGGTCTAAGGTAAAACATAAAATACTCAAATTGACATTTAAGTCCTTCCACCAAATGACACTCATTTACCTTTCTAGTCATTCATTCTATACCCATTCATTCAGCATCCTTTGCAGCTAAACAGTATTGTTCGCTGGTGCCTATAATTGACATTCCATCATCTATTTCCACACTTTTGTACCCTTGTTTGGTAAGCATTTTGTCATCTTAGAATCTCCTCCCTCAAAATACATATCTGATGCAATGTCCTGTACAAGGCCTTACCTGATTCTCCTGGCTGTTTGTTCTCTCTCTCTTATGAAATTACTTTGCATTACTTGGTGTTGCTGAATGTCTGTAGAGATGATATTCTGCCAAACAGAATATACATTCAGTTAGGGCAGGGACTGTTTCATTTCTATCTTTGTGTTTCTAGCATCTCAAACATTGCCTTGTAAAGAGCAAGTGATTAGTAAATAATTGTTGAATTGAATTGAACCTTAAAATAGAAGCAAGGCCAAAGAAGTAGGCACTAAAACTGCAAGTCTCTTAGAAGTTAGACACCAAGAATGAAAAAAAGAGAAGAGTATGGAGACAACATCAAGATGATAAAGGTAGAGCAAGAGAGAGAAACAAAGAGAGACAGAGGCAGAGATAGAGAGATGGAGACAGTCAGAGAAGGATTGACACAGAGACAGTCAGTGGTGAGAGAGACAGAGAAATGATGATTTAACTTGAAAGAAACATTTGAAATAATTCAGTATAATGACCAGGTGAGGAAACTGAGTGCAGCGATAGAAAATAATTTGCCTAATGACAGACAAGTTGTAAATTACAAAGCCAGGATTTACAAGCAGGTTGTCTGACTCCAAAACTGGTTTGCACTCAAGACAATTTATGAAATCACCTTGTCTTTAGAACTGGAAAGATAAGATCATGAGTACCATCACCAAGCTGATTATGTGCAGCTTTGACTAAACACAAGAGAGGTGAGACCTCCTGTCTCTGAGAAGTTTATGCATCCTTTCACTTGCAGTCAATGCAGTCAAATCAATGCAGTCAAAGAGAAAACAAAGTGAGTTCCATGGAACTGAAATAAAGACACGTCACCATTTTGAGCTTTGAATAATCAAATACCAGTTCCTAAGTAAAGGAGGGACTTTAAAAGATGGTATTTAGTATGACCATCATTTTGTAATTTTTCTAAAGCCGGGGAAATAATATAATGGAAACCATACTTGGAGTCAGAAGGCTTGGATTCCAATATATTACAGCTGTGTGATTTGTCCAAAGTCACATGGATAAAGAGTGTAGACAGAGCAAGTCATCCAACTTCAAATCCAGCTCTCTTTCCATTGAAGCAAGCTTCTTTAATGAATCATCATCATCATCACCATCATCATCGTCATCATTATCACTATCACCATCATCACGATGACACAGTGTTGGGCAAAGAGTCAGGAAGACCTGAGTCCAAATCTGGTCTCAGACACTTATTAGTTGTGTGACCCTGGGCAAGTCATTTAACTGTTGCCTCAGTTTCTTCAACTATAAAATAGGGATAATAATAGCACCAGCATTGTTGTGAGGATCAGATGAGATAATATCTTTAAAGGACTTCACACAATGTCTAGCAAGTATTAGGTGCTATATAAGTGCTAGTTATTTGTATTAGTATTACTACTACTAAAAGTCACGTAGTTGAATCCCCAGAAAGTATAACTTCTTGCTTTAAGAGATATGTAAATTTTTCCTAATGAATTTAGAGAGCTGGTTATAGTATAACACTCTCAGTGTCTAGTACAGAGCTTTACCCATAGTTGTATTTATAATGTCTGTTGAACTGCTGAATTGAAGGGTGACTTTTCTACATCACATATTCTTACAGCACACATTGACTCTCATTTATTCATCCTGATGAAGGACTGGAGTGGCTTGATACTTAAACCATCATTTAATCTTTCTGAGTATCAATTTCTTTCTTTGTAAAGTGAGAGTTTTGAAACAGGCAGTCTCTGTGGTGTCATTTATCCATAGTCCTCTCTGATTCTATTCTCAGAAAAAGAACTGAAAGGTACCCAGAGTAAGGAAGTTTAATTGTCTGATAACAGGCTATTGCACAGTATGGCCCCTTCTAGGGCATCAGAATGCCATTCTAGGACTATTAAAATCCTTTCAAAATTTCATTAAGATGAATGTGCTATTTTGGTATGAGCTAATTTTGTGCAGGGATATTTTCATTTTAACAGAAAGCTAAGGCCTAAACGAAGTGATAGAAAATGAGATGCATATGACGTCTTGAATGGATTATGTCATTTGATCTTTGCCATGCTGTGAGGTTGATATTATCTCCATTTGACAGAAGAGGACACTGAGGCATAGAGAAGTTAAAGTTTCCCTATAGTCCTACAGAAAGTGTCAGAAGGTTAGATTCATACCTAGGTTTCTCCTAATTCCAATTTCTATGCTCACTCCAGTTCTCTCTGCTGCCTCTATAAAGGGAAGAAATTCTATCAGGGAAATTTTGGGCAGCAAACAGAAGATGGAGGTGACTCTGAAGGTCCAGTGTTCCTGCTTGGCACTCTGAAAATTAAAAGAAGTTGAAGAATTTTCTTTTTTGGAGATTCTTTTGTCTGGGATGTTGGAAGTTATCTTGTCCATTGTATGATATACATATGTCTATATATACATATGTATAATATATAATATATAACATATATATGGATGTGTGTAAACACACACATATATGGATATACACATATGTATGTATGTATGTATGTATGTATATATTGCTTCTGAAAGCCCAGAACTAGCTTTTTGTCTTAGAGGAATAGCGCTCTCTCTCTCTCTCTCTCTCTCTCTCTCTCTCTCCTTCTATTTCTCCCTCTCTCCCTCTGCCTAAACTTAATAAAGACTTCAAATCAGTGAAAGTATTATTGGACAGAGAACAGTTACAAGTCATTTTTGTTCTGCTAAAAATGTTCTTTATATAAACACACAGGATTTAGATTAACATGCAGTGGTAAGAATTTTCTAGCCAAGAGGGTGACTCAACTTTGACATGGGAGATTTCATGGAAGTTGTAGAATCTCCTTTTCTTTGGTTATTTCAAAACAAGATTGAGTCTCCTATCTGGGTCAACTTAAATTAGGTCCAGGCCAGAGCAAGGTGATGGACCATATGCTTTCTCAAGGTCTGTCCCAATTCTCAAATTTCAAATAGTATATTCAAGATTAAAGCAAGATTTGAACTCGACTATCTCCTAATACAGTGCATGGCATATACAAGGGAGACAACATTTTTTTTAAAGAAAAGTTAACCATTAGACTGAAATAAAAATGACATTTGTTTATTTGTCTCTTACCTGAAGATATTTTCTCTTCCTTTTCTTGGTTATGTTTCTACCCACAGAAATTTGAAATCTCTTGATTCTGAAAAAAGGGAGGAGAAGAAATGAGTAGCAGAGTCCAAATTTACTACATCAAGAAATCATTTAAGTTATACACAAACTGATGCAATATGAATTGAGCAGGACCTAGAGAACCTTATACACAATAACAGCAATATTGTCCAGTGACCAGCTGTGAATAACTTAGATATTCTGAGGAATACAATAATCCAAGACAATTTCAAAGGATTTATAATGAAAAATGCTATTCACCTCCAGAGAAAGAACTGATGGAGTCTGAAAGTAGATTGAAGCATTTTATACATATATGAAAATGTTTTTTATGACTGCACATTTGTAATGTATATCAAATTATTTGCCTTCTCAAGGAGGGAGAAGGAAAAAAAATTGAAACTCAAAATGTTAAAAAATAAATGCTAAAAAATTTTACATATAATTGGGGGGAAAATAAAATAAAAATTCATTGAATTTTTTAAAATGAAAAAAAATCAATTAAGTCACATGTAATACCCTTTTCAGAAGTTCCAAATTATATGATCATGTTGTCAGTTTGAGGTCCTGCCCAGGTAGCCACACTTTCCCATTGTTCTAATTAGTATTCTTCTCTTTTCCTAGGAAATTTTCTCTTTTCCTTTAAAGAATATTGTAAACTTACAACCCTTTCCAGAAAAAGTTCTGGACCTTCCCAATCTCTTCTAGCATTGTGGATAATTCTTTATCAAAGCAGTAATAGGGAAGATTTTGGACCTTACAGCTAGTACTAATGAACCTGAGTAATTTAAGTGGAGGAAGTCTATTCTCTTCCAATCTGGGTCATTTCTAGGTCTTAGAATGTAGAGAATAGGAACACAGGGCCAATTTAAAGGGCAAGAAGATTCAATTTCTTCAGGTGGCACATGATAATCTTCTAAAATGGGAATCAGTGGCAGTTTTAAAAATGTCAATGCAATCTTTAAAGTAATTGCAACATGGTGGGTTCTCAGTTTTCCATAAGGGGCTTCTATTGAAGGAAGGTTGAGATTAGGTCAATTATGGAGATTTAATGAGAGCAGGCTCCAGTGCCATGGTCCATGAGGAATCAAGACAAAGATCTGTTAGTAGCTGAGAAGCACATAATAAAATAAAGAAACACAAGTAAACAGGTATAATTTATCCCCCTGACATTTGGTTTTGTTGAGGTTTCTCTGGGCCTCAGTTTCTCCATTGTCAAAAGGGAATAGATAATTCCTTTCCATTCTTATCATGACCGGCAATGGAAATGTAATAGTGACTACTCTGGCCTCTGTTACCTGAAGGCAAGGTACATTACATTTCACCTCTCCTTTACAATTCTCCACTAAACTTATAGAGACATTAGAGATATCCAGTCTTTCTGCCATTGACACCAGTCTGCACCAATTGTATTCTCTTAATTTTCGGGGGTCTTTTAAATGCCATTTTTTAAGGCAATTGGGGTTAAGTGACTTGCCTAGGGTCACACAGCTAGTAAATGTCAAGTGTCTGGTCTGAGACCAGATTTGAGCTCAGGTCCTCCTGACTTCAGGGCCAGCACTCTATCCACTGCACCACCTAGCTGCCCCTCTTAAATGCCATTTTCATTTAAACATTTAACAGTCATATTAGGATTCTTACCTCAAAAGCATAGCAACAACAGACACAAAATCACCATCCTCATATATGGGGCCATAATTCTCTCTTTCACTACCTTAAATTTATGGGAAGAAGAAGAGGATTAGGTTTGTTGCTCGGCACAGTTCTTGTACAGCTTAGTCCCCCCAAGTTCCAAGCCCAAGGCCAACCCTTGAGCTTGAACCTGTTTTTTTTTTTTTGCTTCCCTGTTGGGATGACAATGACATTCAGCTTGAAATCAGGACTCCAAGGTGAAAATAGTTAGAGTCTAGGTCCAGAGACTCCATTGCTTGAGCCTAGAACTAAAAAAGAATGAACAAAACAAAACCGTGAGCCTGTTTCTTGGGGCTACAAGGCCTAAAAGGGGAATGGAGAGAGAGTTTTCCAACTCATCTAGTTCAGTTCACAGTGCCCTTGATGTGGATGAACAGGACCTTTACCTCCTCTGGCCCAGATGGACAGGAGAGTGAGACTGTCCTGTTGCAGCTATGCAGCCAATGGGAAGAGGCTGCTTCCACTCATGTGGTAGGGAAATGCAGAAATTCTCCTCCCAGAAGCAGGTCCCTCCAGCTTGAGTTATCTGGGCATGATCAAGACAGATGCAAAAATAAAGATTTGATCAAATTTTGAGTAGTAGAAAAAAACTCATGGTCATAATTAAACATTAAATTTCTATTTGCACAGAACCCAAACAATAAGATCATTTGAAAAACAAAAAAAATCAATTTTAAATGCTACTTTTAAGTGATTCATATTTAAAAGAGTATGATGATCCCAACTTAATAAAAGATTAGAATTAGGGAATGTTCAACCAAAATAGGGAAGAAATATAGTACTGCACAGAGCTTTCCAAGACCACATATTGCAGAGCAATTGTTCATTTGCATTGGGCGAGGTGGGTTTCCTCACCAGGAGTCTCCACCATTGAAGAAGTCATAGTCTCGACCAAAACCAAAAATTTCTGTAACAAAAAAAATCATGTAGTCCAAACAAGTTATTTTATTTATTAGAATCTGAGCTCCATTAAGGCTCAGTAACTTGCATAAGGTGATAGTGGCAGAACTGGGCCCCCGAGTATTAGCATAATAGTATTGGCCCTTCTTACTATATTTCTGATATAAGCAAATACCTATTAACTAGCCCTCTTGCCTTCACTCTCCATACACTCCTCAAACCATCCATCATAGCACTGTTTAGGTATATGTGTGTTTATGTATGTATACACACATATATGTATATATTTATATATATACATGTGTATTTATGTGTATATGTGTGTACACACACACACATACATACATATATATATCTCTCTATATATATATTCCTTATGCATTGATCTGGTCATTTAATTTCTCAGCTCAAAGGCTTATAGTAACTTCCTATTAGCTACTGAGTCAAGTTCCAACTACTCAGCACAATACTTATTATAGAATGTCATAACCTGGAAACTACAACTATCCACCATGGAGAATAGAATTATAGAATGTCAGAGTAAAAAAGAAACTTAATCAACATTTGCAGCTTTGTAGGAATTACTTGAGACAAAGAGTAATTTTGATGTTGTGCCATTGGTGACAGCAATCATATGTATGTATTTCAGCTCTCACTAGGCTTGCTCAAAACATAGCTCATTCAGCAGATGAAACAGTATTGATTTGGTTTCATCACCTTCAATTTCTTTCCTGTCATCTGAGGGCTGCATTATATGCCAGACACACAAATGAGTTTCTCTGTTGCTCTTTGTCTTTGTCTTTCCCTGTCTCTGTATCTGTCTCTCTCTGGCCAAGAAACATTGGCATTTTTCTTTTTTTCATGGGTTGCTGTGGCCAAAAAAAAATTATCACCAATTGTCCAGTGATTATGAACCTATCCATATTTAATTAGAATTCTGTTGCTAAGGCTAGACTAAAAGCTTTTCTGACATAGTAGCAATATCAATGACATCTACCATTCATAGTCTAGTTTTTCCTTAAAAGATATTGAAATTGGACTTCTAGTGCCAAGATGCAGAGAGAGCCAGGAACTCCCTGGAGCCCTCCCAAATTCCCCTCCAAAAAAACTTGAAAATGACCTCAAAACTGATTTGGGAGTGGGAAGCAACTTACCAATTCAGCAGGAAAGGTCTGTCTCATTGGATTGGGAGGTGAGCAAGGTCCAAGAGAAAACAAGCTACATAGCAAGGGCCTGCAACAACAGCCCAAGCCCTGGGGCAATCCACCAGTGAACCCCTACCCTCCTGTAAGCCAGACACCCTGGACAAAAGCTGGCAATCTGTATAGGACAGCAAGGTCCCACCCCAATGGTCCCATCCCCAGCTCAGGCCACCAATGAGGTCTGGCCCACAGTAGTGACCAGCACTGAAACTATGACCCTGGGGCCAGCCAATAGCAAGATGCATACCCAGGGCTGGCCAGCAAACAGCCTCCACAACAATGCAGCAGCAAGACCCCACACTTTGGGCAGATCAGCAACAAAACTACACATCCAAGGGATGCCAACAGGGTGGTCTCCCCCATATAAGTCAGAAGCTAGGCCCTGAAGCACAGTGAAAGCCAGCAGCAAGGCCCCCAGCCCCAGCAAAGAAGCTTGAGACAGAGCCTGAATCTCATATAAAAATACTGAGTCACAAAATAGGCCGAAAAATGAGCAAAAAAAACCAAACAGACAAAAAGACCCTTGACTACAGAAAGTTGCTCTGGTGATAGGGAGAATGAAGGCACAGACTTAGAAGAGGACAACAGTGTCAAAATGACTACTTGTGAAGCCTCATAAAAAAATATAATTTGGTTTCATGACCAAAAAAAACTAGAAAAGCTTTAAAAGGATTTTATAAAGCAAATTAGAGAAGTAGAAGCAAATTGGTAAAAGAAAGGAGGATAATGCAAGAGAATCATGAAAAAAAGTCAAGAGCTTGGTAAAAGAAAAACAAAAAAAGATAAAAAAAGATACAAAAATTCACTGAAGAAAATAAACAATAAAAAAGGATAAATTCATTGAAGAAAATTTAAAAAGTCCTTAAAAAAATAGAATTGGCCAAATGGAAAAGGAGGCACAAAAGCTCTCTGAAGAAAACAGTTCCTTAAAAATCAGACCTGAGCAAGTGGAAGCTAACGGCTCCATGATACATCAAGATATTATAAAACAAGATCAAAAGAATTTTAAAAAATAGAAGAAAATATCAAATTTTTCATTGGAAAAACAGCTGACCTGGAAAATAGATCCAGGAGAGGTAACTTAGGACTTATTGAACTACCAGAAAGTCATGATTTAAAAAAAAAAAAGAACCTGTAAAATATCTTTCAAGAAATTATCAAGGAAAATTGCCCTGATATCCCAGAAACAAAGGTCAAAATAGAAATTGAAAGAATCCACTGATCACCACCTGAAAGAAACACCAAAATGAAAACTCCCAGGAACATCATAGCCAAATTTCAGAGTTTCTAGGTCAAGAAGAAAATACTGTGAGCAGCCAGAAGGAAACATTTCAAATACTCAATTCAAATACTGCGGAGCTCCAGCAGCTTCCACATTAAAGAAACAGAGGTTTTGGAATATGATATTCTGGAAGGCAAAGGAGTTAGGATGAAAACCAAGAATCACCTGCTCAGCAAAACTGAGAATAATCCTTCAGAGAAATGAAATGGATATTTAATGAAACAGAGAAGTTTCAAGCATTCCTATTTAAAAGACCAAAGCTGAATAAAAAATTTGATCTTCAAAGACAGGACTTAAAGGAAACACAAAAAGATAAGAAAGAGAATACATAAGAGATTCAATAAGGTAAAACTGTTTATATTCCTATTTGGCAAGACATTTATTACTCTTAAGAATTAACATAAGGAAAATTAGAAGAAGTATATGTAGACAGAGGGTGTGGGTATAAGATGACCTCGATAGGATGATACTCCCCAAAACAAAATAAAGGAGTGAGAAAGAAGATTGCACTGGGAGAAGAAGGAGGGGAAGAGATAAAATGAGGTAAATTATCTCACATAAAAGGAGCATGAATATATATGTATATATATACATATAATATATGACATAATAAAATATATACATATATGTATATGTATATATTTTGTTATAGATATATTATATGTGGAAATATATATATACAAATATATACATATACACACACACACATATATATATTATAGATGGGTAAAAGGGGAGATCATGGGCAAAGCTTGAAAGTTACTCTTATCAGGATTGACTGAAAGAGGGAATAACATACACACTCATAGGATACAGAAATCTATTTTACCATACAGGGAAATGAGAAGGGACAGGAATGAGAGAAGGAGGAAGATTGATAGAAGGGAAGGCAGATTGGAGGATGTGGTGATCAAAAGTAAAACACTTGTGAGAAGGGATAGAGTAAAGGTAAGAGAGAGAGAAGGATAAACAAGGGAAAATAGGATGCAGGGAAAACACATAGCTAATCATCATAACTTTAAATGTGAATAGGATGAACTCATCCATAAAACAGAAGCAGATAGCAGAATGGATTAAGAATCCTACAATACATTGTTTACAAGAAACACATTTGAAGCACAGAGACACACTTGCATAGTAAAGGTAGGTAGCTAGAGCAGAATCTATTATGTTTCAGCTGAAGCAAAAAAAAAAAGCAGGGGAAGCAATCACAAACTCAGACAAAGCAAAAGGAAAACTAAATATAATTAAAAGAGATAAGGGAGGAAACTATATTTTGCTGAAAAACATCATAGACAATGAAGAAAGGCATCATAGACAATGAAGAAAGGCATCATAGATAATCAATACCAAACACCAAATGGTATAGCATCGAAATTTCTGAAGAAGTTGATGAATTACAAAAGGAAATAGACAATAAAACAATACCAATGTGGGACCTCAACTTTCCCTTGTCAGAACTAGATAAATCTAACAAAAAAATAAACAAAAAAGTTGAGGAGGTGAATAGAATTCTGGAAAAGTTAGATACAATAGATCTCTGGAGAAAACTGAATAGGAATAGAAAGAAATATTCCTTTTCTCAGCAATACAAGGCACCTACACAAAAATTGACCATGTTTTAGGATGTAAAAACCTCCTAATCCAATGTAGAAAATCAGAAATAATAAATGCAGCCTTTTCATAACAGGATACAATAAAAATTACATTCAATAATTGGCAGTAGAATGATAGATTTGAAAAATTAGAAACTAATCTAAATCCTAAAAAATAAGTGGATCAAAGAACAAATCAAGGTCATAGTCAATAATTTCATTAAAGAGAATGACAACAATGAGACACCATAAAGATTTGTGGGATATACTTAGGGGAAGCAGTACTTAGACAGAAAGTTATATCTCTCATTGCTTACATCAATAAAATAGAGAAAGAGCAGATCAATGAATTGGCCACGTAACTAAAAAAAAGAAAAACTAGAAAAAGAACAAAGTAAAAATCCTCCATTGAATATGAAATTGGAAATTCTGAAAATCAAAGGAGAGATGAATAAAATTGAAAGAAGATCACTAAGCTAATAAATAAAACTAGAAGCAGCTTTTATGAAAAAAGTCAATAAAATATATAAACCATTAATTAATTTGATTAAAAAAGGAAGGAAGAAAAACAAATTGCTAGTATCAAAAATGAAATGAGTGAACTGACCACCTATTTTGCCCAATTATATGCCACTAAATTTGACAATCTAAATGAAATGGATGAATACCTACAAAAATACAATTTGCCCAGATTAGCAGAAGAGGAAATAGAATAGTTCAACAATCCAATTTCAGAAAAAGAAATTGAACAAGCCATCAGTGATGTCTTTGAGAAAAATATCCACATGGCCAGATAGATTCACAAGTGAATTCAACCAAAACCTTTAAAAGACAACTAATCCCAATAATGTATAAACTATTTGGAAAAATAGGTGAAGCCTTATCAAATTCCTTTTATGACACAAATACAGTGATACCTAAACGAGGAAGAGCCAAAACAGAGAAAGGTAATTAAGTCAATTTCCCTAATGAATACTGATACATAAATTTTAAGTAAAATATTAGCAAGAAGGTTACAGCAATACGTCACAAGGATCATATTATGACCAGATGGAACTGATAACAGAAACACAGGCCTGGTTCAATATTAGGACAATGATTAGTATAATTGACCTTTTCAGTTAATACAGATATCACATGATTATCTCAATAGATACAGAAAAGACCTTTGATAAAATACAACATCCATATTAAAAACACTAGAAAGCATAGGAATAAATGGAGTTTACCTTAAAATGATAAGAAATATTTATCTAAAATCATCAGCAAGCATTATCGGTAATGGGCATATGCTGGAAGCCTTCCAAATAAAATCAGAGGTGAAGCAAGAGTGTCCATCATCACCACTATTATTCAATATTGTACTGGAAATGCTAGCTAAAGCAATAAGAGAAGAAAAAAGAAATTGGAGGCATTAGAATAGACAATGAGAAAACAAACGTATCAATCTTTGCAGATGATATGATGGTATGCATAGAGAATCCTAGAGAACCAACTAAAGAACTAAGTGAAATAATTAATAACTTTAGCAAAGTTGCAGGATATGAATAAACCCACATAAAAGAAGATCATTTCTATATATAACCAACAAAGCGCAGCAGCAAGTAATAGACAGAAAATTTAAAAAATGGAAATAAACTACTTGGAAGTCTACCTGCCAAGACAAACCCAAAAATTATGTGAATACAATTACAAAACATTTTTAACACAAATAGAGTCAGATTTAAACAATTGGAAAGTTTTATTTACTCTGGTTAGGACAAGCCTGTATGACAAAAATGATAATTCTACCAAAATTAATCTATTTATTCAGTGCCATACCAATAAAACTACCAAAAAATAACCCTTTTATAGATCTAGAAAAAACAATAACAAAATACAACTGGAAGAATAAAAAGTCAAGAATGTCAAGGAAATAAATGGGAAAAAATGTGAAGAAAGGTGGTCTAGCCATACTACATTAGATGTTTGGTAGAATTCATTTGCAAATCCATCTGGTCTTCAGATTTTTCCCCCACTCAGGAACTTGAATTAAGGTTTGTTCAATTTCTGTTTTCTATGTTCAGAGTATTTGAGTATTCTATTTCCCTTTCTGTTATCAGGGCAATTTATATTTTTGTAAATATTCATCTATGTCATTTAGATGATCAGTTTTATTGGCATGTAATTGGGCAAAATAGCTCCTAATAATTGCTTTAATTTTATCTTTATTGGTTATACATTTACCATTTTCATAGCTGATATTGGTAATTTGGTTTGTTTGTTTTTTAACCAATGATTTTTCTATTTTATTCACTGAAAAATATATTTTTCATAAAACCAGATCCTACTTTTATTTATTAGTTTAACTATTTTAACTTTCAATTTTATTAATTTTTCCTTTGCTTTTCATAATTTCTATTTTGGTTTTCAATTGGGGATTTAAAATTTGTTCTTTTTAAGTTTTTTTTTGTTGTTATTGTTGTTGCACATCCAATTCATTGATCTGCTTATACTCTCTTTTGTTGATAAAAAGATTTAGAAATATGTGACTTGGCTGCATTCCACAAATTTTGGTGTGTTGACTCATTGTTATCTTTATCTTTAATAAAATTATAGATTTTATAAGCCTTTTTTTTTGCTGCTGTTAAAACTTTTCCAGGAATTCTTGCTGGTCTTGTGCCTAATTGGCAGGGTTTTTTGAAATTTTGCTTGTAGATCATTGTCTTTTTGTAAGTTTGTGTCTTGAGCTTCCCTGTCACCAGAGTAGTTTTTTTTTATGATTAAGCTCTTTTTGTTGTTATTTGTTCATTTTAACAGCCTTTTTCTTGACAGTACTTTATGTCACAGTTGGAGTCTACTTAACTCTGGGGATGGTGATTATATTGAGCTTCAGGCTATTATGCTACACTGTTTTTGCTGCTAGGTCTGGTGGTTTGTAAGTTTTTGATACTTCCAAGATTGTATCATCTGGGGAAAAGGGTGGTCATTGTCTTCTTGGTCTTCACTTTGGTCTTTACCCAGTTAGAGACTTTACTCTCTCATAATCACAACTTCCTAGCAAGGTCTATGTTCCCTTGTGACTGCAAGTATTTTCCTCTTCCCTGGAACTGAAACCTGGAATTATGTAATGGATAATGGAGTTGCCAGTTGGTACCCACACAACTGTATGCCAGTGCTAACACAGAGGTGCTCTGGTATTTCTTTCTGACCAGGTTTTCAATCCTATTATTTTCTCTAGGTGCTGAGCCTTCCTGGTACTGTTGCTGCTACCAACTCCAAGGCCCAGAACTGGTATTGCTTCCATTGAGCCACACTCCTATAAAACATCCACTCCATTGTCTGTAGTCATTTCTGTCCTCCTCAGCCCACTTGGATTGGAAAAATGACTAACTGTGAGTTTTTGTTGAGTATGCTGCATAGAGTTTGTTTTGATGCCCTTTTAAAAGTTGTTTAGAGGAGAATGTTGAGAAAGTTCCACAAAAATGCTTACTTTACTCCGCTATTTTTATTCTGTCCCCTCTAGCAAACATTTAAAGAACAATTAATTCAAATCTTGAATTGCTAATTAATGTATAGAATTATTAATTGTGACTAAGGAAATGAGACCACAGAGAGTTCTGTCTGGGTAATGTGGAGGGTAGGCATTCCAAGTTCTTTGGATATTTGCTAGGAAAGACCATGATGGAAGCTAGTGGGGAGTAATACTTTAATCACATTTTAATAAGGTACAAAGAGTATAGAAGCAAAGCACAAAAAATACTGAAAGAAACAGCACAGGGTTGCAGAAGCAGATGCATTCAGTCAGGGGATAGGGTGGTAGAGAGAGGCAGGCATCATGAGGAAGAGAATGGGGAGACAGGAGGGGCATAAATTATCCCCTATATAAGCATGAATTGGACTTGAGAACACTTGGGCAGTATGGACTTTTAGAAGATAATGGAATGCTAGGGATGGGCAGGAGAAAGAGTTTGAGGTCTTACTTTTATAAGGTTTTGGTTGGGGAAGGAATAATTCTTATCTATGCCACCTTAAGGTTAGGTCCTTAAAGTATCTGCATCATCTCAAAGTTATCAGCAGTACCTTAGGTTTAACTTATTAGCATAACATTCCCTGATGTTCTGCTGGTCTTATTGTGCATATGTGGAGTTTATCTGAGGCTTATAGACCATGGGCAGTTAGCAGAATTCAGGGGCCCTTAGAGTAAGGCCTAGCTGGCTTCTCCCGATTTAGCAAGTATATAGTCTCAGGATGTGGCCTTAGGTAATTTGTGAGAGAGTTTCCAATGGCTCCTATGCTCTCCTAATTTATGAAACAGTTTACAAGTGACCATAATGCTCCCTTAATTTATGAGATAGTCTGTAAGTGATTTCTAGGTTCCCCTTTGCAATCTTATTTCCTACTATTGTTGATTTATACTGGCTAAACTTACTAATAAAACTAACTGTACTAACTAGAAGGTGGATTGTGGTCAGGGAAACCAGAATGAGATACAATTTTAACACAAATATTATATAAATTGTTTGAAAAAAATCAGTAAAGAAGCAATCTTGACAAATCCCTTCTATAACAGAAATGTAGTTTTGATATCTAAATCAGGGAGAGCCAAAACAGAGAAAGAAAATCATAGACCAATTTTCCTGATGAAACCTAATGTTTCATAAACCCAAAGATCTGACCTATTAGGATAAGTACTGAGTATTTGACAAAGCTTGGAAAACTAGAATGTAGTCTGGCAAAAAGTAGACATAGACCAATTTCTCACACTGTATACTCACACACTACATAAGCTCAAAAATGGGTACGTGATTTAGACATAAAGGGTGATATGTTAAGCAAGTTAGGGGAGCATGGAAGAACTTACCTGTCAGATCTATGGAGGATTTTATGACCAAACAAGATATAGAAAGGTTCATGGGAGATAAAGTGAAAATTTTTTATTACATCAAATTAAATAGGCTTTGCACAAATAATACCAATGAAGATAAAATTAAAAGAAAAGCAGGACACGGGAGACAAAACTTTGTAGCGAATTTCCCTGGTAAAGGTCTTCTCAAAATTTATAAAAATGAATCAAATTTACAAAAATAGGACCCATTCTCCAACTGATAAGTCATCAAAAGATATGAATAGGCAGTCTTCAGAGGAATAAATCAGAGCTACCAATGCTGAAAATCATTAATACTTATAGAAATGCTAATGAAATAATTGTGGTACCACCTCATCTTATTGGTGAAGATGACAGAAAAGGAAAATGTCTCTGGGAGGTATGTGGGAAAATAGGTCCACTAATCACTGTTATTGGAGGTGTGAAGTGGTCAAGCAACTACAGAACTATGCCAAAAGGCTAATCTATACCCTTTGACTCAACAATAGTGCTTCTAAGTCTATACCCCAAAGAGATAAAAGAAAAAGGGAGAGTATCTACATATATACAAAAAGATATTCATAACTGCTTTTTTTCTCTTGGCAATGAATTGGAAACCTTGGGAATGACCATCAATTGGGAAATAGTAGAACAAGTTTTGGTATATGAATGTGATGGATATAATGTGTAAGATATAATGAAAGGGATAGCTTTAAAAAAAAACCTCGGAAGACTTACATTATCTTATGCCAAATGAAGAAAACAGAACCAGGAGAACAATATACATAATAGCAGCAGATAATCAACGATGAAAGACTTAGTGATTCTGACCAATATCACAATCCACTACAACTCCAAAGGATTCATGATGTAAAATGTTATCTACCTCCAGATAGAGAAGTGATGGACTCAGAGTATAAATACAAGGATTTTTTTTACTTTGTTTTTCTAGGTTTGTTTGGGGGTGGGGACATGGCTGATGTGGAAATGTTTTGCATATCACATATGTGTGTGGTTTTATATATATATATATATATATGTATATATATATATATTTATATGTGTATGTGTGAACTGTATTTCTTGCCTCCTTAATGGGAAGACTACAAATAAAAGTTAAACATAAAATGTGTACATTAAGAGCAGCAGCGCACAAGTATTTATTGCTACAAATATGTGCCTATCACTCAACTGTGATTTCAGGACACCAATACTTCTCTTATACATTCAGTCACAATGTTCTCTTTAACATATTTATGCTTGATATATCTTGCATGTAGGAGACTAAGGTATATGCAGACATGCACTGTTTTTACCGGTTCAATGAAACCTCTAGATACCAGCTTAAACCCTTTGAGCTCTGTGTGTCCCTGATACATCTTGAAAATTTAACACTTATTGAGTAAGTAATATGTTTATACTATTGGAAAAATATTTCATGGAGTATAACAATTGTATCACACATTTTTCCATTGAGTTACATAGCTTAATCCTATTCATGTGTATCCAATGATTGATAAGATGCTTTAGTTTGACACTCTCTTTAATTTGGAAGCCATAGTTAGTTCTGTTTAAGAGAGATGATTATAGATTTAAGTCTAGACAAAATGATAGTAGGTTGAAACTATCTCCTTTAAAAATATATAAGCTGTCATTGATGTTATTATGTTGGTGATGTTTTAAGTAGAAAACAGTTTTCCACATGTCCAACAAATACTCTAGCATTCTTTTATTTTCAGTCTCTGTCTGTCTCTGTTTCTCTGTCTCTGTCTCTCTGTCTCTTTGTCTCTCTGTCTCTCTCTCTCTTCCCCACTCACTCTTTCCTTCTCTCTCTCCTTCCCTCTCTCTACTTGGTTTTGTCTCACTAATTTTTTTATTAATCTGAACCTCCCATTCCCATCTCACAAATTTTTGAAAATGAAAAGCAAATCTATATTTATATAGTTTTTGCTTTCTTTGGGGAGGTCATTTATGGTTCATTCAATTTCTTTTTCATTCATTCATTCTTTCTTTCATAAACAATTTTTTAACATGTGTTTTTAAAACTTTGGGTTGCAAATTTTCTCCCGTCCTCCCTCCGCACCCACCCTTATTGAAAAGGCAAGCAACTCTATACAGGTTATAGATGTGTAGTCATGCAAAACACTTCCATAGTAGTCATGTTGTGAAAAACTAAGTATATTTCCCTTCATCCTATCCTACCCCCCATTTATTCTATTCTCTCTTTTGACCCTGTCCCTCCTCAGAAGTGTTTGCTTCTGATTATCCCCTCCCCCAATCTGCCCTCCCCTCTATCATGCCTCTGCTCTCTTGTCCCCTTCCCCCTTTATTTTCCTGTAGGGTAAGATTGATTTCCATACCCTATTTTGTATGTTATTCTCTCCTTAAGCCAAATCCTATGGGAATGAGATTCACTCATTCTCTCTCACCTTCCCCCATTTCCCTTCCACTGTAAAAGCCTTTTCTTGTCTGTTTCATATGAGATAATTTACCCCACTCTACCTCTCCCTTTCTCGTTCTCCCAGTATAATCCTCTCTCACCCCTTAATTTTATTTTCCAGATATCACTCTTTCATCTTCAACTCACCCTGTGCCTATTTTTTAAGGTGTTATTTTCTTCATTATTTTTTTGGGTCTCCATTGGCAAGCCGTTGACTTGTTTTTCATGATTTTCTTGCACCACTCTCAGTTTTTCCTCTACTTCTCTTACTTGCTTCTCAAAATCCTTTTTGAGCTCTTCCATGGCCTAAGACCAATTCATATTTTTTTCTTGGGGGCTTTAGATGCAGAAGCTTTGGCTTTGTTGTCTTCTTCTGGTTGTATGTTTTGATCTTTGTCACCAAAGTAAGATAATATAGTCTGACTCTTTTTGTGCTGCTTGTGCATGATCCCAGTCAATTACTGGAGTTATAAACTCTTTGTTAAGGTAGGGGTCTGCTTCCAGTGTGGAGAATGTACTGTCCCAAGCTTCAGGGGTTTTGTGCAGCTATTTTCTGAGATACTTCTAGGGACCTGTAAATTTTCAGTTCTTCCAAGGTACTATGATGAAGGGCGAGGTATTTACTCCTTTCCTGGGCTGTGCACTGGTCTCTGAGTGCCCACAAGCACTCTTTTCTGTCTTGGAACTATGAGGAGGATTTCCTCTCCACCTCCACTTAAAGCTCCACTGCGCCAGCGCTCTTCTTCGCCCAAAGACCACCACCCAGAACTGTGACCTAGATCCAAGCACAGGCAAAACAAAAGAATCCCACACTAGCAGATATATCCCTGTAATCCCCCTCTGATCAGTCACTTGATTCCCTCTCAGTCTGTGGGCCAGAAGCTTAGGTGGCAACCGCCACTCTGAGGCTGCGCTCTGGGACTGGAGCTGAGACCACTGTGTTTCTCTCTCTCACTGCAGATACATGCTTTTCCCACTGACCTTCTAAGTTGTCTTTGGTGTTTGTGGGTTTAGAAGTCTGGAAATCATCACAGATGCCTGTGATTCAGTCCTCTGAGGCCTGCTTCAGATTCACTATGGCCTACATGCCCACACTGAACTGCGCTCCTCTCCCAGCCTGGCGTGATATGCCTTTCCTATCAACCATTCAGGTTGTCTTGGACTGGAAATTTGTTTCACTTTGTCTTTTTGTGGGTTCTGCTGCTTTAGAATTTGTTTAGAGCCATTTTTTATAGGTTTTTGGAGGGATTTGGGGGAGAGCTCAAGCAAGTCACTGCTTTTACTCCACCATCTTGGCTCCGCCTCATACTCCAGCATTCTTACTGTACTTGGGTCTATTTTATATATTTGCAGAACATAAATAAGCCATTAGTATCAAACTAAATTGAAAGATTTTATTATTTTTTCTGATGTTACTATTATAAGTAATAATAATTAATAATAGAGAAATGAGAGTTCAACAGGTGGAGATAAGGATGTATCATTTAAAAGTGAGGAATGGCTTGCTTAGAGGTAGAAGAAAGTATATCAAGACTGAAAAATAGCTCGTTGTCTGTTCTGACTTAAATGTTGAGTACATAAAGTAATGTGAAACAAGGCAGGCTAGAAAAGTAGGCTAAGGTATACTGGGGGAGAAAAGGTGGATTTTTTATTCAAAAGACCTGGCAGAAAATTCTGACTTTATTTTTTTTAATGTGTGTGATCTATCTGACCTTGGTCGAATGACAGCCTCTTTAGCTGGCAGTTTCCTCACCAAACAATGAGTTGAGTTAGATGATGTTTGAGGTACCTTCTAGTTATGAATTTATGATACTACAATCCATGCTCACATACAAAACTCTGTGTATGTGTGTGTCTGTATGCACACACATACATAAACATATAAAATCTTTTAATCCTATAAATAAATTCAGAAGGCAGAAATGTCATCACTTTATAATAGGCCTAATATTTGAAAGATGTAGTCCATGATGGAGACTAGAAATGTATTGTTGAATAATTCCTTGGTCAAAGATAAAATAATAGAAACCATTAAAATATTAAAGATAATGATAAAAATAAATACATATCAATATTGATGGGATAAGCCAGTTCTCAAAGGGAAATTCATATGCTTGAATTAATAAGAGCTATAGAGAGCAATTTAATACATTGCTTTCAATTGATCAAGAATTGGGAAATGAAGAAATTAATACATGAAAGACAGCATTAAAGGAAATCATTTGAATTAATTTTAACAAAATAGAAAACAAGGAACAAATTAAGACATCAAAGAACTAGTTTTAAATACTATTAAAATTGATCCCCAAATTGGCAAACTTGATTTTTAAATAAAGGGAGGGAAAAATTAGATTGTCAAAATGAAAAAAAAATAAGAAGAGATTACAATGATTGGAGAAAAAAATAAATAAAATAGTCAGATATTGTTATTTACATACATCAACAAAATTGTGGATATAAAAGTAATGAATGAATGTTAAAGAGGGATAAGAAGACATACTCCCTGCCTTCATGGGTCATATAGGCTAATACAGACACTTCAACAGATAAATACAGGGTAGGAAAAATGTAAAATTAAGAGAGATGCAAAGTGCTCTAGATGTTCAGAGAATGAGATATCTCTCTCAGGTGTAAGATTAGAAAAAAATATGTGGAAGAAATTGTAATTAAGTTAGTGTTGAAGGAAAAAAGAAATAAAATAAAGGGAAATGAGGAGTGGGAGAGGTAGAAAAAGATTATAATCCAAAATCAAGAAAAAGCAGAATATCTGGGGATTGGAAAATATTCAGGGAATGGTGTATAGTCCTGTTCAGTTGGAGTAGAGAGGAAATGAATGAGATTATCAGAGGACATAAGGAAATAAATAGTGGGGAGCCAATGAAAGTTTTTTCAGCAACATAGCTAGAAGTATGCTTTTAGGGAGATTGATCTGGATTTAGGTTAAGGAGAAACTGAAAATAGAGGAAGTCAGTTAAAAGATTATTCAGTAATGTATTTCATCCATTGAAATTCAACATATATTTTTAAGCACCTATTATGTGTCAGTCACTGGGTAATGTACTGGGATAAAAACATAAAATCAAACAGTCTCTGCCCTCAATGAATTTATATTCTAATCTGCTTTATTCACACAATGAGTGACCAAACTAGGTTAATGACAATGCGAATGGAGAGAAAAGCATAGATATAAGAAAGTGAAGTAAGTACTATATTATCTCCAGTTTACAGAGAAGAAACTGAGGAACATAGAGGTCATGACTTTCCCATAGTCACACAGCTAGAAAGTGTCTGAGGCCAGATATGAATTCAGGTCTTCCTGACTCTTGGCTCAGTTAGTACTCAAATTTAGTCTGCCACCTATCTACCCCTAAGGGCAACTCATATTCAAGCCTCTTGTCTTCAGTCAGGAAGCACCTAATCCCCTCTGAGCAGCTGCTCTTTTTTTTTTGATTAATCTATTTTGAATTATCAACAATCACTTGCATAAGCTTTTGAGTTTTAAATTTTTCTCCCCTGTCCCTCCCCACCTCCCTGCCCAAGACACTGTGCAATCTGATATAGGCTATACATATGCATTACTATTAAACATATTTTCACATTAGTGATGTTGTATGTAAGAATTAGAACCAATATGAGGAACCACCAGAAAGAGGAAACAAAACACAAGGGAAGAAAATAAAAATAGCAAATAGTATGCTTCAATCTGCATTCAAACTCCATAGTTCTTTCTCCTTCGTGGATAACATTTTCCATCACGTGGCCTTTGGAGATGTCTTAGATCCTTGTATTGCTGAGAAGGGTTAAGTTTATCAATATTAGTCATTGCACAACATGACTGTTATTGTGTACAATGTTCTTTTGATTCTACTCACTTCACTCATCATCAGACCACACAAGTCTTTCCAAGTTTTTCTGAAGCCAGCCTGTTCATCATTTCTTATAGCACAATAGTATTCCACTACATTCATATACCCAGTTGATGGGCATCCTCTCAATTTCCAATTCTTTGACACCACAAAAAGAGCTGCTATAAATATCTTTGAACATGTGGTCCTTTTCCCTTTCTATGACCAATTTGGGACATTGCCCTAGAAGTGCTATTGCTGGGTCAAAAGGTATGCACATTTTTATAGCCCTTTGGGCATAGTTCCAAATTGCTCTCCAGAATGGTTGGATCATTTTACAACTCCACCAACAATGCATTAGTGTTCCAATCTTCCCACATCTTCTCCAACATTTATCATTTTCCTGTTTTGTCATGTTGGCCAATCTGATAGGTATGACGTGCTACCTCAGAGTTGTTTTGATTTGCATTTCTCTAATCAATAGTGATTTAGAGCATTTTTTCATATGAGTATAGATGGCTTTAATTTCTTCATCTGAAATCTGCCTGTTTATATCCTTTGTCCTCTTATCAATTAGGGAATGACTTGTATTCCTATAGATTTGACTTAATTCTCTATATATTTTTGGAAAGATGCCCTTAACAGAGAGACTGATTGTAAAAATTCTTTCCCAATTTTCTACCTTCCTTCTAATCTTGGTTTCATTGGCTTTGTTTGTGCAAAAAACTTTTCAATTTAATGTAATCGAAGTTATCCATTTTGCTTTTTGTAATGTTCTCTATCTCCTGCTTGGTCATGAATTCTTCTGTTCTCTATAAAATCTGGTAGGTAAACTATTCCTTGCTCTCCCAGTTTGCTTACAGTATCATCCTTTGTATCTAAATCATGAACCCAGTTTGACTTTATTTTGGTATATGGTGTGAGATTTTGATCTATTCCTAGTTTCTGCCATACTCTTTTCCAGTTTTCCCAGCAGTTTTTGTCAAACAGTAAGTTTTTGTCCCTGAAGCTGGGGTCTTTGGGTTTATCAAATAATAGATTACT
Source organism: Vombatus ursinus (assembly GCF_900497805.2). Classification (NCBI taxonomy): domain Eukaryota; kingdom Metazoa; phylum Chordata; class Mammalia; order Diprotodontia; family Vombatidae; genus Vombatus; species Vombatus ursinus. The sequence goes on from NW_020952487.1 coordinate 1,451,897, forward strand.
ATAGTCATTGCCTACTGTGTCTTGCATACTTAACCTATTCCACTGATCCATCACTCTTATTTCTTAGTCATTACCAAGCAGTTTTGATGATTGCTGAGCAGTTACTCTTGATCTTTTTTTTGTTCAGGTTTTATAGACAGATTTATTTCACAAACTGTCTTGATTCCAAGAACTGTATCCTTTATGTATTTCAGACCCATCAATAATCCAGAGCTGGGTAAAGTGGCCTCTCTGTGTTACACTTTTGTCGCTCTCATGTTGATCCCTTTGATTTAATCTCTGGAGAAAAAGCTTCCAGTATCCAGCCCATAATAACCTTGTTAAAGAGTCTCAAAATTTTGGACAGAACTCAAGAAGTTCTTCTGTTGTTGTTGAGTCATGTCTAACTTTTCATGACCTTATTTGGGGTTTTCTCAGCAGACATACTGGAGAGGTTTGCCATTTCCTTCTCCAACTCATTTTACAGAACTTGAAACTGAGGTAAACAGGATTAAGTAACTTGCTGAGGCTCACACAGCTAGTAAAAATTGGAGGCCTGATTTGAACTCTTGAAAATGAATCTTCCTGATTTCAAGTCCAGTGCTCAAACCACTGTGCCACCTAACTGCCCAGGAAGTCCTTTACAATGCTTAATTCTAAGTTCTGCCCATTTCTGAAACATTATACTTTCTTTTTACTTACTTTCATTTCTCTAAGGCCCATATGTATTTAAGAGACTCCAGAATAGTGCCTGGACCATAGTAGGTGTATATTAATTGTATGTTATGTAGAGAGACATTTTACAAATTGTCAGGAGATCTGAAGTCTAGTTCCAGCTTTGTCATTGACCAGATCTCTGACCTTGTCCAACCTATTTCTCCTCAATAAGATAGTTTCTGATCTGTTAAAATGAAGAGACTTCTCTAGGCAATGTCCAAGGTTCCTTTCAGCCCTACACTTGTCTTGACTTTAGTCAGCCTCCATCCTCTACCCAGTCTATTGTTTGCATCATCTCCTTGATAGGATATTTGCTCCTTATTCCATTCTTATCACCAATATCTAATGAAAAAGAAACTCACAGAAACTTGTGGTGTTCAGGTCCAAAGAATGTGAAGCTCATTTTTCTTCAACCAGGAGTCACCTCAGTCAAGTTATATTTTCTTATTAAGGATCTCCTTTTCTTATGTTTTTATTAAAACTTTTTTAACTAAAACAAATCTTATTATTTTGTTTTCAGAAATAAAAAGTTTCTGTGGAATACCTAGAGGGTTATGGCAGAAGCTCTATAACAGAGATCCTAAGATCTGAGTGCTATTTCATCTTTGCTAGGCTGATGTAAACTCACAGGAAAGCAAAAGGAGGATTTTTCAACCTCCATGCTCCAGTTTAATGGAGTCACAAGGAGAGGATGAACTGTGTTTTATGTAATTCAGCTAGATGGTAATTTAATATTTTATTAAAATATAAATAATAGGGAAATATTTGATTTTTATACTTTAGACTGAGAAAATCTAAAACAAAGAATGAGTAAGGGAAAATTGATGGATGGCTCAGGTGCATCTTCATACCCATAAAATGAAAGACACCTAGGTTTGAATCCTAACTCTACTAGTACAGAAGTGACAGAAAGTCATTTAACCTCTCAGAGTCAGTTTTCATCTTCTGTAAAATGGGATAATACTTATATTACCAATCTCACAAGGTTGTTGTGATGAATTAATGTGAACACATATTTTCCCATTGAAACAACATCATATGATTGGGAGTACCAGTGTTAGGTATGACTAAACTATATGTTCTATGAGAAAAGCAACTATGTCTATAAATGTGGTTCAAGATAATTAATTAAAAGATTTATTTGATCCAAGTCATATGACCTAGGCTTTAAAGTTGCAAGGAAATTTAAGAGTAAATATTATTCAGTCGACTCATTCTACGGATGAGGAAATTTTGTGAAATTCTCTGGGGCAGTTGAACCAGTTTTCAATTTGGAACTATAGAACCCTAAACACTGCACTAAGACTTTTGAGATACTCTGTATACAGCAATTTCTTATTATACTGTGATCTTAATTTTTGTTATGGGGTGCAGCTAATTAATGTAATGTTGGTTTTAGAGGCAGCATGGTATGATGGCTAAATAAAGAGCTAGACTTGTGTAACTCATGTTCCAATGTATCTTTCCTTATTGATGGAGAGAAAGGCCCTGCCCTGACAGTGTTGGGGCAAAGCTGGTGAGAGACAAAAGAGTTCCAATCTTTGAGATTCTTCAAGGTTAGTTCTCTTCTGGACTCTTCAAGAGTTGTTCCTCTTTGGGATTCTCCTATGTATACCTTCTCTGATTTCTGTTTTCCTATAATTTACTATGCATGATATGTGTTCACTGAGGAACAGATATTTGGTGGGAAAGGGGTCATGCCTTGGATATAAAGCTTGTGGTCCATCTTCCCCTTAATAATGACAAGGAAATCAGAAGTTAAATCAAACCTAATCATATCTCCTAGACTAACAATGTTTAAGGGAGCAGATAGATATAATTCCGGCTCAGTAACCCCTCTCTTTGATGAGAACAGAATTGCCTCCTACCTCAACTTCCTGTTTCACCTCCTGGTGAATTAAAGTCTTTGTTGGAGAAAGGGAGGGGCTAGAGATGTCTATTCTGCCTCCCTTTAAGCCACACAACAACAACCTTCACCACTGGTGGACCCCTTTTCAACACATGGGGCATGCCCTTTCTATACTTAGAGTCAAGAAGACCCATTGGGTTCAAATCCTGACTTTGACACTTAGTAGCTATATGACACTGGGCAAATCACTTCAACTTTTCCTTCTCAGTCAGAGATCATTTGTCACGTGTCTCTGGAGTTCTCACACTAGGAATTTACCATGCTGACAAAATAATAGATCATCTGTCTATTCACATAATCTTGGTTTTAGAGATTTGTTAATTATATACATGTAATTAACAGAAATAATAAAGAAATAGAAGAATGATTTTCAAATAAGTAGAAAAATGCAACGATATTTTTGTAAAAGTGTTATGAAATTGATAAAGGAAGATATACTTCTTATTTTCCTATATGATGTGCTAAAACAAACAAGAATTTGTTGACATAAAGAGAAATGATTATACTTTGTTTAGAGGTTTTATGATCTATTGCTGAAAAATTGGACGTTTTGTTTGGTCTAGACTGGTGGAGAGTTTGGCATAATTATACACATTTTCATTGCAGATGGTTTGTCAAACAGAACCATCAACTCCAGCTAACTTATGGGACACAATATTTTTTTTAAGCTGACAATAAATTCAAAGAAAAAAATTCAGCCAATGTCTGGCTGGCATTGTTCTTTACATCTGTGGTCAAAACTTTAATTCCAAGAAGAAATAAGAAAGTGACATAAAAAGAACATGTATTAAAACCAAAGATTATTTTCAATAGCTATCTTTCTGTATAACATGTCTTTAAATATGATTTCATGGGGATTTATTTTGTCTTCCTAAATGCTGAGTGAAAAATAAGTTTAACCTTTTTAAAAATTTTCTTGAATAATTTAATAAATATACCCCTACATATATCCTATAATTTTATAATTTAACAGACTATGGTAGAAACTTAGGTATTTTAGTGGTCTAAGATATAATAATGTGTGTATGTGTGTGAGAGAGAGAGAGACAGAGAGAGAAGGGAGGAGGGATGGGAAGTGAGAAAGAGGGAGACAGAGACAGAGACAGAGAGACCACATTGCTTTCTCATTACCAGAAAGGAATCTAAATGGTCATTGCTAAAGAAAGATATGGCGCTTGAGAGAAGCAAAAGAGAGTGTTTCCTGTTCAAGATAGAAAGAAGTCAAAGAAGATGTAGAGAGAAGAGAGAAATGATTTTTTTTCTGACGTAGTTGTTTTACCTTTTACCTTGCAGAGGATTTGTGAAGAGGATTTCCTTAACATTTTTAGAGAAACTGAATAGTATAAGACTTTTTCACAAGGGAAGAGAAATCAACTGGCATTAAAGTGAGAATTTGAAGTGACCCTGGATGCAATCTCTTGTACAATAACAATATTGTAAATAATTATCTACATATTTCTTTATTGTAATTTCATTTGTTAATTCTACAAATCCATTAATTTTAATATTTGCTTATCATAAGACAAGGTTTTCTACCAGCATTTAGCATAGTGTTTGGTACCTAGTAGGCACTTAACAAATGTTTACTGATTGATTAATATTGAGAAATAAGAGTAATTACTACTTCAATTTATTTAACAACTCATATTTCATGAACTTGAATGGAGGCTCAGGCTAATTAATTAATAAGAAAGATTCCAATTTGATTGACTAGAAGAAAACATTAAAACGTCTCATTGGATTTCTCTAGAACTTGGGGTGATCTTATTAAAAAAAGAAAACAAGTCAAATGGTAGGCTGAGGCATAGTTTACAAGTGTCTCGGATCCATAATACCTGGCTACAAATGAAAGGTTATCCTTTATGTTGAAGATGGAACTTGAATTGAGTTTGAACAAAACATGGGGGTTCTATGAGATGAAGGTGGACTTCCAAAAAAATGGGGATGGGGTTCAAGCATGTGAGATTTCCATTGCAAAAGCACAGAGATAAGAATGTACATAAGGAACAGGTCAGATCTGCCATAGAGTATGTGAAAAGGAATGTTGTGTCATAAGGTTGGAAAGGTAACTTGGGGAAGGTTGCAAAAGATGTTAAATGCTAAATAATTTTATCTTTACTTCAAGGAGCAACTGGGATTCAATGGAATTTATTGAGTAATGAAGTGATATAGTCAGATTTGGATGCAAGGAAAATTAACTTGACAATTGTGAAGAGGTCTATCAAGTGTGGTGGGGATGACTTGAGTCAGGGAGACCAATTAGAAGGATTTTTCAACTTCTGGTTAAAATGGCAGGGTAGTGTAGAAAGACCTAGTGTTCCTTATGGGGTGACAACAAAGCAAATGGTAACATATCATTTTAAATCTCATTTCCATTGATAAAATTACATGTGTTTCTGCTGTTGAACCATTTGACAGAGCTAAAGGCTTTGGTTGATTTGTATAGTTTGGATTTCCAAGCCTCTGGGAGGAGAGGGGGAATTGAGGTGTGGGTTGAGATCTATTTCAAGTCCAGATGTGTGTCCTTCCTCTTTCACTCTGTTCCTCCCCTCTCCTACAGAGATCTTTCACAGCACCTAATTGCTACAAATGGCACTAGCTGTCACAGCCCCAACAAAATTCTACAAACTTCTAGAGCCCAGATCTCCACAACACTGGAAAGAGGGAGGGGGGACCAGGGTATGGGGCTGCATTTTGTTATGAATCTCTAGGTTGGGGCCTTTTGATCAGCTAGTGCATGTTCACTGCCAGTAACATCGGCAAGGAGAGGTGCTGAGTGAACTCAAGGTAAGTATCAGTTGAAACTTTTGTATTCTGGCTGTCCTAGACCATAAAGTCACCTGCAATTGTCTTATCTTTAGTGCATAATTTCTGTTTTGTAGAGGTATGAGAGGTCATAAGGATCAGAGAAATGTCTAGTTCTCCATCTTGTTGATCATATGACTTAAAAATCCATCCCCCCATTCAATAACGCCTGACTTAATGAAGGAATTCCATCCACACTCAGTATCCCAACCAAAGATGATACAAGTCTGGGAAAGATATTTAGTCTATCTATCTAGACCTGTGATGGAATAGTCAGCAGAATTTCCAGAGGAAACCCTTTCAACTAATGGAGATTTGCTATTGTACTGCAACTTAGAAGTTGAGAATGTTGCCTGATGCACTGAGGTTAAACCAAGAGGAATGGGACCTCTTGGGAGAGATATCTGTCAGAAGGAGGTCAAATGACTGACTACGGGCCAAGTTTGCTTTTGGAATGAGAGTATGAGAAAACATTCCCTGTTCAAGGGCAGGAGACAAGGAGAGGAGACCAAATACTTTGACATTTATTAAAGAAATCCATTTGGACAAAATTGCAGATATCTTATCAAAGGATAACAAATAGTTATTACAATTGAGGAGACCATCAGATCTATTCTTTCCTTGTATGGCTTTTTATATTTTATTTATCCTTCAATAGTAGTGGTGTCCTTCCACTATTAAACCACCAAATAATTAGGAGATCAGGCCTTTCAGAGTGTCCCAAAATGATTTTGGTCTCCTTCACTCCCACACCCTTACACCACAATTTAGCTAACTTTCCAAATAAGTAAATAAATGTACATCTAAACAAATACATAGAAAATATACCTTCAAAAATAGATTGTCAGCCACTCATAACTCAACTCTCTAGGCTGCAACAACCACTGGAATTTAAAGTATTCTTTGACATGAGTTACATATGTGACAATTGTTTTTCCACCTGTGGTTCTTGAATGTTTGTCTGTCTGTTTAAAGGCAAGTAGTAGATACAGTACAAAACTTCAGGAAGGTCTGAGATCAGATCTGGTCTAGCTATGAGACACTGGGAAAGTCACTTAACCACTTTATGCCTCAGTTTCCTCATTTGTAAAATGGGAATAACAATAATAACATCTATATCCCAGGGCTGTTGTACGAATAAAATGAGATAATATATACAAAGTGCCTTATAAACTTTAAAGCACCTTATAAGTGAGAGTTACTATTGTTGTTGTTGTTTTTTCTTTGTTTATTCTACCCATAAAACTGATTTCTGAGGTTCAGGACTTATAGCAATTGCTGTACTGAAAGAAAAGCAGAAAGAATATTGGATATTCAGTAGAAATCATTCAAGTAAGCTTCCAGAAGGACGATTCGATGACTTGGGGGAGAAATTTTTTTAAAAGTAGCTCACAGATACAGAATCAACATCTATTAAATGGGGCAAGATAGTAAAGACAAAGGAATTTAGAGAAAACCTTTTTTCCCCCATAACATACTTTTCAGAGCTTCTTTGACATCCTTGTTTCTTAGAGAATAAATCAAAGGGTTCAACATAGGAGTGACAATAGTGTAACACAGAGAGGCCACTTTAACCAGTTCTGGGCTACTGGCAGGTGTGAGGTACATAAAAGAAACTGTCCCATAGAGCAAACTCACCACCATCAGGTGGGATCCACAGGTGGAAAATGCTTTCATTTGTCCTTCAATGGAATGGATCTTCAGAATAGTAGACAAGATATAGATGTAGGACACTATGATGACTATTATGGTGGGCAAAATAATGATAACAGACAAGGAATATGATACCACCTTGTTAATAAAGACATTAGAACATGAAATCTTCTGTATTGGACGAGTGTCACAGTAAAAAAGGTCAATAACATGAGATGCACAGAAGGACATAGTAAAGGTAATGCTGACTTGAAGGATGGAAGTGATGCAGCCACAAAAGTAGCATCCCGCCACCAGTTGGATGCAGAGGCGTCTTGACATCTGGGCAGAATACAAGAGTGGAGAACAGATGGCTATGAAGCGATCATAGGCCATAGCTGCCAAGAGAAGGCCCTCAGCCACAATAAAGAGAGCAAAGAAAAAGAGCTGGGCCACACAGCCTGCAAAGGAGATGGTTTTACTGTCAGATAAGAAGTTGGCTATGGCTTTGGGTGTCACAGCAGAGGAGTAGGAAAGATCAATAAAAGAGAGATTGCCTAGGAAGAAATACATTGGTGTGTTCAGCCGGGAAGCAGTCAGGATGAGGACAATCATACCAATGTTCCCCAGAAGGACCATGCTATAGGTAAGCAGAAATATGAAGAAAAGGAGGATTTGGAGCTCTGGGCGGACCTGGAAGCCTACAAGAATGAATTCATTCACTTCTGAGTGGTTGTTTATCCCCCTCTCACCCATTGAAGAGAACTGCTGAAAGGCAAGGTCAAGAAATGAATTCTCATTTTGGATCCTGATATCATCACCACTGACAAATATTCAATCGATACCACTAAATACCTGTCAAACATATCATTTAATTTGCATAACATTTTTATATATTTATATATTGTGCATCTTTGTATTAGGGGATGGAACATGTTCAGTTTGGCCATTTCTGGTGCCTTTTAAAGAGCATATTCAGATATTTCTTTGCTGAAGTCCAGTCAATTAGATGCTCATGGATATTTAGAAAGTGGATGGGAGAAAGGAGGATCACTCTCTTCCCTATCTTAATCTCCAGATGTTGCCCTACAGTGCTCACACTTCAAAGCCAGAAAGGAAAGTAGAGGCAGAGAGAATAGTAACTACTTTGTACATTTTTTGAATCATCTGTTCTTCTACCTTAGCATCCAGTTAGAGGATTCTGCATCACCTTCATTTCAAGCCCCTGAGTCATGGAGGGATGGAAACAAATCTCCAAAGCTTCTACAGCATTAATTTGAAGGAGATAGAGAATATAAGCTAATATTCTGTAAAATCCACCAAGAAGGGCAACTCTATACATACCTCATGCTATGTTTTGCTTTACTTGACTAATATAATAAAGTAAGCTACCCACTTCCTGACAGTGAAATGATGGACTCGTTGCTAAATGACATGTATATGGCCAATGCAGAAATTTGATTTGGTTCACAATGTATATTTGTTTCAGAGGTTTTTTGCTTTTGCTTTTGTTTTTTTCAGAGTAGTGGGTGGATCTGGAAAGAGGAATTTTTTTATTTAGTAAAAGAAATAAAAAAAGCTCTTTTCTCTTGATCATTGGTGTTTTATGATAATTTTTCTCTTGAATAACCCCCTTTTCCATCTGATCCCTTTCCTGAAAAATCTTCAGAAGTGGTCTAAGGTAAAACATGAAATACTCAAATTGACATTTAAGTCCTTCCACAAAATGACACTCATTTGCCTTTCTTAGTCATTCATTTACTCATTCATGCAGTCTACTTTGCAGCTAAACAAGACTGTTCACTGGTGCCTATAATTGACATTCCATCATCTATTCCCACACTTTTGTACCCTTGTTTGGTAAGCATTTTGTCATCTTAGAATCTCCTCCCTCAAAATACATATCTGATGCAATGTCCTGTACAAGGCATTACCTGATCCTCCTGGCTGTTTGTTCTCTCTCTCTTGTGAAATTACTTTGCATTACTTGGTGTTGCTGAATGTCTGTAGAGATGATATTCTGCCAAACAGAATATACATTCAGTTAGGGCAGGGACTGTTTCATTTCTATCTTTGTGTTTCTAGCATCTCAAACATTGCCTTGTAAAGAGCAAGTGATTAGTAAATAATTGTTGAATTGAATTGAACCTTAAAATAGAAGCAAGGCCAAAGAAGTAGGCACTAAAACTGCAAGTCTCTTAGAAGTTAGACACCAAGAATGAAAAAAAGAGAAGAGTATGGAGACAACATCAAGATGATAAAGGTAGAGCAAGAGAGAGAAACAAAGAGAGACAGAGGCAGAGATAGAGAGATGGAGACAGTCAGAGAAGGACTGACACAGAGACAGTCAGTGGTGAGAGAGACAGAGAAATGATGATTTAACTTGAAAGAAACATTTGAAATAATTCAGTATAATGACCAGGTGAGGAAACTGAGTCCAGTGATAGAAAATAACTTGCCTAATGACAGACAAATTGCAAATTACAAAGTCAGGATTTACAAGCAGGTTGTCTGACTCCAAAACTGGTTTGCACTCAAGACAGTTTATGAAATCACCTTGTCTTTAGAACTGGAAAGATAAGATCATGAGTACCATCTTGAAACTGATTAGGTGCTGCTTTGACTAAACACAAGCGAGGTGAGACCTCCTGTCTCTGAGAAGTTTATGGATCTTTTCACTTCATCATCAACGCAGCCAAAGGGAAAATAAGCTCCATAGTACTAAAATAAAGACACGTCACTATTTTGAGCTTTGAATAATAATATGCCAATTCCTATGTAAAGGAAGGACTTTAAAAGATGGTATTTAGTATGACCATCATTTTGTATTTTTTCTAAAGCAGGGGAAATAATATAATGGAAATAGCACCATACCTGGACTCAGAAGGCTTGGATTCCAATATGTTACAGCCGTGTGATCTGTCCAAAGTCACATGGAAAGAGAGTGTAGACAGAGCCAGTTATCCAACTTCAAATCTAGCTCTCTTCCCATTGCACCAAGCTTCTTTAATGTATCATTATCATCATCATCATCATCATCATCATCATCATCATCATCATCACTATCACCATCATCATGATGGTGACACAGTGTTGAGCCTAGAGTCAGGAAGACCTGAGTCCAAATCTGGCCTCAGACACTTATTAGTTGTGTGACCCTGGGCAAGTCACTTATCTCTGTTGCCTCAGTTTGTTCAACTATAAAATAAGGATAATAATAGCACCAGCATTGTTGTGAGGATCAGATGAGATAATATCTTTAAAGGACTTCACATGGCATCTAGCAAGTATTAGGTGCTATATAAATTCTAGTTATTAATATTATTATTACTACTACTAATAGTCACATAGTCAAATCCCCAGAAAATATAACTTCTTGCTTTAAGAGATATGTAAATTTTTCCTAATGAATTTAGAGAGCTGGTTTTAGTATGAAGTTCTCAGTGCCTAGTGCACAGCTTTACCCATAGTTGTATTTATAATGTCTGTTGAACTGCTGAACTGAAGGGTGACTTTTCTACATCATATATTCTTATGGCACACATTGACTCTCATTTATTCATCCTGATGAAGGACTGGAGTGGCTTGATACTTAAACCATCATTTAATCTTTCTGAGTATCAATTTCTTTCTTTGTAAAGTGAGAGTTTTGAAACAGGCAGTCTCTGTGGTGTCATTTATCCATAGTCCTCTCTGATTCTATTCTCAGAAAAAGAACTGAAAGGTACCCAGAGTAAGGAAGTTTAATTGTCTGATAACAGGCTATTGCACAGTATGGCCCCTTCTAGGGCATCAGAATGCCATTCTAGGACTATTAAAATCCTTTCAAAATTTCATTAAGATGAATGTGCTATTTTGGTATGAGCTAATTTTGTGCAGGGATATTTTCATTTTAACAGAAAGCTAAGGCCTAAACGAAGTGATAGAAAATGAGATGCATATGACGTCTTGAATGGATTATGTCATTTGATCTTTGCCATGCTGTGAGGTTGATATTATCTCCATTTGACAGAAGAGGACACTGAGGCATAGAGAAGTTAAAGTTTCCCTATAGTCCTACAGAAAGTGTCAGAAGGTTAGATTCATACCTAGGTTTCTCCTAATTCCAATTTCTATGCTCACTCCAGTTCTCTCTGCTGTCTCTATAAAGGGAAGGAATTCTATCAGGGAAATTTTGGGCAGCAAACAGAAGATGGAGGTGACTCTGAAGGTCCAGTGTTCCTGCTTGGCACTCTGAAAATTAAAAGAAGTTGAAGAATTTTCTTTTTTGGAGATTCTTTTGTCTGGGATGTTGGAAGTTATCTTGTCCATTGTATAATATACATATGTGTGTGTATATATATATATGTATATATATATGTATGTATATATATAGTTGATGTGTTCAAACACACACATATATGTATATACACATATGTATGTATGTATGTATGTATGTATATATTGCTTCTGAAAGCCCAGAACTAGCTTTTTGTCTTAGAGGAATAGCTCTCTGTCTCTCTGTCTCTGTCTCCGTCTCTCTCTCTCTCTGCCTCTCCTTCTATTTCTCCCTCTCTCCCCCTGCCTAAACTTAATAAAGACTTCAAATCAGTGAAAGGATTATTGGACAGAGAATGGTTAAAAGTCATTTTTGTTCTGCTAAAAATGTTCTTTATATAAACACACAGGATTTAGATTAACATGCAGTGGTAAGAATTTTCTAGCCAAGAGGGTGACTCAACTTTGACATGGGAGATTTCATGGAAGTTGTAGAATCTCCTTTTCTTTGGTTATTTCAAAACAAGATTGAGTCTTCTATCTGGGTCAACTTAAATGAGGTCTAGGCCAAAGCAAGGTGATGGACCACATGCTTTCTCAAGGTCTGTCCCAATTCTCAAATTTCAAATAATATATTCAAGATTAAAGCAAGATTTGAACTCGACTATCTCCTAATACAGTGCATGGCATATAGAAAGGAGACAACATTTTTTTAAAAAAGTTAATCATTAGACTGAAATAAAAATGACATTTGTTTATTTGTCTCTTACCTGAAGATATTTTCTCTTCCTTTTCTTGGTTATGTTTCTACCCACAGAAATTTGAAATCTCTTGATTCTGAAAAGAGGGAGGAGAAGAAATGAGTAGCAGAGTCCAAATTTACTACATCAAGAAATCATTTAAGTTATACACAAACTGATGTAATATGAATTGAGCAGGACCAGGAGAGCATTATACACAATAACAGCAACATTGTCCAGTGACCAGCTGTGAATAACTTAGATATTCTGAGGAATACAATAATCCAAGACAATTTCAAAGGATTTATAATGAAAAATGCTATTCACCTCCAGAGAAAGAACTGATGGAGTCTGAAAGTAGATTGAAGCATTTTATACATATATGAAAATGTTTTTTATGACTGCACATTTGTAATGTATATCAAATTGTTTGCCTTCTCAAGGAGGGAGAAGAAGGAAAAAAAATTGAAACTCAAAATATTAAAAAATAAATGCTAAAAAATTTTACATATAATTGGGGGGAAAATAAAATAAAAATTCATTGAATTTTTTAAAATGAAAAAAATCAGTTAAGTCACATGTAATACCCTTTTCAGAAGTTCTAAATTATATGATCATGTTTTCAGTTTGAAGTCCTGCCCATGTAGCCACACTTTCCCATTGTTCTAATTAGTATTCTTCTCTTTTCCTAGGAAATTTTCTCTTTTCCTTTAAAGAATACTGTAAATTTATACCCCTTTCCAGAAAAAGTTCTGGACCTTCCCAATCTCTTCTAGCATTGTGGATAATTCTTTATCAAAGCAGTAGTAGGGAAGATTTTGGACCTTACAGCTAGTACTAATGAACCTGAGTAATTTAAGTGGAGGAAGTCTATTCTCTTCCAATCTGGGTCATTTTTAGGTCTTAGAATGTAGAGAATAGGAACACGGGGCCAATTTAAAGGGCAAGAAGATTCAGTTTCTTCAGGTGGCACATGATAATCTTCTAAAATGGGAATCAGTGGCAGTTTTAAAAATGTCAATGCAATCTTTAAAGTAATTGCAACATGGTGGGTTCTCAGTTTTCCATAAGGGGCTTCTATTGAAGGAAGGTTGAGATTAGGTCAATTATGGAGATTTAATGAGAGCAGGCTCCAGTGCCATGGTCCATGAGGAATCAAGACAAAGATCTGTTAGTAGCTGAGAAGCACATAATAAAATAAAGAAACACAAGTAAACAGGTATAATTTATCCCCCTGACATTTGGTTTTGTTGAGGTTTCTCTGGGCCTCAGTTTCTCCATTGTCAAAAGGGAATAGATAATTCCTTTCTATTCTTATCATGACAGGCAATAGAAATGTAATAGGCCAGACTACTCTGGCCTTTGTTACCTGAAGGCAAGGTACATTACATTTCACCTCTCCTTTACAATTCTCCACTAAACTTATGGAGACATTAGAGTTATCCAGTCTTTCTGCCATTGACACCAGCCTGCATCAATTGTATTCTCTTAATTTTCGGGGGTCTTTTAAATGCTATTTTTTAAGGCAGTTGGGGTTAAGTGACTTGCCTAGGGTCACACAGCTAGCAAGTGTCAAGTGTCTGGTCTGAGACCGGATTTGAGCTCAGGTCCTCCTGACTTCAGGGCCGGTGCTCTATCCACTGTACCACCTAGCTGCCTCTCTTAAATGCCATTGTCATTTAAACATTTAACAGTCATATTAGGATTCTTACCTCAAAAGCATAGCAACAACAGACACAAAATCACCATCCTCATATATGGGGCCATAATTCTCTCTTTCACTACCTTAAATTTATGGGAAGAAGAAGAGGATTAGGTTTGTTGCTTGGCACAGTTCTTGTACAGCTTAGTCCCCCCAAGTTCCAAGCCCAAGGCCAACCCTTGGGCTTGAACCTGTTTTTATTTTTGCTTCCCTGTTGGGGTGACAATGACATTCAGCTTGAAGTCAGGACTCCAAGGTGAAAATAGTTAGAGTCTAGGTCCAGAGACTCCATTGCTTGAGCCTAGAACTGAAAGAGAATGAACAAAACAAAACTTTGAGTCTGTTTCTTGGGGCTACAGGGCCTAAAAGGGAAATGGAGAGAGAGTTTTCCAACTCATCCAGTTCAGTTCACAGTGCCCTTGATGTGGATGAACAGGACCTTTACCTCCTTTGGCCCAGATGGACAAAAGAGTGAGACTGTCCTAGTCTAGTAGTTTTCTGGGTGCTAACGGTTACAGTTATGCAGCCAATGGGAAGAGGCTGCTTCCACTCATGTGGTAAGGAAATGCAAAAATTCTTCTCCCAGAAGCAAGTCCTTCCAGCTTGAGTTATCTGGACATGATCAAGACAGTTGCAAAAATAAAGATGTGATCAAATTTTGAGTAGTAGAAAAAAACTCATGGTCATAATTAAACATTAAATTTGTATTTGTATAGAATCCAAAAAAATAAGATCATTTGAAAAACAAAAAAAATCAATTTTAAATGCTACTTTTATGTGATTCATATTTAAAAAAGTATGATGATCCCAACTTAGTAAAAGATTAGAATTAAGGAATATTCAACCAAAATAGGGAAGATATGTAGCACTGCACAGAGCTTTCCAAGACCACATATTGCAGAAGAGTTTTTCATTTGCCTTGGCCGAGGTGGGTTTCCTTACCAGGAGTTTACTCCATTGAAGAAGTCATAGTCTCAACCAAAACCAAACATTTCTGTAATAAAAAAAAATTCATGTAATCCAAACAAGTAATTTTATTTATTAGATTCTGAGCTCCATAAAGACTCAGTAACTTCCATAAGGTGAAAGTGGTAGAAGTGGTTCCCAGAGTATTAGCATAATAGTATTGGCCCTTCTTACTATATTTCTGATATAAGCAAATGCCTATTAACTAGCTCTCTTGCCTTCACTCTCCATACTCTCCCCAAACCATCCATCATAGGACTGTATATGTATATGTGTGTGTATGCATGTATATATACATATACATATATGTTTATATAGGTACATGTGTATATATGTATTTATGTGTGTGTACATATATTCATACATATGTGTGTATATATATATATATATATTCCTTATGCATTGATCTGGTCATTTAATTTCTCAGCTCAGAGTAACTTTCTATTAGCTACTGAGTCAAGTTTCAACTACTGAGCACAACAGTTATTGTAGAATGTCATAGCCTGGAAACTACCACAATCCACCATGGAGAATAGAATTATAGAATGTCAGAGTAAGAAAGAAATTTAATCAACATTTGCAGCTTTGTTGGGATTACTTGAGATAAACAATAATTGTGATATTGTTTCATTGGTGACAGTAATCATATGTATGTATTTCAACTCTCACTAGGCTTGCTCAAAACATAGCTCGCTCAGTAGATGAAACAGTATTGATTTGGTTTCACCACCTTCAATTTCTTTGCTGTCAGCTGAGAGCTGACAGACACACAAACGAGTTTCTCTGTTGCTCTTTGTCTTTGTCTTTCCCTGTCTCTGTGTCTGTCTTTCTGTGGCCAAGACACATTTGGCTTTTTTCTTTCTTTTCCATGGGTTGCTGTAGCCAAAAAAATTTATCACCAATTGTCCGGTGATTACGAGTCTTTCCATATTTAATTAGGATTCTGTTGCTAAGGCTAAACTTAAAGCCTTTCCAACATAGTGAAAACTGTAAGAGCTATGGTCCTGCAATAACAATCACATCTACCATTCATAGTCTAGTTTTTCCTTAAAAGATATTGAAATTGGACTTCTAGTGACAAGGTGGCAGAGAGGCAGGAACTCCCTGGATCCCTCCCAAATTCCCCTCCAAAAAAACTTGAAAATGACCTCAAAATTGATTTAGGAGTGGGAAGCAACTTAACAACTCAGCAGGAAAGGTCTGTCTCATTGGGGTGGGAGGGGAACAAGGTCCAAGAGAAAACAAGCTGTATAGCAAGAGGCCTACAGCAACAGCCCAAGCCCTGGGGTAATTCACCAGTGAACCCCTACCCTCCTGTAAACCAGACACCCTGGAGGAAAGCTGGCAGTCTGGGCAGGACAGCAAGGCCCCACCCCAATGGTCACACCCCCACCTCAGGTCACCAGTGAGGTCTGGCCCACATTCATGACCAGCAGTGAGACCATGACCCTGGGGCCAGCCAATAGCAAGATGCATACCCAGGGCTGGCCAGCAAACAGCCTTTGCCTCCATAGAAACGCAGCAGCAAGGCCCCTCCCTTTGGGAAGATCAGCAACAAAACTACGCATCCAAGGGATGCCAACAGGGTGGTCTCCCCCAGACCCCAGTACAAGTCAGAAGCTAGGCCCTGAAGCCCAGTGAAAGCCAGCAGCAAGGCCCTTAGCCCCAGCAAAGAAGCTTGAGACAGAGCCCGAATCTCATATAAAAATACTGAGTCACGAAATAGGCAGAAAAATGAGCAAAAAAACCAAACAAGCAAAAAGACCTTTGACTACAGAAAGTTGCTATGGTGATAGGGAGGATGAAGGCACAAACTTAGAAGAGGACAACAGTGTCAAAATGACTGCATGTGAAGCCTCATAGAAAAACATAATTTGGTTTCAGGATCAAAAAAACTCCTAGTAAAGATTTAAAAGAATTTTATAAAGCAAATTAGAGAAGAAGAAGCAGATTGGTAAAAGAAATGAGGATAATGCAAGAGAATCATGAAAAAAGAGTCAACAGCTTGGTAAAAGAAAAACAAAAAAGTGATAAAAAAAAGATACAAAAAACCACTGAAGAAAATAAACAACAAAAAAGATGAATTCACTGAAGAAAATTTAAAAAATCCTTAAAAAATAGAATTGATCAAATGGTAAAGGAGGTACAACAGCTCTCTGAAGAAAACAGTTCCTTAAAAATTAGAACTGAGCAAGTGGAAGCTAACAACTCCATGATACATCAAGTTATTATAAAAACAAAATCAAAAGAATTTAAAAAAATAGAAGAAAATATGAAATTTTTCATTGGAAAAACAGTTGACCTGGAAAACAGATTCAAGAGATATGACTTAAGACTTATTGGACTACCTGAAAGCCATGATTAAAAACAAAAAGAGCCTGGACAAAATCTTTCAAGAAATTATCAAGGAAAATTGCCCTGATATTCCAGAAACAAAGGTCCAGATAGAAATTGAAAGAATCCACTGATCACCACCTGAAAGAAACACCAAAATGAAAACTCCCAGGAACACCATAGCCAAATTTCAGAGTTCCTAGGTCAAGGAGAAAATACTGTGAGCAGCCAGAAAGAAATAATTCAAACACTGTGGAGCTCCAGCAGCTTTCACATTAAAGAAACAGAGGTTTTGGAATATGATATTCTGGAAGGCAAAGGAGTTAGGATTAAAATCAAGAATCACTTACCCATCAAAACTGAGAATAATCCTTCAGAGAAATGAAATGGATGTTTAGTAAAACACAGAAGTTTCAAGCATTCCTAATTAAAGGACCAGAGGTAAATAAAAAAATTTGATCTTCAAAGACAGGACTCAAGGGAAACATAAAAAGATAAGAAAGAGAAAACATAAAAGATTCAATAAGGTAAAACTGTTTATATTTCTATATGGCAAGACATTTATTACTCTTAAGAATTACTATAAGGAAAATTAGAAGGAGTATATGTAGACAGAGGGTGTGTCTATAAGATGACTTTGATAGGATGATACTCCCCAAAATAAAATAAAGGGGTGAGAAAGAAAATTGCACTGGGAGAAGGAGGGGAAGGAGATAAAATGAAGTAAATTATCTCACATAAAAGAAGCATGAATACATATATGTATATTTATATATAATGTACATATATAATGTATAACCTATAATAAAATATTTACATATATAAGTATATGTTTTATTAGAGATATATTATATATGTGGGCATATACATACATACATACATACATGCATATATTATAGATGGGTAAATGGGGAGGTCATGGGCAAAGCTTGAAACTCACTTTCATCAGGATTGGCTCAAAGAGGGAATAACATAAACACTCATAGGATACGGAAATCTATTTTATCATATAGGGAAATGAAAAGGGACAGGGATAAGAGAAGGAGGAAGATTGATAGAAGGGATCGCAGATTGGAGGACGTAGTGATCAAAAGTAAAACACTTGTGAGGAGGGATAGAGTAAAGGTAAGAGAGAGAAGGATAAATAAGGGAAAATAGGATGAAGGGAAACTACACAGTTAGTCATCATAACTTTAAATGTGAATAGGATGAACTCATCCATAAAACAGAAGCAGAAAGCAGAATGGATTAAAAATCCTACACTATGTTGTTTGCAAGAAACATATTTGAAGCACAGAGAAACACTTGCTTAGTAAAGGTAAGTAGCTAGAGCAGAATCTATTATGCTTCAGCTGAAGCAAAAAAATCAGGGGAAGCAATAATGATCTCAGACAAAGCAAAAGGAAAATTAGATCTAATTAAAAGAGATGAAGGAGGAAACTATATTTTGCTGAAAGGCATCATAGACAATGAAGTAATATCAATACCAAACATATGCACCAAATGGTATAGCATTTCTATAAACCCTAAATTTATATTATATTTATATATTATATATATTATTATATTATATATTATATATTATATTATATATTATATATTATAATATATTATATTATATATATTATATTTATATTATATTTATATAAACCTTAAATTTCTGAAGAAGTTGATGAGTTACAAAAGGAAATAGACAATAAAACAATACTAGTGTGGGACCTCAACTTTCCCCTCTCAGAACTGGATAAATCTAACAAAAAAAATAAACAAAAAAGTTGAAGTGAATAGAACTCTGGAAAAGTTAGATATGATAGATCTCTGGAGAAAACTGAGTAGGAATAGAAAGGAATATTCCTTTTCTCAGCAATACAAGGCACCTACACAAAAATTGACCATGTTTTAGGATGTAAAAACCTCCTAACCCAATGCAGAAAAATAGAAATAATAAATGCAGCCTTTTTATATCATAATACAATAAAAATTGCATTCAATAATGGGCAGTAGAACAATAGACTAAAAAATTGGAACCTAATCTAATCCTAAAAAATAAGTGGGTCAAAGAACAAATCACAGAAATAGTGAATATTAAAGAGAATTAAAGAGAATGACAGCAATGACACACCATAAAGATTTATGGGATATACTTAGGGGAAGCAGTACTTAGACAGAAAGTTATATCTCTAATTGCTTACATCAATAAAATAGATAAAGAGTAGATCAATGAATTGGGAATGCAACTAAAAAAAAGAAAAAAACTAGAAAAAGAACAAAGTAAAAATCCTCCATTGAATATGAAATTGGAAATTCTGAAAAGCAAAGGAGAGATGAGTAAAATTGAAAGAAAATCATTAAGCTAATAAAAATATCTAGAAGCTGCTTTTACGAAAAAGTCAATAACATATATAAACCATTAGTTAATTTGATTAAAAAAAGAAGAAAAACAAATTGCTGGTATCAAAAATGAAATGAGTGAACTGACCACCAATGAGGAGGGAATTAAAGTAATTATTAGGCAGTATTTTGCCCAATTATATGCCACTAAATTTGACAATCTATATGAAATGGATAAATACCTACAAAAATATAATATGCCTATATTAGCAGAAGAGGAAATAGAATATTTAAACAACCCAATTTCAGAAAAAGAAACTGAACAAGCTATTAGTGACCTCTTTCAGAAAAATATTCCCATGGCCAGATAGATTCATAAGTGAATTCAACCAAAATCTTTAAAAGACAATTAATCCCAATAATATATAAACTATCTGGAAAAATAGGTAGAGTCCTATCAAATTCTTTTTATGACACAAATACGGTGATACCTAAACCAGGAAGAGCCAAAACAGAGAAAAGTAATTAAGCCAATTTCCCTAATGAATACTGATGCAAGAATTTTAAGTAAAATATTGGCAAGAAGGTTACAGCAATACATCACAAGGATCATATACCAGATGAAATTTATATCAGAAACACAGGGCTGGTTCAATATTAGGAAAACTATTAGTATAAATCAATACCGAAATCACATGATTATCTCCATAGATACAGAAAAGATCTTCTACAAAATGCAACACCTGTATTAAAAGTACTAGAAAACATAGGAATAAATGGAGCTTACCTTAAAGTGATAAGAAATATTTATCTAAAATCATCAGCAATCATTATGAATAATGGACATAAGCTAGAAGCCTTCCAAATACAATCAGAGGTGAAGCAAGAATGTCCATAATCACCACTATTATTCAATATTGTACTGGAAATGCTGGCTAAAGCAGTAAGAGAAGAAAAATAAATCAAAGGCATTAGAATAGACAATGAGGAAACAAATGTATCACTCTTTGCAGATGATATGATGGTATACTTAGAGATCCTAGAGAACCAACTAAAGAACTAATTGAAATAATTAATAACTTTAGCAAAGTTGCAGGGTATGAATAATCCCACATAAAAAAAAAAACAGCATTTCTATATTTAACCAACAAAGCCCAGCAGCAAGTAATAGAAAGAAAATTTAAAAAAAAGAAAAGAAAAGAAACTACATGGAAGGCTACCTGCCAAGACAAACCCAAGAATTATGTGAATACAATTACGAAACACTTTTCACACAAATAGAGTCAGAGCTATACAATTGGAAAATTTTATTTACTCTGGTTGGGAGAAGCCAATATGATAAAAATGATAATTCTACCGAAATTAATCTATTTATTCAGTGCCATGCCAATAAAACTACCAAAAAATAATGCTTTTATAGAGCTAGAAAAAATAATAACAAAATACATCTGGAAAAATAAAAGGTCAAGAACATCAAGGAAATAAATGGGAAAAAATGTGAAGAAAGGTGGTCTAGCCATACTAGATCAAATGTTTGGTAGAATTCATTTGCAAGTCCATCTGATCTTCAGATTCTTCCCCCCTGACTCCGAAAGTTCAATTAAGGCTTGTTCAATTTCTTTTTTCTATGTTCAAATTATTTGAGTATTCTATTACCTTTTCTGTTATCTGGGCAATTTATATTTTTGTAAATATTCATCTATGTCATTTAGATGATCAGTTTTACTGGCAAGTAATTGGGCAAAATAGCTCCTAATAATTGCTTTAATTTTATCTTTATTGGTTGTACATTTTCCCTTTTCATAGTTGATATTGGTAATTTGGTTTGCTTCTTTTTTTTAACCAATGATTTTTCTATTTAATTCACTGAAAAATATATTATTCATAAAGCCAGATCTTAGTTTTATTTAGTAGTTTAATTATTTTAACTTTTGTTTTTATTAATTTTTCCTTTGCTTTTCACAATTTCTATTTTGACTTTTAATTGGGGATTTAAAATTTGTTCTTTTTAAGTTTTTTTTTGTTGTTATTGTTGTTGCATGTCCAATTCATTAATCTGCTTCTATTCTCTTTTAATGATAAAAGCATTTAGAAATATGTGACTTGGCTACATTCTACAAATTTTGGTGTGTAGTCTCATTGTTATCATTATCTTTTACAAAATTATAGACTTTATAAATCTTTTTTTTGCTGTTTTTAAAACTTTTCCAGGAATTCTTGTTGGTCTTGTGCCCAATTGGCAGGGATTTTTGAAATTTTGCTTGCAAATCATTGTCTTTTTGTAAGTTTGTGTCTTGAGCTTGCCTGTCACCAGAGTAGTTTTTTTTATGGTTAAACTCTTTTTGTTGTTGTTTGCTCATTTTAGCAGCCTTTTTCTTGACAGTACTTTATGTCATAGTTGGGGTCTACTTACCTTTGGGGGTGGTGATTATATTGAGCTTCAGGCTATTATGTTGCACTGTTTTTGCTGCTAGGTCTGGTGGTTTGTAACTTTTTGATGCTTCAAAGATTGTGTCATCTGGAGACAAGTGTGGTCACTGTCTTCTTGGTCTTCATTTTGGTCTTTACCCAGTTAGAGACCTTACTCTCTCATAGTCACAACTTCCAGGCAAGGCTTATGTTCTCTTGTGACTGCAAGTGTTTTTTCTTGCCCTGGAACTGAAACCTGGAATCGGGTAATGGATAATGGAGTTGCCAGTTGGTACCTACACAACTGTATGCTAGTACTAGCATAGAAATCCTCTGTTATCTCTTTCTGACCAGGTTTTCAATCCTATTATTTTCTCTAGGTGCTGAGCCTTCCTGGTACTGCTGCTGTTGCCAACTCCAAGGTCCAGAACTGGTATTGCTTCCACTGAGCCACATCCCTGTAAAACATCCACTCCATTGTCTGTAGTACTCTCTGTCCTCCTCAACCTACTTGGGTTGGAAAAATGACTGATTATGAGTTTTTGTTGGTTATGCTGCATAGTATTTGTTTTGATGCCCTTTTAAAAGTTGTTTAGAGGAGAACGTTGAGAGAGTTCCACAAAAATGCTTACTTTACTCCACTATCTTTATTCTGTCCCCTCTACCAAGCATTTAAAGAACAATTAATTCAAATCTTGAATTGTTAATTAATGCATGGAATTATTAATTGTGACTAAGGAAATGAGACCACAGAGAGTTCTGTCTGGGTAATGTGAAGGGTAGGCATTCCAAGTTCTTTGGATACTTGCTAGGAAAGACCATGATGGAAGCTAGTGGGGAGTAATACTTTAATCACATTTTAATAAGGTACAAAGAGTATAGAAGCAAAGCACAAAAAATACTGAAAGAAACAGCACAGGGTTACAGAGGCAGATGGCATTCATTCAGGGGATAGGGTGGTAGAGGGAGGCAGGCATCATGAGGAAGAGAATGGGGAGACAGGAGGGGCATAAATTATCCCCTATATAAGCATGAATTGGACTTGGGAACACTTGGGCAGTATGGACTTTTAGAAGATAATGGAATTCTAGGGATGGGCAGGAGAAAGAGTTTGAGGTCTTATTTTTATAAGGTTTTGGTTGGGGAAGGAATAATTCTTATCTATGCCACCTTAAGGTTAGGTCCTTAAAGTATCTGCATCATCTCAAAGTTATCAGCAGTACCTTAGGTTTAACTTATTAGCATAACATTCCCTGATGTTCTGCTGGTCTTATTGTGCATATGTGGAGTTTATCTGAGGCTTATAGACCATGGGCAGTTAGCAGAATTCAGGGGCCCTTAGAGTAAGGCCTGGCTGGCTTCTCCCGATTTAGCAAGTATATAGTCTCAGGATGTGGCCTTAGGTAATTTGTGAGAGAGTTTCCAATGGCTCTTATGCTCTCCTAATTTATGGAACAGTTTACAAGTGACCATAATGCTCCCTTAATTTATGAGATAGTCTGTAAGTGATTTCTAGGTTCCCCTTTGCAATCTTATTTCCTACTATTGTTGATTTATACCAGCTAGTTATAAACTTACTAATAAAACTAACTGTACTAACTAGAAGGTGGATTGTGGTCAGGGAAACCAGAATGAGATACAATTTTAACACAAATATTATATGAATTGTTTGAAAAAAATCAGTAAAGAAGCAATCTTGACAAATCCCTTCTATAACAGAAATGTAGTTTTGATATCTAAACCAGGGAGAGCCAAAACAGAGAAAGAAAATCATAGACCAATTTTCCTGATGAAACCTAATGTTTCATAAACCCAAAGATCTAACCTATTAGGATAAGTACTGAGTATTTGACAAAGCTTGGAAAACTAGAATGTAGTCTGGCAAAAAGTAGACATAGACCAATTTCTCACACTGTATACTCACACACTACATAAGCTCAAAAATGGGTACATAATTTAGACATAAAGGGTGATATCTTAAGCAAATTAGGGGAGCATAGAAGAACTTACCTGTCAGATCTATGGAGGAATATATGACCAAAGAAGAGATAGAGAAGTTTATGGGAAGTAAAGTGAAAAATTTTTATTGCATTAAATTAAAAAGGCTTTTCACAAATAATACCAATGAAGATAAAATTAAAAGAAAAGCAGGACATAGGAGACAAAACTTTGTAACTAATTTCCCTAGTCAAGGTCTTCTCAAAATTTATAAAAATGAATGAAATTTACAAAAATAGTACCCATTCCCCAACTGATAAATCATCAAAAGATATGAATAGGCAGTCTTCAGAGGAATAAATCAGAGCTATCAAAGCTGAAAATCATTAATACTTATAGAAATACTAATGAAATAATTGTGGTACCACCTCACCACATCATCTTATTGGTGAAGATGACAGAAAAGGAAAATGTTAAATTTTGGAAGGGATGTGGGAAAATAGGTACACTAATCACTGTTACTGGAGGTGTGAAGTGGTGAACCATTCTGAAGAAAAATATAGAACTATGCCAAAAGGCTAAAAAACTGTCTATACCCTTTGACTTAATAATACTGCTACTGGGTCTATACCCCAAAGGAATAAAAGAAAAAGGGAAAATATCTACATATATACACAAAAATATTCATAGCAGCTCTTTTTGTTTTGGCAAAGAATTGGAAACCTAGGGAATGACCATCAATTGGGGAATAGTTGAACAAGTTATGGTACATGAATGTGATGGATATAATGTATAAGATATAATGAAAGGTAAGGCTTATATTAGCTTATGCCAAGTGAAGTGAACAGAACTAGGAGAACAATCTACATAATAGCAGCAGATAATCAACTGTGAAAGACTTAGTGATTCTGATCAATATCACAATCCAATACAACTTCAAAGGATTCATGATGTAAAATGTTATCCACCTCCAGATAAAGAAATGATGGATTCAGAGTATAGACAGAAAGATTTTTTTTTCACTTTGTTTGTCTGGGTTTTTTGGGGGGGGGGCTGGGGGGAGGGGCAATATGTCTGATGTAGAAATGATTTGCATGATATATATATGTGTGTATATATATATCTATATATATACATATGTATAGGTGTGTATGTGTGAACTGTATTTCTTGCCTCCTCAATGGGTAGATTAATAATAAAAGTAAAACTTATAAAATGTGTACATTAAGAGCAGCATTGCACAAGTATTTCTATCTACAAATAAGTCCCTATCACTCAGCTGTGATTTCAGGACACCAATATTTCTCTTATACATTTAGTCACAATGTTCTCTTTGACATATTTATGTTTGATGTGTCTTACCTGTAGAAGACGAAGGTATATGCAGACATGCACTGTATCTACTGGTTCAATGAAACCTCTAGATACAAGCTTAAAACCTTTGGGTTCTGTGTCCCTGATATATCTTGAAAATTTTACACTTAGTGAGTAAATAATACGTTTATACTATTAGAAAAATATTTCATGGAGTATAACAATTTTCTAGCACATTTTTCAGTTGAGTTACATAGTTTAATCCTATTCTTTTGCATGCAATGATTGATAAGATGCTTTAGTTTGATACCCTCTTTAATTTGGAAGCCATAGTTGGTTCTGTTTAAGAGATATGATTGTAGATTTAAGCCTAGACAAAATGATAATAGGTTGAAACTATCTCCTTGAAAAATACTGCATTTTGGGGGCAGCTAGGTGGTGCAGTGGATAGAGCACCAGCCCTGAAGTCAGGTGGACCTGAGTTCAAATCTGGCCTCAGACCAAACACTTGACACATGCTAGCTGTGTGTCCTTGGGCAAGTCACTTAACCCCGATTGCCTCACTAAAAAACGAAACAAAAAAGAAAAATAATGCATTTTATTTAAGTTGTTATTGATGTTATTAAGTTGGTGATATGTTTTAAGTAGAAAACAGTTTTCCACATGGCCATCAAATATTCTAGCATTCTTACTATACTTGGGTCTATTTTATGCATTTTCCAAACATAAATAAGTCATAAGTATTGAACTAAATTAAAAGATTTTATTATCGTTGTTGATTTTACTATTATTAGTAATAATAATTAGTAATAGAGAAATAAGAGTTTCAACAGGTGGAGACAAGGATGTATCATCTAAATATGAGGAATGATCTGCTTGGAGGTAGAAGAAAGCATGTCAAGACTGAAAAATAGCTCATTGTCTGTTCTGACTTAAATATTGAGTACATAAAGTACTGTGAAACAAAGTAGGCTAGAAAAGTAGGCTAAGATATACTGAAAAAAAAGGTGGATTTTTTATTCAGAAGACCTAGCAGAAAATTCTGACTTTTTTTTAATGTTTGAGATCTGTCTGGCCTTGTTAAAATGACAATAGATGGCAGTTTCCTCACCAAACAATGAGTTGGGCTAGATGATGTTTGAGGTACCTTCTAGTTATGAATTTATGATACTGTAATCTGTGCTCACATACTAAAACTCTGTGTGTGTGTGTGTGTGTATGCACACACATACATATATATATAAAATCTTTTAATCCTATAAATAAATTCAGGAGGCAGAAATGTCATCACTTTATAATAGGCCTAATGTTTGAAAGATGTAGTCAATGATGCAGACTAGAAATGCATTTTTGAATAATTCCTTGGTAAAAGATAAAAATAATAGAAACAATTAAAATGTTAAAGATAAGGATAAAAATAAATACATATCAATATTGATGGGATAAGTCAGTTCTCAGAGGTGAATTTATATCCTTGAATTAATAAAAGCTATAGAGAGCAATTTAATACATTGCTTTCAATTGATCAGGAATTAGGAAATGAAGAAATTGATATATGAAAGACAGCATGAAACCAAATCATTTGAATTAATTTTAACAAAATAGAAAACAAGGAACAAATTAAGACATCAAAAAACTAGTTTTAAATACTATTAAAATTGATTCCCAAATTGGCAAATTTGAGTTTTAAAGGGAGGAAAAAATTAGGTTACCAAAATAAAAAAGAAAGAAGAGATTACAATGATTGGAGGAAAAAATAAATAAAATAGTCAGATATTATTATTTTCACATATCAACAAAATTGTGGATATAAAAGGAATGAATGAATGTTAAAGAGGAAAAAGAAGACATACTCCTTGATTTCATGGGTCATATAGGCTAATACAGTAGATAAGACACTTTAACAGATAAATACAAGGTAGGAAAAATGTAAAATTAGGAGAGATGCAAAGTGCTCTGGATGTTCAGAGAATGAGATATCTCTCTCAGGTGTAAGATTAGAAAAAAAATTTGTGGAAGAAATTGTAATTAAGTTGAGTCTTGAAGGAAAAAGCAAATAGAAAATAAAGGGGAATGGAGAGTGGGAGAGGTAGGAAAAGATTATAATCCAAAATCAAGAAAAGGCAGAATAGCTGGGGATTGGAAGATATTCAAGGAATGGTGGGTGTACATTCCTGTTTAGTTGGAGTAGAGGGGAAATGAAGGAGATAATGAGAGGACATAAGGAAATAAGCAGTGGGGAGCCAATGAATTTTTTTTTTTTTGCTTAGGCAGTTGGGGTTAAGTGACTTGCCCAGAGTCACACAGCTAGTAAGTGTCAAGTGTTCAGTCTGAGGTCAGGATTTGAACTCACATCCTCCTGACTTCAGGATTGGTGCTGTATCCACTGTGCCACCTAGCTGCCCCGCCAATGAAAGTTTTTCAGCAATGTAGCTAGAAGTATGCTTTTAGGGAGACTGATATGGATTAAGGTTAAGGAGAGACTGAGAATACAGGAAGTCAGTTAAGAGATTATTCAATAATGTATTTCATCCAATGAAATTCAACCTATATTTATCAAGCACCTATTATGTGTCAGTCACTGGGTGATGTACTGGGATAAAAACATAAAATCAAACAGTCTCTGACCTCAATGAGTTTATATTCTAATCTGCTTTATTCATACAATGAGTGACCAAACTAGGTTAATGACAATGGGAATGGAGAGAAGAGCATAGATAGGAAAAAGTGAGGTAAGTACTATATTATCCCCAGTTTACAGATATGAAACTGAGAAACATAGAGGTCATGACTTTCCCATAGTCACACAGCTAGAAAGTGTCTGAGGCCAGATTTGAATTCAGGTCCTCCTGACTCTTGGCTCAGTTAGTACTCAAATTTAATCTGCTCCTAAGGGCAAATTTAAACTACCCCTAAGGGCAACTCATATTCAAGCCTCTTGTCTTCAGTCAGGAAGCACCTAATCCCCTCTGAGCTGTTGTTCTTTGTTTTTTTAATTAATCTATTTTGAATTATCAACAATCACTTCCATAAGCTTTTGAGTTTTAAATTTTTCCCACATCCCCCCCAATCTGATATAGGCTATACATATGCATTACTATTAAACATGTTTTCACATTAGTGATGTTGTAAGTAAGAATTAGAATCAATAAGAGGAACCACCAGAAAGAGGAAACAAAACACAAGAGAAGAAAATAGAAATAGCAACTAGCGTGCTTCAATCTGCATTCAAACTCCATAGTTCTTTCTCCTTTCTGGATAGCATTTTCCATTACATGGCCTTTGGAGAGGTCTTAGACCCTTGTATTGCTGAGAAGGGTTAAGTTTATCAATACTAGTCATCACACAATGTGGCTGTTATTGTATACAATGTTCTGTTGAGGTTTAGAGTTGGGAGAGCTGGTTCAGGTGTGAAAGAATTCACTTAGACCTTCCCTGTAACCATGGAGAGCTTTACTGAGGCAAAAGCAACAGACTAGCTCTGGAAAGAGAACTTGCAACTTACCAAGGGATAGGGGTCTGTTTTATCTTACAAGATAAGGGGAGGGGTTGTCATGACACAGGATAAGGAAGATGGATGGCAGGAAAGGGGACTCAGGATAAGGAAGATGGGAAATTTTATGACTCAGGATGAGGGAGACAAGGAGGTTTTATGATCCAGGACGGGGGGAAGTTTTATGGTGTCTCAAGATAAGGGAAAGAGACTCTACTATGCCTTCAAGTTCAGGAGGGGCCTCACAAGATGCTGGAAAAACCACCCTTAATTAAAATTTGTTTCTTTAAAAAGCTTTTAGCTTTTAGGGCACTGTATGTCTTCTACTTCGTTTCCCACTCAAACACTAGGCAGGAGAAATCTTTTGGGGAAAAAGGGAGGAAGGTCATTATCTTCAGTAGCTGCTTCCTGTTGAATAGGGGCAAAGAGTCCATTTCAAGGGCCTAGAGTAGGTTGAGGAGGGGAGTTCAGTGTGAAGGTGTGGGGTGCATTGCCAGCTGAGTCCAATGTGGAGAAAGACAAACCACTCGGGGACACCAAGGGTAGGGGCTGATATCTCAAGAGTTGAAAGTAGAATTTCTGCTGGCAATAATACACAAAGCAAACCAAGAGTTAAACAAACATGGACCAAATATAAGAGCGAGTAAATCATAGAGGCACTACCACCCCCAGGAAGACACAGGGGGAGATATCAGGCTGGAGTGGATGTCCTGCATCCGAGAGGCTGCCTGTAGTATCCTGTGGGTGTAGAGTTCTAATGTTCAAAGGATAAATTCCATGCTTGGTTTTCAGGGAATAAGGGGAGAGCTGGGGGAGTAAGCTAGTTGTCATACCCAGCAATCACATACTCTGCCACAGAGTTCCCTAGTTGAATTAAGGCATTAGAATTCCAGTCCCAGGGAAGCAGGCCCAACCCTAGGCACAGGGTGAGCTAGGAACAGAAGTGGTTCAAAGTGGGGCCCAGAACAAAGCATAGCTAGAAAGTGCAAAGATAAGTCCACAGTGAGGGGCTTCAATGCATAGTCTTCTTTAATCACTTTTCTGGCTGGTCCCACCCTGCATGTTATCCCATATCTCACAACCTGCTTGCTTCATCTGCCTCCAGCACTCCTGTCTGCCTCACCATTCACCCAAATGCTCTTGGGAGAGGGACTGTGATAGACCCTCCGTTAGGGACCCAGGGGCACCACGCCCCGGGGCCTCTGGCTCAGCTTCCCCTAAAGGCTGTTGCAACGTCCAGGGTGAAATCCTCAAGGGTGGGGTGCAACATCCTGTTCTGTAAATAACCTGATCTGGCTTCCCGGCACCCCACTGGACCCTGTTCTCTTCCCGGCACCCCACCGGACCCTGTTTTGTAACCGGACAGTATAAATATTTCAGATAAAACCCTCGGTGGACGGCCCCTGGGATGCACGCCTGGGGTCCGTCGCCGGCCGGCTCAAATAAACGCGCTCTCAATTAATGTCAATTGGGTGTGATGCTCTGATTTCTCTCGGGCGTCCAGTTCATTTGGAGGTCCCACCGAGATCGCCCTTTGGGCCAGCTGCTTCGGCGTTGCTGGAAGGCTGGGGTGGGACGTGTTCAGGGGATGGCCACCGGGAAGATGTGCCCCGGCCCCGAACACTGACTTATCCCGTGCGAACCAGCCCACCCCGTATTCTTCCTCTAAATTTCTTAATTGGGCACCGAGCGCTCTGGTCTCAGTCTGATCGGTGAGTACTCAACGGAAGTAAGTGGCCTGGCTGGACACAGCTGTAACGCCCTTACTGACCTCCACGGGACGCCGTGTGAGAGTCCTGATTATCTGCAGTCTGGCGCCGCATGTTAATGTCTGGAGTGTTGTCTTAACTGTTTATGTCTGTCTTATATGTTTTATCCGTCTGTGATTGTCCTAATTGATTCGCCTCTTCCTGTCCGTGATGGGTCAGGGGCCGTCAAGCCCCACACTGGGGACCCCTCTCTCAGTTGTCCTACAGAATTTCAAACAGTTTCAGTGTATTGCCAAGGGATATGGGTTTCAGGTTACCAAAGAAAATTTGTCCACTTTTTGTCAACAAGAATGGCCTACATTTGGGGTTGGGTGGCCCCCGGAAGGGACATTTGATGTGACCATTACTGGGAGGGTCAGGAAGATTGCTTATGGGACCCCTGGCCATCCCGATCAGATCCCATATATAACTGCATGAATAGATTTTAAACCCCCATCAAAGCCACTCCGGGTTCAAGCTTTGTCCAAAGTCGGGGTGCACTCGGGGCCAACATCCGGCCAAAAGGTTCCCGGGACTACGCAAGTAGGAGCCAAGGTCTTACCCCCTTCCGATTCTGACCCCCTGGACCCGGCTGAGCCTCGACCCCCACCATATCCTGTTCAGGGGTCGGGCCACCCTTCGGCCCCGCTTCTGACAAGTCCTCCTCATACTCAAACAGGGACGCCTTACGGCTCCTCCGGGTCCGGGTTTTCCCCTGACTCCACTGTATCTGCCTTTCCCCTGCGACAGGTCCCCACGGCCCCCGGGGAGTCCGGGAGACCCTTCATGGTCTATGTCCCCTTTTCAACCAGTGATTTATACAATTGGAAACAACAGAATCCGTCCTTTTCGGACAAGCCCCAAAGTCTGATTTCCCTTTTGGAGACAGTCTTCTATACACATCAGCCTAGTTGGGATGACTGTCAGCAGCTCCTGCGAGTTCTTTTCACCACTGAGGAGCGTGATAAGATCATATTGGAAGCCAGGAAAAGGGTTATGGACCCCGACGGCCGTCCCTCAACTGATCCAGGCCGCCGGAATCATGTTTTTCCCGAAAGTCGCCCTGACTGGGACCCAAATTCTGATCGAGGGCGAGAGGCTTTGGACAGGTATCTCCAGTTACTGTTAGGGGGGTTGAGGGCAGCAGCGCGGAAACCCACCAATATGTCTAAGGTTAGTGAGATCAGGCAAGGGAAAAGTGAATCTCCAGCTGCTTATTTGGAAAGATTGTATGAGGCCTACCGCACTTATACCCCCATTGACCCAGAGGATCCTAACAACTGGAGAGCAGTGGTGATAGACTTTGTGTCTAATTCGGCTCCTGACATCCGGCAAAAACTGCAAAAATTGGATGGATTCGAGGGTAAGACTCTTACTGAACTCATGGAAGTAGCCAAGCTGGTTTATGACTCCCGGGAGGAACTGCAAGAAAAACAGGCACGCTCCATGACACGGGCGGTCGTGGCAGCTCTGGCACAAATCCCGGGGGACAGGCAAAGCGGGAAAGGGGGAAGACCTGGTCCCCGGCCTCGTGGGAGAAATACGGGCAGGCCCCCCTTAGGCCGAGACCAATGTGCATATTGCAAAGCTACTGGGCACTGGAAGTCTGAATGCCCAAATCGGCAGCAAAAGACTAGACCAGAGCCAGTCCTAACCTTGGACATGGATGATTAGGGGTGCCCTGGCTCCAAGTCTACTATGACCCTGGACCCCCTGGAGCCAAGGGTGACACTCACTGTTGGGGGTCGGCCAATCTCTTTCCTCGTAGACTCAGGGGCGGCTGCATCAGTTCTGAACTCTCCACTAGGTCCCCTGTCCTCCTCTAAAATACAGGTCCAGGGGGCTACAGGCCGTATCCAAGCAGTGCCTTTCACCACCGCCCGTGAGGTCCGGCTAGGGGAAGGCTCGGTGTCTCACTCTTTTCTGGTCATGCCCGACTGTCCCTACCCCCTCCTGGGTCGAGACCTCTTGCATAAACTCCAAGCTGTAATTTCTTTTAAGGGACCTACTCCCACCCTGGGGGTCAGCGTGCCCCAGCTTGTCTTGACCTGTCCCCTCTCCGAGGAGTCCCGCCTCCTTTCTCCCGGGCGACCGTGGGTTGATGCCCCGTCCCCACTGCTGAGTCAGTACAGGAGTTTAGTGCCAGGAGTGTGGGCTGAGTTAAACCCTTTTGGGCTAGCTGCCCACCAGGCCCCTGTGGTGGTCCAACTCCTGTCCACTGCTACTCCTGTGCAGGTCCAACAGTATCAGGTATCCCGGCCTGCTCTTCTGGGAATCAAACCCCATATCGACCGACTTCTTCAGGCTGGCATACTACAGCCATGTCAAAGTCCTTGGAACACTCCCCTGTTGCCGGTCCGTAAGCCCGGATCCGGAGATTTTTGCCCAGTCCAGGACTTGCGGGAGGTGAATGCCAGGGTGGAGACGGTCCATCCCACTGTGCCTAATCCATATACCTTGTTGTCCTCTTTGACTCCAACCCGCACATGGTACACTGTCTTGGACTTGAAGGACACTTTCTTTTCCATCCCGCTGGCCCCTATCAGCCAGCCTATATTCTCTTTCACATGGACCAACCCCTCAACCGGAACGTCCTCCCAACTAACCTGGACTCGATTGCCTCAAGGGTACAAGAACTCTCCTACTCTTTTTGGCTCAGCCCTGGCCTCGGACCTAGCCAGGTTTCGCGTATCCCACCCCGAGGTCACACTCCTCCAGTATGTGGATGACCTGCTGTTGGCCGCTTCATCCGAGACGACCTGCCGAGATGCTACGCTGCACCTCCTGCAGCTATTGGACAAGTCGGGCTATCGGGTTTCGGGTAAGAAAGCTCAGCTGTGCTTACAGTCTGTTATCTATCTAGGATTCACCCTGCAGTCCGGACAAAGGCTGCTTTCGCGGGAACGTGTGTCAGCCATCCTGGGCATGCGGGCCCCAGCAACCCGCCGCGGGCTCCGTGAATTTTTGGGAATGTCCGGGTACTGCCGACTGTGGATCTTAGGATTTGCGGAAATCACTAAACCACTGTATGAGGCACTGTCAGGTGAGCCTGCCAAGTTCCTGTGGGGACCAAGGCAGGAGGAGGCTTTTAACAAACTGCGCGGAGCGTTAGCTAGTACCCCCGCTCTTGCCCTGCCGGACCTGACTAAGCCGTTCCGCCTCTATGTCTCAGAATCTCAGGCAGTGGCCAAGGGAGTGCTAACCCAGCCTTTGGGGCCCTGGAATCGCCCAGTGGCCTATCTTTCCAAGCAGCTTGACTCGGTCGCTGCTGGGTGGCCTACATGTCTTCGAACCGTTGCGGCTGTCGCGACCCTGGTCAGGGAGGCAACAAAGCTGACCTTCGGCCAGCCCCTTGAGATTTCTGCATCTCACCACCTGGAGCAGTTGCTGCACACCCCTCCCACTCGGTGGATCTCTAATTCTCGTCTGACTCACTACCAGTCCCTCCTGTTAGATCCAACCCGCATAACCTTCTCTGCGCCCGTGACCTTGAACCCCACTACGCTGCTTCCCAGCTCCCCGCCGGCATCACCGCTGCATGATTGCCTGGACGTCCTTGACGCCATCCACACTTCCCGGCCCGGCCTTACCGATGTACCTATGACCAGTCCTGACATGATCCTCTTCACAGATGGCAGCAGCTTCGTGGAGGATGGGATTCGGAGGGCCAGGGCCGCAGTGGTGACCCCGACTGAGACCCTCTGGGATGCAGCCCTGCTGCCTGGTTCTTCTGCCCAGCGGGCAGAGCTGGTTGCCTTGACGCAGGCACTCCGGCTCGCGAAGGGCAAGAGAGTCAATATCTACACTGACAGCAAGTATGCATTCGCGACTGTCCATGTTCACGGATTCGTGTACCAGCAGCGCGGCCTGCTAACCTCAACAGGGAAGGAGATCAGGAATAAGAGGCAGATTCAGGATCTCCTGGATGCTGTCTGGCTTCCCAAAGAGGTGGCAGTCATCCATGTCCCAGCTCACACCCGTGGGACGGACCCCCAGTCGCAGGGAAATGCAGCCGCAGATAGAGCCGCCCGTGCGGCCGCAAGGAGGACGCCTCTCCCCGCCTTCGCTGTCCAGACGGAAAACTTATTGCCCGCACGACCTTCTTACCAGTCCGGCGATCCGGATGGCGTGCCTGAAAAGGGGGGATGGAGAAGACACCCGAACGGTCTGTTAATCCTGCCCAAAGCCCTCCTGCCCCCTCTATTGATGACCCTCCATGACCTCACCCATTTAGGCGGAACCAGGCTCTACGACCTGGTGAGTAGGCATTTCTACAGCCCAGGGATGAAACAGGCAGCTGAGGAGGTGGCCAGGAGATGCAGTACATGTGCAAAGATCAACCCCCGGCCGGCGACGAGGGTGCCGGCTGATAGACCGCGGGGGACCTTCCCCGGGGATCACTGGGAAGTTGATTTCACCGATATGGGACCTGGACAGGGGGGGTACCGATTCCTCCTTGTATTCATAGACACGTTCTCCGGGTGGCCAGAAGTGTTCCCAGTAAAAGCCGAAACCGCCACGGTAGTTGCAAAAAAACTGTTCTTTGAAATCATTCCCAGATTCGGCTTGCCAGCTTCGATAGGGTCCGACAATGGGCCGTCATTCGTATCTGCAACAATTCAGAATTTATCCAAGATGCTGGGACTGAAGTGGAAGCTACATTGTGCATACCGGCCTCAGAGTTCAGGGCAAGTAGAAAGGATGAATAGGACTTTGAAGGAGCACATTGCTAAGCTCAGACTGGAAACTGGCGATAACTGGGTTAGCCTCCTCCCTTTCGCTCTCCTTCGGGCTAAGTGTACTCCTAACTCTTCCACTCTCTCTCTCTCCCCGTATGAGATTCTTTACGGGGCGCCCCCACCTGTCCTACCAAAGGTAACGGGGGCGACCCCAGCCCCGGATTTTACTAACCCCACTCTTCTTAAGTCCTTTCAGGCACTCCGGGAGGTCCAAGACGCGGTACGATCGGTCCTAAAGGCTGCGGGGAGAAGTTCAGATCCTGCCGCTACCTCGGGGGCCTTGACACCTGGAGACTGGGTCCTCACCCGCAAACTGCCTGCCGGATCGGCTCTGGAACCGCGGTGGACTGGGCCCTACCAAGTGATCCTCTGCAACCCATCGGCCGTGAAAGTCGCGGGTCGAAAGGCTTGGATACATCGGTCACACGTCAAGAAGACTCCGGTGCCTGAGCCCGCGAAATGGAAAGCAGAGGCGGTGTCGGATCTAAGGCTCCGGCTCTCCAAAACTTGATTCTTTCGCTTCTCCTGTTTGCTTATAAGGAATATCCTGCAGTCTGTAACCCCTACCGCCCCACGCCACATAGGTGGATTCTATCCCGCACCAATGATGGCACCATCATACAGACCTTAACTTGCTATGGCCCTCCTACCTTCAGGTTTGACCTCTGTGCCCTCTTAGGATCGGGATGGAATAGAGATAGGCACCTGCAGGACCCTGTGACGGGAGGGGGCGGGCACTGCCCTACTATTCCCATACCAGCCACCCAACATGGAGCAGGACAAGGTGAATATAATATCAGGGGCATCCAGTTCTATGCCTGTCCTGCTACCGGAAGCCTCTCTTGCCGTGGAGACGGCAGTTTCCACTGCGCAGAATGGGGGTGTGAGACAGTGGCAGACTGGATTCCTGGGGGTGGAAAAGACCCGCTCATCACTTTGGAAAGACAGTCACCTCTCCCGTATTCCTGCTGGCCTGGAAAATGCAACCCCATGATCTTAACGGTCAAACAGTACACGGATGATTCATGGAATCTTGGGCATTCATG
This sequence comes from Vombatus ursinus, assembly GCF_900497805.2. NCBI lineage: Eukaryota > Metazoa > Chordata > Mammalia > Diprotodontia > Vombatidae > Vombatus > Vombatus ursinus. The sequence goes on from NW_020952487.1 coordinate 1,487,956, forward strand.
GGGGTTGAGGTTGTATATGACTGGATGGGACAACGGTGTCCTTTTCACAATACAAAAGGTCGCCCTACCCGTTCAGCCCCTTCCCATAGGTCCCAACCCTGTCCTCAACCCACGGGCCAAGATAGACCTGATTCCGTCTGCTGAGCCCTCGGCTACACCAGGGTTGGCGACTCTGGAAACACCCGGTGCCCCTGGGGCCTCCATACTTGACACCCTTACTGCGGTCCATGCATTCTTGAATTCCTCCGACCCCAATGTCACTACCGCCTGCTGGCTGTGCCTAAACCCGGCTCCCCCATACTTTGTAGGGGTCGCTTTGGAGTTAAACAGTTCATTTCTGGGGAACTTGTCCATGCAGAACCCCTCCTCCACAGCAATCCCCGCCCGCTGTAACCCAAATGGGCCTAAATTGACGTTGGATGACGTCCAGGGCACAGGGACGTGCTTGCTTGGACCTGACTACCCGTTGAGAGCTTCCCCATTTAATTCAACCTGCACTTCTGTTATCTTAGTCACACCCTCGTCCAATAGGCCCGGCTTCCTGATAACCACCCCACCCGAGACTTGGTTCGCCTGCACTCTGGGCCTCACCACCTGTATACAAGATCACCACTTCCTCAGCCCCACTGAGATCTGTGTGATAGTTAGGGTGTTCCCACAGGTGTATGTGTATTCCGAGGAGGGGGCCACCGAAGACTTTGGCCTACCCCGCTCCAGAAGGGCAGCCCCTATCTTAGTGCCCTTGCTGGTGGGGCTCGGGGTGGCCGGGTCTGCAGCCTTGGGAACAACCGCCCTAGTGCAGGGAAAGGCAGATTATGCGGCCCTCAGTACCCAGGTGGATAAGGACCTACGAGCTCTGGAGGGACTAGTCTCCCACCTGGAGACTTCCCTGGATTCCCTAGCGGAGGTGGTGCTTCAGAACTGCCGCGCCCTTGACCTGTTATTCCTGAAACAGGGGGGGTTGTGTATGGCCCTGGGAGAGACCTGTTGTTTCTATACCAATCGTTCAGGTGTCATCCGGGAATCCCTGCAGGCATTAAGGCAGCGGTTAGATGATAGGGACCGAGCCCGAGCCCGCGGCTCCTCCTGGTACCAGAACTTGTATAACTGGTCCCCCTGGCTCACCACTCTACTTTCTGCTATAATGGGCCCCTTGGTTCTTCTCCTCCTAGGATTATTGGTCGCCCCTTGCATCATTAATTGTCTCTCCCGCTACATCCAGCAGCGTATACAGTCTCTGAAACTGTTTGTCCTACGCAAATCCTATACACCCCTGGATTCGGATGAGTCAGCACCCCTGGACTCTGTTGAGTCCTCTGTATAACTTGCTCTTGAAAAGGGGGGAATGTGATAGACTCTCCGTTAGGGACCCAGGGGCACCACGCCCCGGGGCCTCTGGCTCAGCTTCCCCTAACGGCTGTTACAACACCCTGGGTGAAATCCTCAAGGGTGGGGTGCAACATCCTGTTCTGTAAATGACCTGATCTGTCTTCCCGGCACCCCACCGGACCCTGCTCCCTTCCCGGCACCCCACCGGACCCTGTTCCCTTCCTGGCACCCCACCGGACCCTGTTTTGTAACCGGACAGTATAAATATCTCAGATGAAACCGTCGGTGGGACGGCCCCTGGGATGCACGCCTGGGGTCCGTCGCCGGCCGGCTCAAATAAACGCGCTCTCAATTAAAGTCAATTGGGTGTGATGCTCTGATTTCTCTCGGGCGTCCAGTTCAGGACAAAGGAGCTGTCCCTGCCTCAGTGGGGTGGGGAGGGGAGTAAAATGAGGCTGAAGCAGCATCTGGTGGATGAGGAGAGTGTAGAACAGTTATCCTTGTATCTGACAAACAAGTTCAATAGGCAGAGCCCAAATAGAATGAGCATTAAAAATGATGTCAGAAAAGAGGAAAACAAAGAAAGAAACCAAGAGCCCCATGATACTATTATTTACTCTTGACATAGAGGATTATCTGATCTTGTTGTTTCCTCAAAAGTTTCCACTATGATTCCAATTCTTTTAGGAGAATCAGATGCTATTGAGGATTCGACTCTATACGTGTAATTATAAGTAACAACACTTTTGCAGGTAGAAGCTTTCTATTCTTGAGTTCAGTAGTTATACAAATAAATTTGCTTATAAGAGACTGACTTTTACTCTAGTTGCCATAAAAGACCTGGGAAGATCCCTAAGTAATTAATTCCAAAACAGTACATGCCATAAGCTGTTTACAATAAAACATGTTTGTACCACAGGACACACAGAATAAACAGGTATTATTTCCACAATAGTAGTAAACTTTAAATGAAATTGACTTTTCCATTAACGCAAAAATATTCCATAAATTACCTCCCTCTAAGAAAATTGCACTGAAATTCTTTTCCCCAAACTGAAAATGTCTCTGATTTAGTTTCAGTAATAATAGAATAACAGCTAGGTCCCTCAATCAGTTGTCCCAATACCCAATTATTCTTACATCATTTTGAAACATTTAAAGACCTTATTCCATACAAACATATCTAGTAATAGGCAGATGTCTAGGCCAAAGATTCATTTCCTAAGTTGCTTAAGAAATGGAAAGGAATATAATCTTAGACTGAATAGCTCAGATCTTAAACACACACTTTAATATAGTAGCTCAGACGTATCCCAGCCTTAGTCTATGGGATAATGATTCAGCATTGTGTTTGTACCTTCGTTTCACAAACTTTTGTCTAATCATTCCCATATCATTCAGAAAGAATGTTCTATTCCAGGGATTTAATCTTTCACATGACTATGCAGGAGTACTGATTTACCTAACTGTTTGAGATACGGGATGACTACACATTCAGATTGAAAATGGCAAGATTTCACATACTTGCATTGTGCTCCTATCTTTTACTATCTATTTGCTTTGATTACAGAAATTTGCCTTGAAAAGGAAAAGCAAGGACATCACAGTTTTCCAACCATGTAGTATCAATTCCACCTCATGGCCAGACTCAGGAATAGTCAGGTGGGAAACTTTCCTTTTCAAAGGAACACGGTGGGGAAATTGAGCCAGGAGGATCCCATCCTAGACTGAGGCTAAGACTGTCCTCTCAGCTTTTCTAGATGCAGACCTCCACCTGTAACAGTCACATTCTCTCTGAGTAGCTTGTGGCATTTTTCTCAGATGGTGGATTACTGACTATTGATTATGGATGGATTTTTATGATCCATCAGACAACACTCTCTTCCTAATCTGATCTGGGATGAAAGGGGTTAACAGAAAAACCTGAGGTTATTTGGGATTCCCACACAGAGAAACCCTCTTGACTCAAGGGGAGGGAGTGAGGAAGGGAGTGACAAGATTGTAAAATGAGGTGCTTAAAAACTCCTTAATGATCAATCTCAAAATTTCCAGAATCTGCTAAGATATTTCAGCTGTCCTAACTTTTTCACTTCTACATCTGAAGAGGTTTACCTACAATTCCCAGAAAAACCTTAAAACTTTTGGATTCCTTGTAGACTTCACTTATCTCTCTTTGACAAAAAGAACCTGGCTTCAGTTTTGTTTACCAGTTACAGGAAACCCTTAAAGTTTTAAAAACTTCCTTATTTCCCTTTGAAAGCAAACTCCCCCTTCCAGCTCCCTTCATTATCTATTCTCATTGTCTGTTCAAATCACTCAGATGTTTCAAGCAGAAATTCTCACCTGGACCCTTTTCCAAAGGGTCCACCTCCCCAATAAACTGGCTTTCCCATTGTTTTACCTTCCTGGCCATTCCCACCCTTAATCCTAGCTAGGCGCCAGTGTTTCTTTCACCCCAGCTTGCTGGCCACCCCCATCCAGATCTCCCTAGACCCCTCCTCCCATCACTCCAAGCTGCTTGGGCCCTCCCCAATCAGTCTGTACTGAAGGCTCACCTTTCCCCCAGTCTGATGCTGAGCTGTTCTCAAGCTTAAAAGCTGAGACCCCTCATGCCCGCCCTGATGGGCATCACCTGGCCTGACCACCCTAGCCCCAGCCCCCACTCAGACTCTGAGTTTTCTAGACTGCCTCATGCTGCTCTTTCTTGTGAGCATCACCTGACTGCCTTGAACCCTATTTAGATCACTGATGTTTGGGGTTCCTTTGGAGTCTGGCCTATATGCTTATCTTTAATAAACTTTCTCTGGCTGGAAGAAGATCTGAGTTGAATTCATTCAGGCAGATCTGCACCATGATTTGGGCTTTTTCCCATGATCTTGGGGTGCCTCTGTGCATATAAAAGCACCCCAAAACCCCCCCTCTTCACATCCACCTCTTCAAAATTTAGAGTGGGGTATTGAACCTTTCAGACCTACACTCTGAAGACTAGTGCCCTTTCTTATGGTACCTGAGGCATGAACCATTGACTCTGTCTCTCTGAAAGCACCTGATCTAAGGACACAACAAAACTAGGAATGAAACTTAGAAAATTCACAGTAGATTTGGACGTAATTATTATCAATATCAAATTACTGCAACAAATTAGCTTCAAAAGGAAATTTAGTAGGCCTTCTAAAAACTACACAAAAAGATTTTGCAAAACATTACTGTGTAAAAAGTGTTTCCCTGTAAGGGACCACAGGCCCAGTATAACCTCTGGAAAATTACTAGGTTGCAGTTGTCAAGGCCTCCTTGTGATAAGAACAAATTATGGACAAAGCTGTATCTCTTCCTGGAATACCCCGCCCCTATACCGTTGGTGGAACTCCCCCATTCCCTCTTACTGTGTGTATAACTACCCTGAGCTTGCCTTCAATAAACGAGACTTGATCAGAAAGCCTGCCTTGTCTCCATTTCCTGTGTCCCCTGCTCCCCTCCTTCTTTTACAGGTCCGGACCTCCTTTGATGTCCCGCGGGACGGGACAAGTAGACCTTCTAAAAACTACACAAAAAGATTTTGCAAAACATTACTGTGTAAAAAGTGTTTCCCTTTCTCAAAAAAAGCTTACAGCTTATCCTGATGTTAGAAGGAATAATCACTAAACTTTCATGAAGTTAATCAGCTGGAAACCTTAAAGATTGGAATTTATCAAAACCAAGTTGATGTAAAACGTCTTTTAAGTATCACAAACCCCCAAAGTGCCATAAAACCAAAATTCTCAATAATCACAAATTCCTAAGCACCAAAAGGTGTTTACCTTGGAAAGTTTCAGCTTTTTCCCTAAGTCAAGAACACACACACAATTAAATTAGCCTTACCACAATAACAAAGTTTACCAGGCCTTTAAAAATTTACTCAGTAGGAATTCCACTATAGAAGACTTGCACAGAGTTGATAAGAAATTATGACTAGATAGTTCCAAAAACCCTTGTCTTAGTTAACAACCTCATAATCTGACAGTACAATTCTTGATCTAACAACGTCTAGGTTATAAGAGAAATGGCTTTTCTAACAATTGCTAACAGGTGGTACAATTGCTAACCAAATTACACACTACAAGAAAATTTAGAAGTATAACTATACCACAAACAATTATCATGTATTTAAAGCTTGACACAGAACCAGTTAATTTCCAATCAAGTGACTTTAAATTTATTTGGATGAGCAAATAAGATCTAGATTCATAATCACTAACGGTAACATTTTAATTTCTAAGGCCCAGTATTCTTAGCACTTTAAAAGAAAAGATTATTAGCCATAAATATACTTTTTTTTCGAAGACACATGGTGACAATTTCTAGCTCCAAAAACTTTTTACTTCTTTAAACTGGAGTTTACAAGAGTCTTGGGGTGCAGAGGGAAGGGAGTAATTGCAATTTTCCCAATTCCCTATCACCCAGAGATTTGAAAGAATTGCACATAAGCTTCTGGATAGAGAGTCTTTCCTCTATGCTGTGGAAGGTGTGCCCAGGTCCATGGCCTCGAACTGCTGGACTGAGAGCCTAAGAGGTCAGGCTGAGTGTGAGACAGCCTTGTAGCTGTCTGACCCATTTGGTTGGACCTGAGAGGTCAGACTTCCTAGGTGCTTGGAGAGACACCCCAACTACAGGTGAGAAAAGGGATAGGGAGAGAGAGGAGGCTTACATACCTTCCAGTCTCGGCTGGAGAAGAGCTGTAGTTCCTTATCTCTTTTACCTTTGAGACTTATCAGATAAGCCTTAAGCAGTCCAGCTCTCCATTCCCATCCTCCTGGGAATTTCGAGCTGCATGTACTAGAAAATGAGACCTTGAAACCAGGGTGCAGGGAACCCCAAAGAAAATCAGGCTCAAAGGCCCACAGGGCATAGACACCCTGAAACAGGGCACAAGGACCCCCAAAGAAAACCAGGAGTGAAGGCCCACCTACCCGCCTCCCCAAAGTCCCTCAGGGGAGGGGAAGGAACAATATAGGGTAAACTAAGGCGCAGAGGAATAAAAGTCTGCTCAAACAGAGCAAAGTGCCTTTTCTTTAAGTTTTGGAGACCAAATTTCTTACTAAGCTTGTCTTGTTTAGAAATCCCCTTTACAAATTATTTTTCTAGATTACATTGATGTCAGGCTGTATTACAACGGAACACTAGGCACTTTTCTTTAAGATCTCCTTCCCTGAATTTCCCATCCTAGCAGTCTCCTAGCAGCCTCTCGCTTGTCTTGGCATCCCAAGACACTTGAGAGGAAAAAATATGACCGACCCAGCGCAAGGGCGTCCCCTTATATGAGGATCAACAGTCCGACTGACCACCCAGAGGTCAGTGGAGCTTCAGATGCTGCTGGCAGTGTCTGGGCACTCCAGGGGTCTCTCAGCCAGGGAGACAGTAGGAGGAGAAAAGGTCTGGGGAAGAGAACAAAGAAGAGGGTGCTTACCTGTTATCCCAGTGGCCAGGAGAAGATCAGCAGAGCCCAATTAATATTTGGACTCCCGGGTTTCAGCACCATTTCATGTTGAGGTTTAGAGTTGGGAGAGCTGGTTCAGGTGTGAAAGAATTCACTTACACCTTCTCTGTAACCATTGGGAGCTTTATTGAGGCAAAAGCAGTGGACTAGCCCTGGAAAGAGAACTTGCAACTTACCGAGGGATAGGGGTCTGTTTTATCTTACAAGATAAGGGGAGGGGTTGTCATGACACAGGATGAGGAAGATGGATGACAGGAAAGGGGACTCAGGGAAGATGGGAAATTTTATGACTCAGGATGAGGGAGACAAGGAAGTTTTATGGTCCAGGATGGGGGGAAGTTTTATGGTGTCTCAAGATAAGGGAAAGAGACTCTACAATGCCCTCAAGTTCAGGAGGGGCCTCACAAAGTGCTGGAAAAACCACCCTTAATAAGAATTTATTTCTTTAAAAAGTTTTTAGCTTTTAGGGCACTGTATGTCTTCTACTTCAGTTCTCCTGGTTCTACTCACTTCACTCAGCATCAGACCATGTAAGTCTTACCAGGTTTTTCTGAAGTCAGCCTGTTCATCATTTCTTACAGCATAATAGTATTCCATTACATTCATATACCACAACTTGTTCAGCCATTCCGCAATTGATGGACATCCTCTCAATTTCCAATTCTTTGCCAACACAAAAAGAGCTGCTATAAATATTTTTGTACATGTGGGTCCTTTTCTCATTTTTATGATCTCTTTGGGATATAGCCCTAGAAGTGCTATTGCTGGGTCAAAAGGTATGCAGATTTTTATAGCTCTTTGGGCATAGTTCCAAATCGCTCTCCAAAATAGTTGTATCATTTCAAAACTCCACCAACAATGCATTAGTGTTTCAATTTTCCTACATCTTCTCCAACATCTGTCATTTTCCTGTTTTGTCATGTTGGCCAATCTGATAGGTGTGATGTGGTACCTCAGAGTTGTTTTGATTTACATTTCTCTAATCAATAGTGACTTAGAGCATTTTTTCATATGACTATACATAGCTTTAATTTCTTCACCTGAAAACTGACTGTTTATATCCCCATTTATCAATTGGAGAATGACTTGTAATCTTATAGATGTGTGTCATTCCTCTTTCACTCTGTTCCTCCTCTCTCCTACAGAGATCTTTTGCAGCACATAATTGCTACATATGGCACTAGCTTTCACAGCCCCAACAAAATTCTACAAACTTCTAGAGCCCAGATCTCCACCACCCTGGAAAAAGGGAGGGGGGACGAGAGTATGGGCTTGGGTTTTGTTATGAGCCTCTAGGTTGGGGCCTTTTGGTCAGCTAGTGCATGCATACCGCCAGTAACATGGGTGGGGGAGGTGCTGAGTGAACTCAAAGTAAGTATCAGTTGAGACTTTTATATTCTGGCTGTCCTAGACCATAAAGTCACCTGCAATTATTTTATCTTTAGTGCATAATTTCTGTTTTGTAGAGGTATGAGAGGTCATAAGGATTAGAGAAATGTCTAGTTCTCCATCCTGTTGATCATATGACTTAAAAATCCATTCCCCCATTCAATAACATCTGACTTAAAGAAGGAATTCCATCCACACTCAGTATCCCAATCAAATAAAATACAAGTCTGGGAAAGCTATTTAGTCTATCTATCTAGACCTGTGATAGAATAGTCAGCAGAATTCCCAAGGAAACCCTTTCAACCAATGGGTATTTGCTATCGTACTGCAACTTAGAACCTGGGAGTATTGTCTGATATACTGAGGTTAAAGGTCTAAGGTCATATAGCCAGTATGTGTCAGAGGCAAAACTGTAAAGTCTTCTTTACTCAGAGGTCCACACCCTACCCATTGTTGGGAAATTCTCTCAACCAAGAGGAATGGACCTCTTGGGAGACATATCTGTCAGTGGGAGGTCAAATGATTGACTATGGGTCAAGTTTGCTTTTGGAATGAGAGCATGAGAAAACATTCCCTGTTCAAGGGAAGGAGACCAAATTGTTTGACATCTGTTAAAGAAATCCATTTAGACAAAATTGCAGATATCTTATCAAAGGATAACAAATACTCATATAATTGATGAGACCAGATTTGTTGTTTCCTTGTATGGTTTATTATTTATCAATAGTAGTGGTGACCTTCCATTATTAAGCCACCAAATAGTTAAGAGATCAGTCCATTCAGAGGGCCCCAAAATGATTTTGGTCCCCTTCACCCCCCCCTTACACCACAATTTTGCTAATTTTCCAAATAAATATAGATGCCTAAATAAATGAATAAGTGTACATCTAAACAAATACATAGAAAATGTACCTTCAAAAATAGATTGTCAACAACTCATCATCCAAACTCACCTCTCTAGGCTGCAATGACCACTGGAATTTAAATTATTCTCTGACATGAGTTACATATGTGACAATTGTTTTTCCCCCTGTGCTTCTTGAATGTTTGCTTGTCTGTTTATAGGCAGGTAGTAGACAAAGTCCAAGACTTCAGAAAGGTCTGAGGTCAGATCTGGTCTAACTCTGTGACACTGAGAAAGTCACTTAACCACTTTCTGCCTCAGTTTCCTCATTTGTAAAATGGGAATAACAATAATAACATCTATATCCCAGGGCTGTTGTATGAATAAAATGAAATAATATACGCAAAGTGCCTTATAAACTTTAAAGCACCATATAATGAGAGTTACTATTGTCGTTGTTTTTTCTTTTTTTACTGTGCCCATAAAACTGATTTCTGAGGTTCAGGACATATAGCAATTGCTGTACTGAAAGAAAAATAGACAGAATATTAGATCTTCAGTAGAAATCATTCAAGTAAAGTTCCAGAATGAAGATTAAATGACTTGGGGGAGAATTTTTTTTAAAGGTAGCTCACAGATACAGAATCAATATCAATTAAATGGGGCAAGATAGTAAAGACAAAGGAATTCAGAGAAAACCTTTTTTCCCCCATAGCATACTTCTCAGAGCTTCTTTGACATCCTTGTTTCTTAGAGAATAAATCAAAGGGTTCAACATAGGAGTGACAATGGTGTAACACACAGAGGCCACTTTACCCAGTTCTGGGTTACTGGCAGGTGTGAGGTACATAAAAGAAACTGTCCCATAGAGTAAACTCACGACCATCAGGTGGGATCCACAGGTGGAAAATGCTTTCATTTGTCCTTCAGTGGAATGAATCTTCAGAATAGTAGACAAAATATAGATGTAGGACACCATGATGACTATGATGCTGGGCAAAATGATGATGACAGACAAGGAATATGATAACATCTTGTTAATAAAGACATTGGAACATGAGATCTTCTGCAGTGGTCGGACATCACAGTAAAAAAGGTCAATAACATGAGATGCACAGAAGGACATAGTGAAGGTAATGCTAACTTGAAGGATGGACGTGATACAGCCACAAAAGTAGCATCCTGCCACCAGTCGGATGCAGAGGTGTCTTGACATCTGGGCAGAATACAAGAGTGGAGAACAGATGGCTATGAAGCGATCATAGGCCATAGCTGCCAAGAGAAAGCCCTCTGTCACAATAAAGAGAGCAAAGAAGAAGAGCTGGGCCACACAGCCTGCAAAGGAGATGGTTTTACTGTCAGATAAGAAGTTGGCTATGGCTTTGGGTGCCACAGCAGAAGAGTAGGAAAGATCAATAAAAGAGAGATTGCCTAGGAAGAAATACATTGGTGTGTTCAGCCGGGAAGCAGTCAGGATGAGGACAATCATACCAATGTTCCCCAGAAGGACCATGCTATAGGTAAGCAGAAATATGAAGAAAAGGAGGATTTGGAGCTCTGGGCGGACCTGGAAGCCTATGAGAATGAATTCATTCACTTCTGAATAGTTGTTTATCCCCCTCTCACTCATTGAAGAGACCTGCTGAAAGGCAAGGTCAAGAAATGAATTCTCATTTTGGATTCTGATATCATCACCACTGACAAATATTCAATCAATACCACTAAATACGTATCAACATCTCATTTAATTTGCCTAATACTTTTTATATACTTATGTATTGTGCATCTTTATATTAGGGGATGAAACATGTTCAGCTTGGCCATTTCTGGTGCCTTTTAAAAAGAACTTATGCAGATTTTCTCTCTTGGAGTCTAGTCAATTAGATGCTTATGGATATTTAGAAGGTGGATGAAAGATAGAAGGACCACTCTCTTCCCTATCTTAATCTCCAGATGTTGTCCTATAGTGCTCACACTTCAAAGCCAGAAAGGAAAGTAGAAGCAGAGAAAACAATAACTATTTTGTGCATTTTCTGAATCATCTGCTCTTCTACCTTAGCATCCAGATAAGGGATTCTCTTTTTTTAATGAGTCACTTGGGGTTAAGTCACCTGCCCACAGTCGCACAGCTAGGAAGTATTATGTGTCTGAGGTCGGATTTGAACTCAGGTCCTCCTGACTCCAGGGTCAATGCTCTATTCACTGTGCCCCCTAGCTGCTCCACATAAGGAATTCTTCATCATCTTCATTTCAAGCCCCTGAGTCATGAAGGGATAGAAACAGATCCCCAAAGCTTCTAAAGCATTAATTTGAGAAAGATAGAGAATATATGCAAATACTCCATATAACTCACCAAGAAGGGTGACTCTATGCATATCCTATGCTCCTGTTTTGCCTTAGTAAGAATAGTTCTCTTGAACAATGATAAAACAAGCTACCCACTTCCTGACAGTGAAATAATGAACTTGGAGCTAAATGAGATGTAATATATTCCTTGTATGTAGCCAATGTGGAAGTTTGATTGTCTTTCCTATGTGTATTTATTTCAAAAGTTTTGTTTTTATTTTTTTCCAAGGTAGTGGGTGGATCTTGGAAAGAGAAAAAAATTTTTTTTTGTTGAAAAAAAGAAATTAAAAAACTCTTTTGTCTTGAACATTGATTTTTCATGATAATTTTTCTTTTGAATAATCCCCTTTTCCATTTGATCCCTTTCCTGAAACATGTTCAAAAGCAGTCTAAGGTAAAATATGAAATATTTAAATTAACATTTAAGTCCTTCCACAATATGGCACCCATTTACCTTTCTAGTCATTCATATTATACACCTTCATACATTTTTCTTTGCAGCTAAACAAGCTTGTTCATTCATGCTTATAATTGACATTACATTATCTATTTCCACTCTTTTACACCCTTATTTGGAAAGCATTTTCTCTTCTTAGAATCCCTTCCCTTGAAACATATATTGAATGTAATGTCCTATACAAGGACTTACCTGATCCTCCTGGCTGTTTGTTCTCTCTCTCTTGTGAAATTACTTTGCATTACTTAGTGTTGATGTACTTCTGTAGGATGGTATTCCAGCAGATAGAATATAAACTCCTTGAGGGTAGGGACTGTTTTATTTCTATCTTTGTGTTTTTAGCATCTCACATGTTGCCTTGTGAAGACTAAGTGATTAGCAAATAATTGTTGAATTGAATTGAACCTTAAAATAGAAGAAAGACCAAAGAAGTAAGCACTTAAATTGCAAAGGTCTAGAGGTTAGACACCAAGGATTAAAAAAAAAGAATTATGGAGACAATGTTAAGATGAGAGAACTAAATAAGAGAGAAAAATGAAGAGGATTAAAAAAAGGAGTATGGAGACAACGTTAAGATGAGAGAACTAAACAAGAGAGAAAAATGAAGAGAGACAGAGGCAGAGAGACAGAGACACAGAAAGATGGAGACAGAGAAAAAGATTGACACAGAGATGGAGAGACAGTGGAGAGAGAGAGACACAGAAACAATGGTTTAACTTGGAAGAAACATTTGAAATAATTCAGTACAATGACCAGGTGAGGAAACTGAGTCCAGTGATAGAAAATAATTTGCCTAACGAAAGACAAGATGTAAATTACAAAGTCAGGATTTGCAAACAGGTTGTCTGACTCCAAAACTGGTTTGGACTCAAGACAGTTTAAGGAATCACCTTTTTTTTAGAACTGGAAATCTCCAAGCTGATTAGGTGTTGCTTTGACTAAAGATAAGAGGGTTGAGAACTCCTGTCTCTGAGAAATTTATGGATCCTTTCACTTGGTCATCAATGCAACCAAGGGAAAATAAAGTGAGCTCCACAGAACTGAAAAAAGATATGTCACTATTTTGAGCTTTGAATAATAATATGCCAGTTCCTAAGTAAAGGAGGGACTTCAAAAGATGATATTTAGTATGACCATCATTTTGTAATTTTTCTAAAGAAGGGGAAATGATATAATGGGAATCGCACCATACCTGGAATCAGAAGGCTTGGATTCCAATATGTTATAGTCCTTACAGCTGTGTGATTTGTCCAAAGTCCCATGGGTAGCAAGTGTAGACAGAGCCAGTTATCCAATTTCAAATCCAGCTCTCTTTCCATTGCACTAAGCTTCTTTAATATATCATCATCTTCATCATCATCACTATCACCATCATCATCATGGTGGCCCAGAGGATAGAGTGTTGGGCCTAGAGTCAGGAAGACCTGAGTCCAAATCTGGCCTCAGACATTTACTAGTTGTGTGACCCTTGGCAAGTCACTTAACTGTTCCCTCAGTTTCCTCAACTATAAAATAAGGATAATAATACCACCAGCATTGTTGTGAGGATCAGATGAGATAATATTTTTAAAGCACTTAATACAATGTCTGACAACGATTAGGTGCTATATAAATGCTAGATAACATTATTATCATTATCATAATGATAATTATTATTACTAATAGTCACACAATCAAATCCCCAGAAAATATAACTTCTTGCTTTAAGGAATATATAAATTTTTCCTAATGGATTTATAGAACTGGTTATAGTATAACATTCTCAGTGCCTAGTGCAGAGTTTTACCAATAGTTGTTTTTTTTATAATGTCTGTTGACCTGCTGAACTGAAGGGTTACTTTACTACATCATATATTCTTATGGCACACATTGACTGTCATTTATTCATCCTGATGAAGGACTGGAGTGGCTTGATCCATAGACCATTGTTTAATCTTTCTGAGTATCAATTTCTTTCTTTGTAAAGTGAGGGTTTTGAAACAAGCAGTCTCTAAAGTGTCATCCATCCATAATATTCTATGATTCTATTTCCAGAAAAAGAACTGAAAGGTACCCTGAGTAAGGAAGTTAATTGTCTGATAACAGGCTATTGCACAGTATTGTCCCTTCTAGGACATCAGAATGCCACTCTAGGACTATTAAAATCCTTTCAAAATTTAAGTAAGATGAATGTGCTATTTTGATATAAGCTTTTGTACAGGGATATTTTCATTTTACTAGAGATCTAAGCCTTAAGCTAAGTAAGAGAAAATGAGATGTATGTGACATTTCAAATGCATTATCTCATTTGATCTTTGCTATGCTGTGAGGTTGATATTATTTCCATTATATAGAAGAGGAGACTGAGGGACAGCTAGGTGGTGCAATAGAGCTCCAACCTTAGAGTCAGGAGGGCCTGAGTTCAAATCCAGCCTCAGACACTTGAAACTTACTAGCTGTGAGCCCTACAGAAAGTGTCAGAGGTTAGATTCATACCTATGTTTCTCTTAATTCCAAATTCAATGGTCACCCTTGTTCTCTCTGCTGCCTCTATAAGGGGAAGACATTCTAGCAGGGAAATTTTAGGCAGCAAATAGAAAATGGAGACCTTCAGAGTCTGGTTGGCAACTCTGAAAATTGGAGGAAGTTGAAGAATTTCTTTCTTTGGAGTCTCTTTTGTCTGGGATGATGGAAGTTATCTAGTCTATTATACAATATACATATGTATGTTAAGCATACATGTACATATATGTTTAACATATATGTATATAAGTATATGTTGCTTTCTAAAGCTCAGAACTAGCTGTTTGTCTTAGAGGAAAGGATCTCTCTCTCCCTTTCTCTCTCTCTCTCTTTCTCATACACACACACACACACACACACACACACCATGTATGTATGGCTACCTAACACGAATATATGTATATATAGATATAGATATAGATATAGATATAGATATATCATACACATAAATTCAACCACTACCCTGAAATGTAAGACCAGTCTTAAAATTTAGAAAGATATATTTTTTTGGCAGTGAATTTCATTCCTTTCTTTAAATTCACTGAGTAACCCTCCTTTTATTCCTACTAAACCATCATATTGACATGGGAAGAGCACTTGACCTGGGGTCCAAAGATCTGGGCTAAAACCTTGATCTCTGCCACTGAATTACCTGTGTGACCTGTGTCAAGTCACTTAACTCCTCTTGTCTTCAGTTTGTTCATCTGTAAAGTGAGCAGGTTGAGCTCCATTCTTTCTAAGTTATCTCTCTGTTTGAAACCTATGATCCTGAACTCTCAAGTCATTTTGAAAAGTCCAAAGGCTACAGAAGTTAACATTTTGTAGATTTCTCATATAGATGGTAAAAGGTTAGGAAAAATTATATAGAAAACAGAAGGAATGAAGATTCTAAAAAATCAAAACAGAGGCCTGAACCAAGGATATACCTAGTCTTCATAAACACTTCACATCAGGTAAAATTTGTTAGACAGAGAACAGTTAAAAGTCATCTTTAATCTGCTAAAAATGTTCTTTATATAAACACACAGAATTTAAATTAATATACATTGGCAAGAATTATCTATCCAAGAGGGTCACTCAACTTTGAAATGGGAGATTTGAAGGAAATTATAGATTCTCTTTCTATTTGGTTATTTTCAAAACAAGATTGAGTCTCCTGTCTGGGTCAACTTAAGTGAGGTCCAATCCAGACCAAGGTGATGGACCATATGATTTCTCAAGGTCAGTCCCAACTATCAAATTCCAAAATAGTATAATCAAGATCAAAACAAGATTTGAACTCTAGACTATTTCTTAATACAGCATGTAGCACATAGAAGGGAAACATTTTAAAAAAATGTTAATCATTTCTTTGAAATAAAAAAAATGACATTTGTGAATTTGTGTCTTACCTGAAGATATTTTCTGTTCTTTCTCTTGGTTGTGTTTCTATCTATAGAGATTTGAAATTTCTTGGCTTTGATTCTGAAAAGTGAGAGGAGAAGAAATGAATGGCAGAGTCCAAATTCAGCACATCAAGAAATTTTTTTTTAATTCATATACAAACTGATACAATATGAAGTGAGCAGGACCAGGAAAACATTGTACATAGTAATAGCAATATTGTCCAATGATCAACTGTGAATAACTTCGCTATTCTGGACAATACAACAATCTAAGACAATTCCAAAAGACTTATGATGAAAAATGCTATTCACCTCTAGAGGAAAATCAATGGAGTCTGAATGCAGATTGAAGCATTATTTTTTTTTTTTACTTTCCGTATTATTCTTGTTTTTTTTTCTTGGTCTGAATTTTTTTTGCAACATGGCTAATATGAAAATGTTTTCCATGACTATACACTTATAGTTTATATTAAATTGCTTGCTTTCTTGAGTAGGGGGAAGAAGGAAATTAATTTTGAACTCAAAATGCTAAAAAAAATGCTAAACATTTTTGCTTACATATAATTGGGAAAAAATAAAATAAAAACTCATTGACTTTAAAAAAGAAAGAAATCTTTAAAATCACATGCAATACCTTTTTAAGAAGTTCCAAATTATATGATCATGTTGTCAGTTTGAGGTCCTGTTCAGATAGCCACACTTTCCCATTGTTCTAGTAAGAATTTTTCTCTATTACTGGGAAATTTTCTCTTTTCATTAAAAGAATACTGTATGCTTGCAAACCTTTCCAGAACAAGGTCTGTACCCTCCAGATACCTTTCAGCACTGTGGATAATTCTTTATCAAAGGAGAAATAGGGAAGATTTTGCACCTTGTAGCTAGTGCTAATGAAACTGAATAATCTAAGTGGAGGAAGCCTGTACTCTTCCTTTCTGTGCAGATAATGTAGAGAATGGGAACACAAGGGTAATTTAAAGGGCAAGAAGATTCAGGTTCTTCAGGTAGTACATGATGATCTTCTAAAATGGGAATCAGGGACAGTTTTAGAAATGTTAATGCAATCTTTCAAGCAATTGCAACATGGTAGGTGCTCAGAGTTTTCTGTAAGAGAGTTCTATTGAAGGAAGGATGAGATTAGGTCTATTATGGACATATAATGAAAGCAAACTCCAGTGCCACGGTCCATGAGGAATCAAGTCACAGATCTGTTAGTAGTTGAGGAGCACAAACCAAAATAAAATCCCAAGTAAACAGGGATGATTTATCCCCCTGGCATTTGGTTTTGTTGAGGTCTCTCTGGACCTCAGTTTCTCCATTGTCAAAAGGCAATAATTACTTTCCATTCCTACAATGGCAGGCAATGAACATATAACTGTGACTACCCATTACCTGAAGGCAAGGTGCTTACATTTCACCTCCCCTTTACAATTCTCCAGTTAACTTATAGGGATGTTAGAGATATCTAATCTCTCTGCCCTTGACACTAGCCTGCACCCATTGTATTCCCTTAATTTTAGGGGATCTTTCAGATACCATTTTAATTTAAACACAACAGTCATATTATCTTTTACAGAGGAATCCTTACCTTAAATGTATAGCAAGAACACATACAAACAACACCATCTCACTATATATTATTCATAACACCCTCTTTCAACACTTTTAATTCCTGGGAGGAGAAAGAGAATTAGGTTTACAGCTTAGTTTAGTTCCTGTAAAGCTTAGCCCCACCAAGTTCCAAGACCAAAGCCACCCCTTGGACTGGGACCCTAGGTACCCAGGTTTTAAGGGTTTCCTTACTGGGATTGCATTGACATTCAGATTGAAATAATGACTCCAAGGTCAATATAGCTAGGGTCTGGGTCCTGTGACTCCATTGCTTGAGCCTAGAATTAAAAAAAAAGATGAACAAAACAAAGCTTTAAGACTGTTTCTTGGGTCTACAGGGCCTAAAAGTGGGAGTGAAAGAGGTAGTTTTTCAACTCATCCAGTTCAATTCACAGTGTCCTTGATGTGGATGAATAGGACCTTTACCTTCTCTGACCCCAGATGGACAAAAGAATGAGACTGTCCTAGTCTGGTAATTTTCTAGATTCTGCCTGTTGCAACTATGCAGCCAATGGGAAGAGGCTGCTTCCACTCATGTGGTAGGGAAATGAAGAATTTCTTCTCTCAGAAGCAAGTCCCTCCAGCTTATGTGTCCTGGGCATGATCAAAGCCCAGTTATAAAAATAAAGATGTGATCAAATTTGAATTACCAGAGAAAAACTCATGGTCATAATTAAACATTAAATTTCTGTTTTGTACAGAATCCAAACAACAAGGTTTTTTGAAAAATAAAAAAATCAATTTTAAATACTACTTTTAAATGATTAGCATTTAGGATAGTATGATGATCCCAACCTAATAAAAGATTAGAATTAGGGAATATTCAACCAAAAATGGGAAAATATGTAGCACCACAGATAGCTCTCCAAGACTGTATATTACAGAATAGTTGCTCATTTGCATTGGCTGAGGTAAGATTCCTCACCAGGAATGCCCTCTGTTGATGAAATCACAGTCTTGACCAAAACTGAGAATTTCTGTAATAAAAAAAACATATGGTCTAAGTCATTTTATCAATGAGAATCTGAGCTCCATAAAGACTAAGTAACTTCCATAAGGTGAAAGTGGTAGAAGTGGGACCTGGAGTATTATCATAATAGTACTGGCCCTTTTTAATTCTGATATAAGCAAACACCTATTAATTACCCCTATTACCTATATGTTCCACATTCCCCCCAAACCATCCATCATAGGAATATATGTATGTATATATGTATGTACGTGTGTGTGTGTGTGTGTGTGTGTGTGTGTGTGTGTGTGTATTCCTTATGCATAGAACTGGTCATTTAATTCCTCAGCTCACAACCTTAAGTAACTTCCTATTAGCTACTGAGTCAAGTTCAAACTACTTAGTTACTACTTACTTACTAATAGTTATTGTAGAATGTCATACCACAATCCACAATGGAGAATAGAATTATAGAATGTCAGAGTAGGAAAGGAATTTTGCAGTTTTGTAGGGATTACTTCAGACAAACACTAATTTTGATATGGTTCCATTGGGGACAGCAATCATGTGTATGTACTTCTGCTCTTACTAGGCTTGCTCAAACTTAAGACATTCAGTAGATGAAACAATATTTAATTGATTTTGCCATCTTCAGTCTGTTTCCTGTTAGCTGAGTGCTGTATTGCATGCCTTTGTTCTTTCTTCTTTCTTCTCTGTTGCTTTTTGTCTCTGTCTTTCTCTGTCTTTGTATCTCTTTCTCATCAACCAAGAAACACTTTGTATTTTTCTTTGTTTCACAGGTTGTTGTGGCCAAAACAATTATCATCAATTGTCAAGTAATTATGAGCCTTTCTGTATTTTATTAGGAGTCTGTTGCTATTCTGTTGGAACTTTATTACCATAAGAACAATTAGAAGGAGTATATGTAGGCAGAGGGCATGGTATAAAATGACTTTGATGGGGTGATACCCAAAAAACAAAATAAAGGGATGAGAAGGAAGATTGTACTGGGAGAAGAAGGAGGGGGTGAGATAGAATGGGATAAATTATTTTACATAAAAGAGGCATGAAAGAGCTATTATAATGGGTGGGTAAATTGGGAGGCAATGGGCAAAATCTGAACCATATTCTCAACAGAATTGGCTCAAAGAGGAAATAACATATACGCTCAATAGGATACAAAAATCTATTTAACCATATAGAGAATCAAAAAGGAACAGGGATAAGAGAAGAAGGGAGACTAATATAAGGGATGGCAGGTTGGGGGAGGCAGTGATTAGAAGTAAAACACTTGTGAGGAGGGATAGAGTGAAGGCAAGAGAGAGAGAAGGATATACAAGGGAAAAATAGGATGGAGGGAAACACATAGTTATCATAACTTTGAATGTAAATAGGATGAACTTACCCATTAAATGGAAGCAGATAGCAGAATGGATTAAAAACTAGAATCCTACAATATGTTGTTTACAGAAAACACATTTGAAGCACAGAAACACACATGCAGGGCAAAGGTAAAGTGTTAGAGTGGAATCTATGACACTTCAGCTAAAGCAAAAAAACAAAACAAAACAGGAGTACCAATCATGATCTCAGACAAAGCAAAAGCAAAACTGAATCTAACTAAAAGAGATATGGGAGGAAACTATATCTGGCTTAAAGGCATCATAGACAATGAAGTAATATCAATATTAAACGTATACGTACCATATGGCATAGCATCTAAAGTTTTGAGAAAGTTGAATGAGTTACAAAATGAAATAGAAACTAAAACTATACTAGTGGGGGACCCCAACTTGCCCCTCTTAGAGCTAGATAAATCTAACAAAAATGAACAAAAAAAGTTAAGGGGTGAATAGAATTCTGGAAAAGTTATATATGACAGATCTCTGGAGAAAATTGAGTGGGAATAGAGAGGAGTATACCTTTTCTTAGGAGAACATGGCACCCACACAAAAACTGACCATCTTTTAGAGCATAAGACCTCACAACGCAATGCAGAAAAGCAGAAATAGTAAATGCATCCTTTTCAGATCATAATACATTAAAAATTACATTAAATAGCTGGCAATGGAAAGATAGACTAAAAATAATTGGAAACTAAATAATCTAATCCTAAAAAATAAGTGGATCAAACAACAAATCATAGAAACAATCAATAATTTCATTAAGGAGTATGAGAACAATGAGACAACATAATTTATGGGATGCAGCCAAACCAGTACTTAGGGGGAAAGTTATATCTCTAATTGCTTACATCAATGAAATAGATAAAGAGTAGATAAATGAATTGGACTTGCAACTAAAAAAAAACCAGAAAAAGACTAAAGTAAAAATTCTTGATTGAGCACCAAATTGGAAACACTGAAAATCAAAGGAGAGATGAATAAAATTGAAAGAAAACCATTGAACTAATATATAAAATTAGAAGCTAGTTTTATGAAAAAAGTCAATAAAATATATAAACCATTGGTTAATTTGATTAAAAAAGGAAGGAAGAAAACCATATTGCTAGTATCAAAAATGAAATGAGTGAATTGACCACCAATAAAGAAAAAATTAAAACATTTTTAGGAGCTATTTTGCCCAATTATATGCCCCTAAATTTGACAATCTAAATGAAATAGATGAATATCTACAAAAATATATTTTGCCCAGATTAACAGAAGAGGAAATAGAATATTTAAATAGCCTAATCTTAGAAAAAGAAATTGAACAAGTCTTCAGTGAGTTTCCTCAGAAAAAATCCCCATGGCCAGTTGGATCCACAAGTGAATTCAACCAAACATTTAAAGAACAACTAATTCCAATAGTATATAAACTATTTGGAAAAATAGATGGAATCCTACCAAATTCCTTTTTGACACAAATACCTAAACCAGGAAGAGCTAAAACAAGGAAAATTATAGTCAATTTCTCCAATAAATATTGATGCAAGAATTATAAATAAAATACCAGCAAGGAGATTACAGCAATATATCACAAGGATCATATACTATGACCATATAGGATTTATACCAGGAACACAAGCCTGGTTCAATATTAAGATATCAATATAATTGGCTATATCAATAACAAAGCCAACAGAAATCATATCTCAATAGATGCAGAAAAAATACAACTCCCATTTTGACAAAATACAATACCCATTCCTACTTAAAAAAAAAAAACAACACTACAGAACACAGGAATAAATGGAGCTTACATTAAAATGATAAATAATATTCATCTTAAATGATCAACATGCATTATCTTTCCTGGTCATAAGTTAGAACTCTTCCAAATACAATCAGAGGTGAAGCAAGAATGTCCATTATTGCCACCATTATTCAATATTGTACTGGAAATACTAGCTAAAGCAATAAGAAAAGAAAAAGAAATTGAAGGCATTTGAATAGGCAATTAGGAAATAAAACTATCAATCTTTGCAGATGATATAATAGTTTACTTAGAGAATCCTAGAGAACCAACTAAAAACTAATTGAAATAATTAATAACTTTTGCAAAGTTGCAGGATATAAAATAAACTCACATAAATCATCAGCATTTCTATACATAAGCAACAAAGTCCAACAGCAAGCAACAGAAAGAGAAATTCCATTTAAAATAACTGTAGACAATCTAAACTATTTGACAATCTACCTGCCTAGACAAACCCAGGAAGTATATGAACACAATTATAAAACATTTTTCCTACAAATAGTCAAATCTAAACAATTGGAAAAAATATTGATTATTCATGGGTAGACCAAACCAATATAATAAATATAACAATTCTACCTAAATTAGTGTTTTTAAGTGACATATCAATCAAACTACCAAAAATTATTTTTGTAGAGCTAGAAAAAAAATAATAACAAAATACTCTGGGATGACAAAAGTTCAAGAATATCAAGGAAATCAATTTAAAAAAACAGTGAAGGAAGGTGGTCCAGTCCTACCATATCAAATGTTTGGTAGAATTAATTGGCAAATTCATCTGGTCTTCAGATATTTTTCTCAGGAACATCATTTATGGCTTGTTCAATTTCTTTTTCTAAGTTAGGATTATTTATGTATTTATTTCCCTTTCTGTTATATGCACAACTTATATTTTTGTAAATATTTATCCATGTAATTTAGATGGTTGGTTTTATTGGAATATAATTGGGCGAAATTGCTCTTAATAATTTCTTTAACATAATGTTTACTGGTTGCAGATTTACCCTATTCATATTTGATATTGATAATTTGGTTTTCTTTTTTTAACCATTTTTTCTATTTTATTCATTGAAAAAAAAATTTTTCACAATACCAGATCCCAGTTTCATTTATTAGATTAATTTTTTATTCAATTTTATTAATTTCTCTTTTAATTTTCAGGATTTCTATTTTGACTTTTAATAGGGAATTTAAATTTGTTCTTTTTTTAGTTTTTGTTGTTGTTGCATGTCTAATTCATTTATCTGCTTATCCTCTCTTTTACTGATATAAGCATTCAGAGATATATAATTTGTCTGCAATGGAAGAATTTTGGTGTGTTGTCTCATTGTTGTCATTATCTTTAACAAAATTTTACATTTTCACATCTTTTCCCCCTTTTAAACAAACTCTTCCAGGAATTCTTGTGGGTCTTGTGTCCAATTTGCATTTTTTTTTGAAATTTTGCTTGTAGATATTTTTAAATAATTGTCTTCTTGTAAGTGTGTGTCTTGAGCTTCTCTGTCACCATGTCAGTATTCTGTTTTTAATGCTCAGGTTATTTTTGTTGTTGTTTGCTCATTTTACCAGCCTTTTTCTTGACAGTACTTTATGTCAGAGTTGGGATCTACTTACCTCTGGGGTTGGTGACTATACTGAGCTTGAAGCTATTTTGTCATACTGTTTTTGCCACTAGGTCTGGTGGCTTGTAAGTTTTTGATGCTTCCAAGATAATATTATCTGGGGACAAGTGTGGTCACTGTCTTCTTGGTCTGCACTTTGGTATTTACCCAGTTAGAGATCTTACTCTCTCACAAACACAACCTGTTTCCAGGTGAGATCCATGCTTCCTTATGACTGCAAATGCTTTTCTTTGCCCTGGAACTTGAAACTTGGAGTTGGGTAATGGAAAATGGAGTTGCCAGTTGGTACCCACACCACTGTGTGCTAGTACTAGCACAGAAAGCTTTTGCTATCTCTCTCTGACCAAGTTTTCAATCCTCTTATTGTCTCTAGGTGCTGAGCCTTCTTGGTACTGCTGCTGCCATTGCCAACTCTAAGACCTACATACAGCTGGTATTGCTTCCACTGAGTCACACTCCAGGAAAACCTCTGCTCCAGTGTCTGCAGACCTCTCTGTCCTCCTCAGCTCAACTTGGGTTGGAAAAATGGTTGATTGTGAGTTTTTGTTGTTTACACTGCATAGAGTTTGTTTTGATGCAATTTTAAAAGTTGTTTAGAAGGGAATGTTGAGAGAGCTCCACAAAAATGCTCACTTTACTCCACTATCTTTATTCTTCCATCTCAGCCAAACATTTAAAGGACAATTAATTCCAATATTGAAATGCTAATTAATGTATGGAATTATTAATTGTGACTAAGGAAATGGAATCACAAAGAAGTTCCTTTGAGTCATGTTGGGGGTAGGTATGCCCAGTTCTTTGGATATTCACCAGGAAAGACCATAATGAAAGCAAGTGGGGAATAATGCTTTAATCACATTTTAATAAGGTACACAGAGAGTATGAAGCAAACAGCTAGTTCAAAAAGTACTGAAACAAACAGCACAGGGGTACAGAGGCAGATGATATTCAGTAAGGGAATGGGGTGGAAGAGGGAGGCAGGCACCATGGGGAAGAGAATGGAGAGACATTATCACTCACATAAGCATGAATTGGACTTGGGAACATTTGGACAGTGTGCACTTTTAGTAGAGGAGTGCTGGGGGTGGACAGGAGAAAGAGTTTGGGGTCTTATTTTTATAAGGTTTTGGTGGGGGAAGGAATAATTCTTATACATGCCACCTTAAGGTTAGGTCATTAAATTATCTGCATCATCTCAAAGTTATCTGCAGCACTTTAGGATTAACTTATTAGCATAACATTTGCTGATGTTCTGCTGGTCTTATTGTGCATATCTGGAGTTTATCTGAGGCTTACAGACCATGGGCAGTTAGCAGGACCCAGGAACCCTTAGAGTAAGGCTTAGCTGGCTTCTCTTGATTTAGCATATAGTCTCAGGATGTGGTCTTAAGTAATTTGTGAGATAGTTTCCAATGGCTCCTATACTCTTCTAATTTATGAAAAGTTTACAAGTAACCATAATGCTCCCTTAATATATGAGATAGTCTGTAAGTGACTTCTAGATTCCTCTTTGCAATCTGACTTCCTACTATTGTTGATTTATACTGACTATTTATTATAAACTTATTATACTAACTAGAAGGTGGGTTGTGGCCAGGGGAACCAGAACAAGATGCAATTTTAACACAAATATTATATAAACTATCTAAAAAAAATAAGTAATGAAGAAGTCTTAACAAATTCCTTCTGTAACAGAAATACAATTTTGATATCTAAACCAGGGAGAGCAAAAACAGAGAGAGAAAATCATAAACCAATTCCTTAATGAAGCCTAGTTTTTCATAAATGCAAAGATCCAATCTATTGGGATAAGAACTCACTATTCAATAAACTATTTGGAAAGTTAGAAAGTAGTCTGGCAAAAACTAGACATGCACTAAGTTCTCCCACTGTATACTAAGATAAACTCAAAATTGGTACATGGTTTTGACATTAAGGGTGATATCATAAACAAATTAGGGGAGCTTGGAAGAAATCAGATCTATGGATAGAGGAAGAGTTTATAATCAAACAAGAGACAGAGAGGTTCATTGGAGGTAAAATGAAAAAAATTTGATTACATTAAATTAAAAAGATTTTTGCATAAATAATATCAATGAACATAAAATTTAAAAAAAAAGCAGGACATGGGAGACAAAACTGTGTAGCTAGTTTCCCTGATAGAGGACTACCTTCTCAAAATAAAGAAAAATGAGCCAAACTTAAAAAAAAGGAACAATTCCCCAACCAATAAGTCATCAAAGACATAAACAGGCAGTTTTCAAAGGAATAAATCAAAGCTATCAATAGTCATGAAAAATGCTGAAAATCACTAATATTCATAGAAATGCTAATGAAATAATTATGGTACTACATCACTACCCATTATATTGGTGAAGAAAAGGAAAGGAAAATGTCAAATTCTGGAAGGGTTGTGGGAAAATAGGTACACTGTTACTGGAGGTGTAAAGTGGTCAACCATTCTGGGGAAAGATATAGAATTATGCCAAAAGGCTAAAAAACTGTGTATACCCTTTGACTCAACAATACTGCTATTAGGTCTACACCCCAAAGAGATCAAAGAAAAAGGAAAAGTATCTATACATACACAAAAATGTTTGTAGCAGCTCTTTTTGTGTTGACAAAAATTGGAAACCTAGGGGATGACCATCAATTGAAGAACGGTTGAACAAGTTATGGTATTTGAATGTGATGGAATACTATTATGCTGTAAGATATAATAAAGGGGATAGATAGCTTTAGAAAAACCTGAGAAGACTTATATCATTTGATGCCAAGTGGAGTGAACAGAACCAGGAGAACAATCTACATGATAACAGCAACATTGTAAAGATAATTAACTGTGAAAGACTTAGTAATCTGACCAATACCAGGATTCACCACAACTCCAAAGGATTCATGTAAAATTTTATCCAACTCCAGACAGAGAAGTGATGAACTCAGATTATAGATAGAAGGGTTTTTTTAACTTTATTTTCCTAGCTTTTTTTGGGGGGGAGATATGGCTGATGTAGAAATATGTTTTGCGTGATGTTATATATGTATATTGTATTATATATATACATACATACATATGCATGTGTGTATGTGTGTGCAGTATTTTTCTTGCTTTCTCAATGAGTGGACTAAAAATAAAACTGATGAAAATTGTACATTAAGACCAGCATTGCACTAGTGTCTATTGCTTTAACTATTTCCCTATCACTCAGCTTGTGATTTCAGGACACAAATATTTCTCTTATACATTCAGTCATAATGTTCTCTGATATGTTTATGTTTAATGTATCTTACCTAATGGAGACTAAGGTATATGCAGACATGCCCTCTATCCACTGGTTCAATGAAACCTCTAGATAGAAGCTCAAAGCCTTTGGGCTCTGTGTGCCCTGATATATCTTGAGAATTTTACATTATTGAGTAAATAACACTTCTATACCATTGGAAAAATATTTCACAGAGTGTAACAATTGTCTAGTACATTTTTCAGCTGAGCTACATAGCTTATTTCCATTCACCTATATCCAGTGATTAATAAGATGTTTGGTTTGATATCCTCTTTAATTTGGAATCCATAGTTAGTTCTGTTTAGGAGAGATAATTATAGATTTAAGTCTAGACAAAATGATAATAGGTAAAAACTATTTCCTTGAAAAATACTGCATTTTATATAAGTTGTTGTTGATGTTATTATATTGGTGATATGTTTTAAGTAGAAAACAGTTTTTCACATGGTCATCAAATACTTAATCATGCTTACTGTACTTGGATCTGTTTTATATATTTGTAAAATGTAAATAAGCATGAGTATGAAACTGAATTAAAAGATCTTATTGTTGGTTTTGATGTTACTATTATTAGTAATAATAGTTAGTAGTAGTAGTAATAGAGAAATAAGGATTTTTACAGGTAGAGATAAGGGTGTGAGTATCTTCTAAGCATGAGGAATGGCTTGCTTCTAGAGGTAGAAGAAAGCATGTCAAGACTGAAGAACATATGGGGGACATAAGGAGGTAAGTAGTGCGTGACCAATGAAAGTTTTTCAGTAATATAGCAAGAGGTATACTTTTAGGGAAATTAATCTGGCAAAAACATGTTGGATTAAGGTTGAAGAGAGACTGAAATAGAGAAATTATTTAAAAGATCATGCAATAATATATTCCATTCAATGAAATCCAACATATATTTATTAAGCACCTCTTATGTATCAGTCACTGGGTGATGTGCTGGGATAAAAACATAAATTTAAACAGTCTCTGACCTCAATGAGTTTATATTCTAATCTGCTTTATTCACACAATGAATGACCAAACTAGGTTAATAATAATGGGAATGGAGAGAAGAACATAGATAGGAGAATGTGTGGTAAGTACTATATTATCCCCAGTTTACAGATAAGAAACTGAGGAACATAGAGGTCATGACTTTCCCATAGTCACACAGCTAGAAAGTGTCTGAGGCCAGATTTGAATTCAGGTTTTCCTGACTCTTGGCTCAGTATTCAAAATTACTCTGCCACTTAACTACTAGGGCAACACAAATTCACAGCTGTTTGAATATGGACATTAAAGAACAGGATGGAGTTAGAAAAGATTGAAATTTTAAGCTTGAATGACTGGAAGGATAATAGTACCATTTATGGAAACTGGAAAGTTAGGGAGTGTAAATCTAGTTTTGGGTAGATTACAATGAATTTCAACTTGGATATGGAGAATTTATTATGTGAGAGATGAAAGTTGATGATGCTGTATGGGTGTGGTGGATGAGATCATAGAGTAGAAAACATAGAGAGAAGAGATGAAGATTCAGGATTAAATCCTAGAAAACAGACATGTTTAGGTGATCAGAGGAATAATAATTACTGAGGGAGAAAAGGGAGTAGCCAGAGAAGTTAGGAGGAGAACATGAGAATGAAGTGTAATGAAAACCCAGGAAGGAGAGAATTAGTAGAAGCATGTAATGGTTTGGATGTTACTGTATATCTTGGTGCATTTTGACATGTATGTCAATTATATTTATCTATTTTCTGTTTTTTTCTGTTTTCAATTTTGATGCTTGTGCTATTAATTTATACACTAATGATATACATGTACTATTGGTACATATGTTTCTTAGACACACTTTTCTTTTTTCTATTTTTATGCTTATTAACTTCAACTTAGGGACTCATTATATCATATATACGTACATGTATATATTTATATACACACATATATGTATACACACATATATACATATACAAACACATGCATATACAAACACACACACACACATATATATGAATTTTTCAGCAATCTAACACTGCTGATTTTTATTATTACCTCTTTTATCTTATTTTGTCTCTTTTAACATATTCTGGTCTCTGGGTTAGCCACATAACTATAGCCTCTTTACTTCTGAATCCTCAACTGTAAAATAGGGATAATAATAACATATACCTTGAAGGGTTGTTGTAAGGACCAAATGAAATGATATTTGTAAAAATGCTTAGCACAGCATCTGGCACATAGTAGGTGCTATGTAAATGTTTATTACCCCTCCTTTCCACTACTATTGATCTTCCCATATTATATCATTCTTTGTGGTATTTAGCTTGGTGAATATTCATAAAAGTTATTTTTTCTTTCCCACTGCCTTTGCAATTTAAAGTATTTTTATTAGATTTTCAATATTCAAGGAAAATGTACTTTTGTGAAATTATCTTCATTGATAAATTTTGTTTTTACATCACTTCAATTTTCTTCATATCCCTTCCCCTCCTTACTATCAGATAACCATCCCATATAACAGAGAATTTTTAAAGGAAAGAAAAGAAGAGGAAGAAGAGAAAAAAAATCAGCCAAACTGATCAATATATGCATATATTTTGAATCTGACATTATATGCAATATTCACACCCAATACCACCCCCATCTCTGCAAAGGATTATGGGAAGGTGTCTTCTCATAGCTTGCGTTTGCAGTCATGCTTATTCTTTGTAATTTTGTAAAAAAAATTAAAATTATTTTGTGATTTTTGCTTTCTTCATTTATTTTGTTGTAGTTATTGTGTATGTTGTTTTCTTGCCTCTTACTTTTTTTTTGCATTAACTCATGCAGTTCTTTCCATGCATCTCTGTCTTTATTAAATTTCTCATTTGTATAGTACAGTAATATTTTACTGAGCAACTAGAGGGCACAATAGATAAGTGCCAGGTCTGCAGTCAGGAAGACTCATCTTCATGAGCTCAAATACAGCCTCAGAGATTTATTAGCTGCGTGACCCTGGTCAAATCACTTAATCCTGTTTGCCTCACTTCCTCGTCTGTAAAATGAGCTGCCGAAGAAAAGATAAAGTACTCTAGTATCTTTGCCAAGAAAACCCTAAATGGGGTTATTAAGAATCAGACACAACTGAAAACAGTTAAACAACAATATTCTATTACTTTCATGCCCTATCATTTAGCCATTCCCCCAATTTACTTTGGCAGAATATATACTTGTATACTATAAGTAAATAACACGTATAAATTATATATTTTGGCATCTACTTTATTTTCAATTCTTTGCTACCACAAAAATGTTACTCTGAATGTTTTGGTATTTATGGAACCTTTTTCAAATCAATGACCTCCTAGTAATGAAATCTCTGGGTCTGAGGAAATGGACATTTTAGTTATTTTATTTGCACAATTCTAAATTACTTTCCAAAATGATCATACTAATTCATAACTCCACCACCAATGTAATAATATGTCAACCTTTCTACAACCCTTTCAATATTATTTCCACTTTAGAAAATTTTTTTAAGGCAATTGGGGTTAAGTGACTTGCCCAGGTTCACACAGCTAGTAGGTGGCAAGTATTTGGTCTGAGGTTGGATTTGAACTCAGGTCTTCCTGACTTCAGGGCCAGTGCTCTATCCACTGTGCCACCTAGCTGCCCCTATTATTTCCATTTTTCATCACCTTTGCCAATTTTGGGGGT
Organism: Vombatus ursinus; assembly: GCF_900497805.2. Lineage (NCBI taxonomy): Eukaryota > Metazoa > Chordata > Mammalia > Diprotodontia > Vombatidae > Vombatus > Vombatus ursinus. The sequence continues at coordinate 1,518,020 of NW_020952487.1, forward strand.
GAGAAGTGAATTTTCAGAGACATTTTATTTTTCATTTATGATTTGAAACAATTCATCACATAGTTGTTAATAATATATAATTCTTATTTCGAGAATTGTTCATTTTTAGCTTAGATAGCAAACCCTTGGAGAGGTCAGAAATATAAATATATATTCTCTGAAAATGAATGCAAAATTCTTCCTGCTTTCTAAATATGTTGGAAGTGAATGTTTCAGTCATTGAAGCTTTTATTTAAACTACTTTGGAGAACTGCTGTCAGACTACTTGTGAGCTCCTCAACTCTTGAATTATCACTCTTTCTCATTCCATTAGTACATTGTTCACACAGTGGCGACCAAATCTAATATGTTTTGCTTTTTTATTAAGGACTCTGGGGGTGATTTGAGGGCATATAGTACAAAGCTAAGTGGAAAAAGATTTACAGCTTCAATAGGATAGACCTTGGAGACCAATCAGTTCCCTATAACTCTATTGAAGGGCTGCTCAAGACTACTTTTTTTTTCCCTTGGGGAAGGGAAGAATTAATACAAATAATCACTCTCATTAAAGATGAGGTCAATCCCAAGAGGACAACCTGGATGCCAACTCTGCTCTATTGGGTCCCAAATAGTAGGCTCCCATTGGAGACCCCAAATAAGTCTCCTTGCTTTTCCAGACAAGTATGCCAGTTACTGGGAGACCTATGAGAAGGGGAATTGTCTTTAGAGGAGACCAACAAGGGGATTGCACTCTGCTGGTCTCAGAGTGAAACTGGATGAAGCAAAGCTCCCTCAAAGAAAGTCAATGATATTGCCATGGATTGACTATAGATTGCATCAAGGCAAACAGATAATTCCCTCAGGAAGACATAGAATGTGGCTCCTGTGATCTTCCCAGGTTTATCTTCAATAAGGCCCATGGAAACTAATTCACTAACTATTTTAATCAGTTTCCTGGGGCCCCATCAAAAAGTGAATATAGAGTCAGGGAGTAAAGTTGGAAGAACACTAAGGAGTCCCAGTGGGAGTGATTAAAAAGAAAGAGAAGTTTGAAATTGTTTCAAGTTAACAATTGAATTTTAATAGGAAAAAAATGAGTTCATTCTTGTTCAAACCTCTGCTCTGCAGTTTAGAAAGAAAAATAATGTCACTCAGATAACTACCAGGGACAAAATCAGATGTGATTTGAATTGTTATCTTGAAGTCTGGAGTTTAGAAAATGTCTTGATGGAGTAGCTCCCTGTATTAATGCAGACTTGCATCTAACCCAGAACAGTTAAGAAGCTATTTGTTTTTTTTTAATATCTGTAGGCAAGGAAATTTCAATTTCCATTGGAAACTACTATTAGTGTTATTTTTTTTAAATCAGGAAGTCCTTCCTATGTTCTAACCAAAATTTCTCTTGCTGCCTTATACATACATACATATACATACATACACATAAATACATTAGTTTTCTCTCTCTATACACACACATATAAAACATGTATATACACACATATATGACACATGTATGTATGTATACATATATGTATAAATATATATATAGTTATTTATTTATAATCATTTGTTCTATGCTTAGGGCAGAAGATATTGAAACAGTCGTATTTATCTGGTGTTCTCATTATGTTGACTAGTATTGACCAGAAAGAAAAGAACCCTAAAAGAATTCCTCTTCTCCATAGACAAAACATAAGACCACAACCCCTTCTGTCCCTCCCTTCCCAATGTACACGCAGAAATTGGTAGAAAGAAGACAAGCATTAGAGTCAAAAGAGCCTGTTTTAAGACTTGGGTCTTTTGACTCTGTGTGACCTTCAAATCCTTTTGTTTCTCTGTGCCTCAACTTCCCTAGATGTAAATGACAGGGTTCTACTAGATGACCTCTAAATCCCTTCTAGAGTTTACTGCTATGGCCTATGAACTATGATATTTTGTCAAGTTTTTTTTAAACTTTAATTCTCCTGTTTGTCAGAATTTCAGTAGAGTTCAAAATAATCCAAGTTTTGTCAAAAGACCAGTAGCAATATTGTTCTGTAGAAAGACTAGAAGAGCATTTCTTCTACTTCTCTAATGCTCAGGTAGTCACCATATCTTGTTGACACCCAATTAGTAAACCCCAAGAATATTTTCAATGAGCTATTTTAGTCAGATTTGTCTCTCTGCTAAACACATGGATAAACCATGGTTCCTGATCCTGACCCAGAGCTTGTGTGACTATGTCCTGAACTTCTCTCTATCCATTGCATTGAATAATGCTCTAATCTTGGCTATAGTCTTTGCAGAAAGCAATGGCACAAAATAGAAACAAATTAATGTCTCTACTAATGTTTCCTGAGAATTTGCAATATTATTGTCATCATTATTACCAACAGCTTTTAATAGCATCTGTGCCCAGAAGACATGATATTCAACAGGGACTTATAGCCTATACCTAGATATATCACATTAATTAGTAATTAAAAAAAAAGATTTCCTCTTAGGAGTGGAACTCTTAAAATTAACACATCTGAGGAAATGGGAATGGGAGATTACTTTTTTTTTCACTTAATCATATTTTATTTTTTCAAATTACATGTAAAGATAGTTTTCAACATGCATTTTTATAAGATTTTGAGTTCCAATTTTTTCCCCTCCCTCCCATCCTTCCCCGCTTCCAAAACAGCAAGCAATCTGATACCATTTATGCACGTACAATTGTTAAACATATTTCCACATTAGTCTTATTGTGAAAGAAGTATCAGGACAAAAAGGAAAACCCACAAGAAAGAAAAAACAAACAAAAAAGTGAAAATAATATGCTTTGATCTGCATAGATATCACAGGACTTTGAGCCTAAGAACCTTGGGAATAGCAGTGCCCAACAAACCACCAGAACTGCTTCATGTCGAGCACCCACAGCAATCGCTGAGAGGAGAAATCATTGTGGAGAAAGGGGTCCACCTTTCTGGTCCCAACCAACAATAACTGTGAACCAACTTCTACCAGGAAACAGGAGCCTTGGGAGTGGCAGCATCTCCAAGACCACTGGTCCTGCTTCAAGCCTAGAACTCACAGCTCTCATCCAGGGAAGCAACTCCTGTGGAGAAGGGACCAGCCATCCTCATCTACTGTCAATCAACTACCACACACAGGCAGGTAAACCAATCTAACTGAAGCAGCATGGCATCCTGAGGGAGAAATAGAAGGCAGCATCTTCAAGGCAATCCAGCCTTCACCTGGACCACTATCTCCCCTCAGCCTCTGATGGAGACAACTCAGGACCTTGAACCCAAGAGCCTCGGGAAAAGCAATGCTTCCAGCTCTGTGTCCTCTGACATCATCTTGGGAAGCAATTTCTGGAGCTGTGGCCTGGCAGCCATTATTGCATGTGCTATAATCATAGTTACTGAAGACTCAGAAAATAAAATTTTGACACTAAAATTCTTGGTACTTTCAAATGTTTCCACATCAAAAACTGATATCATTTTATTATTGGAAAAGGATATTAAATAAGAAGCATGACCATCTGCTTTGCCACTACGAGCTAAGGACCATGGGACCATTCTTACTTGTAGCTGAAACTTTCCATTTATATTATATATGTATATGTATGTGTGTGTGTGTGTGTGTGTGTGTGTGTGTGTGTGTGTGTGTGTGT
>NW_020952487.1:1521648-1603318 GCF_900497805.2 Vombatus ursinus
TGTGTGTGTGTGTGTGTGTGTGTGTGTGTGTGTGTGTGTGTGTGTGTAGTCTCCCCCATGAGAACATGAGCTCCTTGAGAGCAGGACTGTCTTTTCTATTTACAACCCTAAAACTTAGCATAGTGTTTTGCACATAGTAAATGCTTAATAAATTCTTTATGCATTCATTCATTCATTCAATGTTTTTGTGGACCATTTCTCAGGTTACCCTCAGCTTCAACTCAATTTAATTTAGCATAGTGCCCCAGTGTTTTATAGTAGTTGTTGCCACAGGCACTTAATAAATGCTTATTGATGACTTCAACAAGCACTTATCAAGTTGCTGCAGTGGGTCAAACACTATGCTAAGTGTTGGGTGAGATACAAAGTTTAGATGGAAAAAAATCAATGCCTCCATGGATCTTATGTTCTAGTATTCCAATTTCCTTATTTTTTCCTCTTAGATGCAATATCCTTATCTTTTATAATTCATAGACTGTGAGAGGAAGTCAAACATTAAGTACCTACTTTGCATTCACAGGGTGTTCCTAAATTAAGTTCTAAACTGCCCTCCCCCCAAACCAACATATGAAAGTAATTCCCTAGGTCCCTCTGATCTTGCCTCAAGTAAGTAGTAAAATAAATGACTTTATAATTCTTCACTACTCACTGAAGACAAAGAATTATTGCCTGAGGAAATGGAAGAGTACTGATTTGAAAGACTAAGGAACCACAAAATCATTGTGAGTTCTGTTGTCTAGCAGAGTACAGATGCTAGTATATGGAGGTGGTGTGAAAAGTAAATTTACTGCTTACAATTTAAAGTACAAGTCATTTAGAAGCTTTATTGGATTCATAGTTATAGCCAATGCTGTGGATAAATATCAGTTGGTCCATGGTCCCCTTCTAGAACAAAAGACAAGTGTTACAACTTGTGAGTAGTATGAACTGGTCACTGGGGACCCAACTGGCCAGTTTCAGTTGGATAACTTAGCTCCTCTCCTCTCCTCTCCTTTCCTTTCCTATCCTCTGTTCTCTCTCCACACAGGGTATCATGACGTTACCTGAGGGTGATTTGCCCAAAGGAAGGCAAATTTTGAAGGCTAAAACCTACCTAGATATCTTGGGGTTTACTGGCTAAATTTCTTTCTTAAAGACCATGCCTTACACCCAATTCCCTCTGGTTCTCAAGGATTGGCCAACAATAGGTCCCTATCCAAGCACCACTTAATGGTTATTATTTGGGTCCTGATGGCTCAGAGTGAAAGTGAAGAGTAATTGTTTCTCTTTTGGCCAGAAACTCTGAGGGTTTTCCCCTCCCAGTCTGATTTTTTTGGGGGGAGGATTAAAGGGGCTGTCCCTTGGCTCACTTATTAAACAGCCCTAATCACTGAATGAACATTGCCTCAGTCAAAATGAGAACTTGGAAAGACTTAGCTTAAAAAGGCTGAGGTCTTTCACTGCATTGTGAGCCATGTCCAGTTGTCCTGATCTATATCAATATATAAGATATTTATTTTATATATTTATATTATATATAATAAATTTATATATTACAATTATATATGTAATATAAATTAAATATCAATATATAAAATATAATTACTTAACTCATGTTTGTGTTATTTTTTTAGTGTGTCAACTTCAACACTCCTAGCAATCCTATGAGATTGGTAGATAAACTAGCTTTTACTAGTTTTTTATTCTGTGGTTAAAAGCCCTATTAAATGTTGTGACAGAAGCTTACCTGTAATTTGACTAACCATGTACTTGTACATGTACCATGTAATGGGGTAGAGGAAAACCCAAACAGATGTTAAACAGAATTGACCACTTTAGAAATGAAGTCTAATTCTAAAATAAAGTTTTAGAAAGAACCTTTTTCAACATTGGGAACTTTTTACTAAATTCTCATGCCTGTCATTTTAATTCAAAGTTGAGCTGTAACCAGGTTATGACATTTCAACCCACCCTTTAATATAGCACTACAAGAAAAAAGATTTGTAGCAGTTTTTGTGATGTTTGTATCAGTTACTGCCACTAGATGGCACTCTCAGAGAGCATTTGAGTTTTCCAATCTAGAAAGCTTCCATCCCTTCTCATTCCTACTCAGTGGGACAACAAAACCCAAGATATCTCAGAAGATTGTGCCTTTGATTTGAGGTTGTTATTGCTGTGGTTTTAATCTTTTGTTTCTGCTTGGTTTATTTCCTTGAATCCACAAGCTTCCTATAATGTCTGAATTAAGTTAAATAATGTCTCCAGTCTCTACCAGTGATTCAGTACCCAAGCAACCTCTATTTATAGAGCAAAAGGAAAGTTGCCTCACCACTCAGCATCCTTTCTCTTAACTAGGCTGATCCAGCCTTCTTTAAGCAATCAGTCCATCTTTAACTAGAAACTACTCTGAGTTTTATAGTTTCCTTACATATTTACACTGGGGTGTTTAGAAAGGACTTGCACCTCTGATATGAGGGCTTGCTTAGGCCTTTTCAGGGCTGCTCATCTAGCTTTGGTGTCCACCTACACTCTACTCTCACCTGTGGCTCCAAGAAGCTGTAGCATGAACAACAACTACATCCTGGTAAACCATATTGGCAGATGGGCCATACTAGCTTGAGGGTAACTGACAAACCTCAAACTGGTAGATGAATTAGGGGAATGTCTACTTAAGCATGTGAAGAGTCTCCCTGGTGAAGTGGGTAGATGAGAACAATTTGCTCCAATGGTTACAAAGGTGGCTGAAGCAGGCGTTGTGGAGTTCTTAGAACTTGGTTGGACATTGAAGATGCCAAGGTCATCCACTGCATCCTGGGCCATTATTAGTTGCCTTGACTTTTGTCTTGCCACTGGACTTTGATGACTCAGGAAGAGAAAATGAAACTGACAACTTTGTGTGGCTCTGCCTCACTTAAATACAATTTATGTGCAAGTCAGGATAGCACCCATGATGTTTTTGGTCCTCTTTGAAAATGAAGTACAAATAACATATTTACTCTATTTCATTTGCAGTGTTTTGTTTCATTATCACTATTGTTATTAACATTATTGGCAGATTTTGTTTTGACACAATTACCAATAAATCTCCAAACACTATGTGTGTGTGCACAAGTACACCTTTTTCTCTATGCATATATCTATCTATCTATCTATCTATCTATCTATCTATCTATCTATCTATAAAGATATATAAAGATACATACACACACACACACACACAAAGATATATCTCAGGAATACACAATCAAGTTCCAAAACATTTATTTAATTTACTTAACCTTCATTTTAATGCAGCTGATTGTCTCCACATCCAAATTAGGGAGTTAAGCAATATGAGTAAGTAGCACAGCCTTCCACTGGTGTCCTGCTCATAAATCATAAGATCACAGATTTAGAGGTGAAAGGAACCTTAGACATCATCGAGCCCAACCCCCTTACTTTGTGGATAAAGAAGCCAAGTCCTAGAGAGGTGAAATTACTTGTCCAGGGTCACAGCTCCACTCAGTATTGGGATGAGAGTTGAATCAGGCTTTCTTGATTCTAAACCCAGAGCTTTATTTATTATGCTACATTGTCTCTTAATATCAGGGCTACCTTCCTTAGGTTACATAACCTAGAACCAAGAAGACCTGATTTCAAATTCAGCTTTAGACGTTTACTAGCTGTGTGACCCTGAACAAGTCACAACTTCTGTCTGCCTCAGTTTCTTCAAACATAAAATGGGGATAATAATAGCATCTACTTCACAGTTATTGTGTGGAGCAAATGAGACACTATTTTTTAAAAAGCTTAGAACAATGTACCTGACACATAGTAATTATTATATAAATGCTTATCTCCATTCTCCCTTCAGGTAGCAATGATTGGCATCCTATGCCTCAGGTATGTGGCAGCCTCTGATGGCTGGTTCTTATAGTCTTAAATATAGTTCTTTTTTTACTTTATTCATTTTTTAAAAAATATTCTTTCAATTCACAGAACAAAACAAGCATTTCCTTAACAGTACAATAAAAAAGATGATTGCATACAAAACTGCAAATCTACCATGTACAACTTGCTATTCCCTTCAAATATACAACAAAGTTATCATGTAAATTTTTTTTTTCCCCTTTTTTCTTCCCTCACCCAATCCTGCCCTCAAAATGGCTGCCATTAGACACAAATAGGTGTATATACATACTTATATTTATCAGTTCTTTCTCTGGATGCAGATAGCACCTTTTACATATGTCCATTATTTTTAATTTGTGTATTTCTAATAGTCAAAATAACTTAGTTGCTCAAAGTCTGTCTTGAAATAATATTGCTGTCACTGTATATAATGTTCTCCTCTGCTTCACTCTTCATCATTTGGTGCAAGTCTATCTAAGATCATTCAGCTCATCATTTCTTACAGCACAGTGTATTGCATCACAACCAGACACTGCAAGTTGTTCAGCCATTTCTCAATTGATGGGGATCCTTGCAATTTCCAGTTCTTTGCCACCACAAAGAGAGCTGCTATAAACATCCCATTCACACTCAAAGTTATAACTACTATTTGCCAATTTCCCTCCTTATTTTTACTCATTTTCTTTCTCAGCCTCTTTTTACCCTATCCCTGTTGCCTTATCTTCTCCTCCTACCCTTCCACTCTCTCTTCATCCACCCCTTCCAAATTCCCCCCATCCCTTGCCGCACCTTCCAATCTCAATCCACATATTCCTCCAGAAAATCACACCATCCTCTCCCTCACAAATCGCAATCCACACACCCCTCTAAAAGTGCCTGTCTCCCAGTTTTCTCACCTCTTTACATGTTCAGAAGACTTCCACACACTTCCAGATGTATATGTTGTTTCCTCTTCAACCCAGATGAGAATAAGTTTCCAACAATACCAATCCTCCACCCTCACAGGCTTCCTCTGTATTAGTTCTTCCTTTCATGTCTCATTTTATAATATAATTGCTCCCTTTTACCCTTTTGTTTTTTAGGATTTTGTTTTTTAGAATCACCCTATCATACACAGCTCAGCCCCAATTTTTCTTTTAAACCACCTTAGTAATGATGACAGTTTTAAGAATACTGATAACATTTTCATATATGTGTGTGTATATAAAATAAACAGTTTGATTTTAATGAGTGCCTTATAATTAGTCTTCAATGTTTTCCTTATAGCTCTTCTAGATCTTTTATATCAAATTTTCCATTGAGTTCTGGTCTTTTTGTTACAAATACATGAAAGTGTTTCAGTTAGTCAAATGTCCATTTTTTTTTTTAAATTCAGGATTATACTCAACTTTGCTACTAAGTTATTCTTGGATGCAACCCTACCTCTTTTGTTCTTCAAAATATAATGTTCCAATACCTACGGTCTTTTAGAGTAGAAGCTAGGTCTTGTGAAATCCTGACTGTATTTCCATTGTTTTTAATTGTTTTCTTGTTGCTCATAATATTTTCTCCTTAACCTGGGAGTCTTGAAACTTATCTATGACATTCCTGTAAGTTTTCCTCCTGGAAAACATATGCAATTCTTTCTTTTTAATAGTATTTTATTTCTTTTCCTGATTACATGTTGAGACAATTTTTAACATTCATTTTAACATGATTTTAAAGTTCCAAATTTTCCCCTCTCTCTCTCTGTCCTCCCCCAAATGGTAGGCAATTTGATACAGGTTATACATGTGCTATCATGTAAAACAATATTTCTATTATTTCTATAATATTTCCATATTAGTCACAGTTGTGAAAGAAGAAACAGATCAAAAGGGGGAAAAAAGATGAAAAAGGTTAAAGTAAATGAAAAAAGTATGCTCTGATCTGTCAGTTCTTTATCTAGATGTGTTTAGCATTTTCCTTTGTTTGGCCTTTGTACTGGTCTTGGATAATTGTGCTGCTGAGAAGAAGTAGCTCATTCATAGTTGATCATCATAAAATGTTGCTGATACTGTGCACAATGTTTTCCTGGTTCTGCTCATTTCACTTTGCCTCAGTTCATACAAGTCTTTCCAGGTTTTTCCAGGCTTGAGACTACTTCCTATTTTTCTTTGGGGTTTTCCTCATAGATGTTTTGACATTGTTGTCCTCTTCTGAGTTTGTATCTTGATCTTCCTTGTCACCATAATATCTTTCTAGTCTGATTCTGATTTGTTGTTGTCATCATTGTTGCTGTTGTTTTTGTTGTCATCGTCGTCATTATTGTTGTCGGAAAACATATATAATTCTTATAGTGGGGAATGAACTCACCTGTCAGTCATTCAGTCAATAAACATTTATTAAATGCCTACTATGTACCAGGCACTATGCTAAGCCCTGTAGGTTTAAATAAAGGCATATGACAGTCTAATGGGGAAGACAATGTGCAAACAAATATATACAAACAAGTAATACATAGTATGAAGAGGGAATAATCAACAGAGGAGAGGCACTAGAGTTAAATAAGGACCAGGAAAGACTTTCTGAAGAAGGTGAAATTTTAGCTGGGACTAGAAGGTAGGAGGTAGAAATCAGGAAGGAAAACATTCTAAGCATGGGAGCAGTCAATGAAACTACCCAGAATACTGGGGATGAAGTATCTTATTCAAGGAACATCAAGGAAGCCAGTATCACTGTATCTAAAAGTATGACTGTGTGAGGTGTAAGGTACAAAGACTGGCAAGGTAGGAGATGGAATATGTTACAAAGCACTTTGAGCACCAAAATGAAGATTTTTTTTTATTTGATCCTGGAGGTGATAAGTAGCCCCTGGAGTTGATCGAGTAAAAGAGTGCCATAGGGGATGCCTGGAATTTTGGTAGCATTCTTGTGGTTGGAAAGCCTTCCAAAATGATTTGTGAAGATACAGAATTATCAGGGTTTCTCCATCAAGGAGATTTAGACAGAGCGGATTTAGATACATGTTAATACTGGACAACAGTGGTTAGCTGATGCAAACTGTTAGTGGGTGGTTCCACAACTTGTCCCCCCACCAAAAGCAAAATAAATAAATGCTAAGAGACCCCTCTTAGCCAGAGATGTTTGAGGGCTTAGCATTGGTGGGCTCAGTTAGATCCTACCAGGCTGGTTCATTCAAACAAATGGGCAAAAGACTGGAACTCCAACTCATCAATTACTCATTGGCTGTATATTTTTAGCTTTCAATCCAATACATCTGATTTGATTATAGCATTGCAGGAGAGCAGTTCTAAATCTCTTACTTAGATTTGGAATCAGAACATCTGAGTTTGAATCCTAGCTCAACAGTGTGACCTTGGGTAAGTCACTCAACTTCTCCAGGCCTCGATTTACTCATTTGTAAAATTAGAAGACTGGATCTCTGAGCTCTGTTTTAGCTCTAAATCTATCATCCTATTATCTTTTGTAACTTCATTGTTTCTCTTCCTATTTAGTCTCTGAAACACAGTCATGAAACAAGACTCTTAGCTTCTCATTTATAAATACCCTATAGAATTAAGGAGAAAATAGGCAAGGAAATACTTGCTTTTCAGTTTGTTTTAGGTCAAGAGACAATGACTTCATGTGAATGTTCCTCTATCAGGAAATACAATGAAAAGATTGGTGGAAATATGATCCAGTATCTCAAAATGATTAAGGATTCAGGAATGGGTAAAGATACAATACATTCCCCAGTCCACTCCTACCTACTTCCAGAGATTATTTTAATACAAGTACTATCTCAGATATATGAGGTGCTTTCTACCTAAAACAACACTTTACATGTACAGTAGACAATGTAAACATATGGCAACATCTCTTTGCTCAAATAAGACATTGGATGGATACTATGAGAAGGGGGTGGGCTTCCCAGAACACTCACATCCCAACTTCCAGTTCTTTCTATTACTGGCTCATTACTCACTGGGTTAAAGCAGTCATGGGGTATAATCTCAGTACTACTAAGAAGACAGAAATTTTCCTGCAAGTTGGCTCTTTGACCCTCTTGGTTTGAGCTGGGAAATATCTTCCTGTTTAAATCTGGCTTCTCTTTCTACCTCAAACTGCACACTTATTGGCATAGATAGAAGTCATGGCTAAAAGGTAGCAAAATTCCGTTTCAGTGGAGTGACTGATCTCATTTCCAGAGGACAGATGATGAAAAAGAGATGAATCATCAGGTCAAAAAAAAAAGTTAAAGACAGTGTGACCAACAGACCTCATGATTATTTTGCTGGAATAGTTCATGATTTTTAATTACTTCTTCCGTGAAGGTGTCATGAATATGTAATAAACAGGTGCCACTGTTGAGTCAGTGTTTGGTTTCCTTCTTTCTTCTGAAAATAGGAGCAACTGATTCCTATCCTATGCCTATCACGCCCTATACAATTTGACTTTGGTCGGTCAGTCATCAAGCATTTAGCAAGCAACTACTATGTGCTAGATAGTGTGCTAAGTGCTGGGGATACAAAGAAAAGAAAAACAAACACAATAGTCCCTATTCTCAAAGAACTCAAAGTCTAATAAGGAGTGTCACTTTCCCTCTGGTTACTTCCCTCTTCTACCCCCTTCCTTTCCTCATACAATTGAAATTTTTCCGTAAGCCCCTAGAAGCAGTGCTGCCACATCTTTTTTTTTTTCAATAATATGTTCAGTAGTCTGGGGGAAAGGAAAGACCTGAATTCAATTTGAATTTGACCTTTTGAAAACTTATACAATTTTTATTAATTTAAAAATTTATAACCATAGCTTTTAAACCTCCAAACCAAGAAAGAACTCTTAGCTTTCTGGACCCACATAGAGCACCTTACTATCCACTCCTAGTCCTCAATATAAATTCTGTGTACTTTTAGCTAGCCAACTTCCTTTATTTCACCCCCAATATAACCAACATTCAGACAATGCATTACATTTTCATGATCAATTCTAAATTTTTATATAAAGCAAAATCAGGATAGAAAAAATATTTTAAAGAGATAGCAAGAAAATGTCTATTAATCTAGATCTAAATAGATTTATCTAGACCTACCTACCTACAGATTATAGTACCAGTTAGTTCAAGCAGGCACAAGGAGAGAAAATTGAGGGGGGGATTTAAAACCATTTACCACTTTCCTGCAGTCTCTAAGGGGCATGGTATCTCCAGAAGATATAGGTGGAGTTTGTTATTCCCTTAAACATGTCTGGGCTGCTGAGGACAGATGTTTACTCTCAGTCCACGGTCCCAGTGGTCATGGCAATGGTGGTTTCTCTATGTTGCAGATCATCTCTGGGTTCCATTTCTCCTCCATATTTGCATGTAAAATCAACTCACAAACGTTCTAGGCTATTAGAAATCTTCATGCTAGCCTGAGGACTGTGTGACAGTCCAGACTTTTCTCTGATTTGTTAGACTGAAAATACCAAGATCCTTAGCTAGCTCTTGGATGTCTCTACTTTTTTCCACAAAAGAGCTAGTGCCTTTGGGTCTGTGTTTATGAATAAATGTGTTCCTCACTTTCCTTATTGATACTAATAATGGTATCAACAATAATAGTATTCCCCTCTTATAAAAGGAGAGTAAATTGAAAGGTAAATTGAGATCTAACGAGAACATAATAGCTTTCTAGTTCAGTTTCTAGTCCAGATGCTCTGGCCAGCTTCTTTATCTGACTCTTACTTCTTATGCTCTATCTTTCAATTCCTCCTTGGAATCACTACTGGCATGAAATGGGGGAAGAATTTACACACACACACACATACACTTATACATATACATATATATATACGTATATACATACAGATACACACACATATATATTTATATACATATATACATACACACATACACACACACACACACACACACATACACACACACACACACACACACACACACACACACACACATATATATACAAGGGAGCCAAACAGCTCAGCAGGGCAAGTAGGTGAAGAGGCAGAGTTAAAAGGAAGAGGACCAGCTGTAGAACACAGACCAGAACACCCATGGTGTCCAGTGATTCAAGCTGGTACTTTAAGGCCTGCAGGCTATTTATTAAGGGGAAATGGGAGAGAGTGAAGATTAGAAGGAGAATCACTTGCAATGAAACTGGCTACTTCAAAGTTTGACCCCATTTTCTTCCTTACTAAGGTTCTGTAGTAGGCCCAGAACACTTTAAAGCCCCATAAACATGCCCATAGTGTAGGACTTGAAGAACCACTTTACAGTGAAGTGTGTCCGTGTGGAATTGTACTTGAAAATCCCTTCTTGATTATGAAATCATGTTCATACAAAATTTGGACTTTGATCATTTTAATTGGATTTTGTAGTTATCAGATAGAGGAATTAAAGCATTCTTCATGATAATGCACAAGATTGCAAAGTAGTATTTAGGAAGAATAATTTCTGCAACAATTTTTGTTTTGCATCTAAAATATTGACTTTCACTCTTCAATGTAGACCATATCATCTTGAATAACCTCATAGTCCTCATAGGTAGCCTACCTCATAGGTAGACAACTACCTAAGATTATAAATTGCAGAGAAGGTGCCAAATTGCATGGATAGAGTTTCCTCATCTGGTAGTTCTCTACAACAGGTATGTCCCCACATGCAGCCCACAGCAGTCACAAGAGTGACCTGAACTAGAATAAGAAAGTAATTGGGAAATACTTTAAAAAGTATATAAAGTATAATAAAACATAGATATATTGCATTTTAAAACTAGGTCAATAAGTGGCCCATAGATATCCTTATGTATAGATTAGTGGTCTCCATTTCTATTTGAATTTTACAACTCTGCTCTTTACGAGTAAAATCACAAATCCACTCCCTATCCCTATTCCTACTTTAACACTTCAAAGACACTAATGAATTGTTAGTGGAATTGTGAACTGCTCCACGATTTCTGAAGAACAATTTGGAACAATGCCCAAAGGGCTATAAAACTATGTATACCTTTAGACACAGCAATACTACTACTATGTCTTTATCCTACAGAGATTAAAGAAAAAGGAAAAGGACCTATATGTACAAAAATATTTATATAGCAGTTTTTTATGTTGGCAAAGAACTGGAAACTATGGGGATGCTCACCAAATTGGGGAATGACTGAACAAGTTGTGGTATATGATTGTGATGGAATCCTATTGTGCTATAAATGCCAAGCATAAGTTTCAGAAAAACCTGGGAAGACATACAAACTGATGCTAAGTGAAGTGAGCAGAATCAGGAGAACATTGTACACAGTAACAGCAATATTGTGATGATAATAAACTGTGAAAGACTTAGCTACTCTGTTTTCAAGTTAATTAATTATTATAATTTATGGAATAAAACAAGTATTTCTGTAACATAATATAACAAAAATATGATTGCATATGAAACTGCAAATCTATTATATACAACTTGCTATTCTTTTTAAATACATAATGAAGTTATCATATAAATTTCTTTTTTTCTTCCCCTTTTTTTGTTCCCCTCCCCCACACCCTATATATATACACACATATAAATTTATTCTATACTTACTTTTGTTTGTCAGTTCTTTCTCTGGATGAAGACAACTACTTTAATCAATACAAGGATCAAAGACAATTCCAAAGGACTCACAATTAAAAATGCTATCAGCAACCAGAGAGAGAAGCACTAAACTCTGAGTGCAGATTAAAACATACCTATTTTATTTTATCTTTCTTGCTTTTTTGCAATATGGTTAATATGGAAATATGTTTTGCATGACTTCATACGCATAATTGTTATCACATTGTTTGTCTTCTCAATGGTTAAGGAAGGGGTTGAAGGCAGAGAATTTGGAACTCAAATTAAAAAATATGAATGTCAAAATAAATAGATAAATAAATCATAATTAAAAGAAAAAAAAACCTCAAAGATCTTATATTTCATCAGTATGTGTCCTCCCTCCACTGAGTCTTTGATACTTGCTAAGGCCAAAGTTTCATAGCCTTGTGGCTAACCTGATGACAAGTCTCTGCCCTTGGCGAGGCTGGTCTTTGGAAAATAGCTATTTAGTATACAATGTTTAGAGAAGTGTGGTACAGTGGGAATAACCCAAGTCAAGATCAAGAGATCAAGAGTGGAAATTCCAGCCAAGCTCCTGAGAGTTTATCATTGGGGAGGGGAGTGGGGGGTGGAGGGGAAGAGAAGAGTTCCCCCAGTACCACCCTTGACCAAGGTAAAACCTTAAGAACATTGGAGGATCAGAGCCCTGGGACTTTTGATCAGCATCTCAAGCAGTTTCCCAAGAACAGCAGTGACTGTCAGCAATGTCTGCATCAGGAACCAAGGATAATCTAGACCTACTGAGGAAAGGCAACTTTGAGACTCCACAAGGAGCTTGATAGAAAGCTACATCCTACCCCAAGGGAAATCTTAAATTTTCCTAAAGGAAAATATGATATTTAAAGGGAATCTCGGCAAAAAGCAAACTTTTTTTTCTAACAATAGAGAACTTAGATGCACCAACTGTGTCAATTGATATAATTAAAAAAAATTTGACTATAATTTACCACAATAGCTCCTAACTGTGCAAATACAGTTAAAATACAAATGATTCCAATCAGATATTATCATTTTAAATATTTTTTTCTTCTATCTCTAGTATGTGCAAATAGATTTCATTAACTGACACAGCATGGTCCTTTGAAGTATTCTGAAATTGTGAGCCTGCCATATTCATTTCATGCCCAACACAGAGGAATTCTTATACTGAAAAAGTTATGGAATCTTGAAGTTTTAAAGTAATTGAAATGAAATGCCCATAAGATGCCAGCAGAAAGCCAAGCCTGAGATGTGGAACAAATCTATCACAGAAATAGTTGGAAAAGATAATTAAGGGGAAATGCATGCCTCATGCATATTTGGTCTGTCCCAGAAATGTAGGTGAGAAGCTAAATGGTGCAATAGATAGAGTGCCAGACATAGACTCAGAAAGACTTGTTTTCCTGAGTTCAAATGTGGCCTCTGACACTTACAAGCTGTGTAACCCTGGGCAAGTCACTTAACCCTATTGGCCTCAGTTTCCTTATCATAGAATGAGCTGGAGAAGGAAATGGCAAACCACTTTAGTATCTCTGTCAAGAAAATCCCAAATGGGGTCAGGAAAAGTCAGACACGACTAAAAAATGACTGAACAACAACAACAAAGTAAATGTAGGCAAGTCTTCTAATTCTTTGAGCCTGTTTTTCTTCTGGACTTGGACTCAGTAGACTTGAGTTCAAATCTCCTTTCTGTAATTTTCTCCTTTGTGACTATAAGTAAATCATTTGCTTTTTTAAGCCTCAGTTCCCCTATCTACTATAAAAGGGATACCATACAGGGATGTTGTAAAGGATATAATTTGTTCATTGTAAGGTATGTGAATAAATTTGAACTATTATTCTCCTGATAATTATTAGGTTATTCTGGAGCTAGAGGAAACAACAACATCTAGCCAACTTTTGTGGAAATATTTGTCTACTGATCTTGTTCCATGGGAGTTTACTCAGTTTGATTCATAAAAATTATCCAACCACATCACTCTATATTAGAAAATTGATGGCATTTGATTCAGTGATATGAAGTCTTTATAGAGTCTTTTCTTTACCAGATCTTGCAAACTGTCCTATTGTGAATTATTTATTGTTAGATTAAAAAGGCAATGTAGCATAATAGATTGAAGATTGGCCTAGAGTTAGGGAAATTTAGGTTCAAGCCCTGCTAGTCACTTAAACCTCTTAGTACCTCCAGGTACTTCATTAAGAATATAAGTTAGAGATGAGCTATGTATGGCTATGCTTCAATAACTCAATAAGCATTCCTTAAGTGTCTGTTATGTGCTAGGCACTGTACTAGCTGGGGATGCAAAGAAAGGCAAAACCAATCCCTACTTTGAAGGAGTTCATAATCAAATGAGGAAGACAATGCAAAAAGAACTATGCCCAAATGATACATGCAAGATAAATTGGAGATAATCAATACAGACTGGAGTTTGTACACCATGGAGTTCCCTACATTTAAGAAATCATTGGCCTAGATAAAAATAGTAAAGGAGTCAACTTCATTTATTTTACTCTCAACATTTTTGTAACATTAGCTTGTTACACTCTCAAACTAGGAAAGAAATCTATCAAAATAACTCATTTTTCCTAAAAAATATTTCATTTACCTGTTGAAAAATTTCACTTTTGTTATTAGATGACAGGATTTTGTTAGCTTACTATAATACAGTTTTAAGTGAATGCTCTCCTTGGAACAAACAAATAAAACATAGAAATCCCCAAATGTGTGAAGTCTTTCTTTCATTTTCCCAGAGAAAAATATAGGAAGTGATGAATCTTCCATTCTAGTTATCTATAGGACTAACACTTCAGCAAAATTCAATCTTAAACTCATGGGTGCTTCTTTCCCCAAAAGTTTTAGATTATACCTTTGCTAATGATTCCCACTGTACCTCATTTGTAACTTCTAAAAATTTATTCCTCTTGGTGGCTGCATCTGTTTCAATTAACATTGTATTAATAATTAACAGTAATGATTCTTAAAAATTGGAGTCCACATATGAAAGCAATTATTCCTGATCAGAGATTAATGTAATTAAATGGACAGTGGGCACATAATTAGTTTCCAAGTCTCATTTAATTTCCCAAAGTAATTGATAGAAAATGTCATCCCTCCAGCCCTTTCCCATAATTTTTCATTACTCCTTACCTTTAGCCTCTAAACATACTCAAATCTCTTCCATCTTTCACCTAGAAGATGAAGAACAAAGAAATACTTCACTTAACCAATCCCTCAAAAATAGTTCACAGTCAAACTATTAGAAAAGGCTATCTAAACACATTATTCTTGCTTTCTCACCTTCCATTCACTCTCATCCCTCTGCCATCTGTCTTTCACTCCTATGTTTCTACAATATCTGTTGTCTCAAAGGTCATCAATGATCTCTGTAATTCTACATCCTTTGTCTTTTTTCTTAATACTCTTCCTTCTTGACCTGCCTGAAGCATTTGACAGTGGCTACCCCCTTCGTTTGGATACTCTATTTCCCAGGTCTAATTAATCTATCAATCTCCTTTGCAGGATTATCAATCATGTCCCAACCCCTATGCATGGGTATCCACAAAGGCTCTTATGGGTTCTACTTTCACAGAACCTTGCAAATATATCTCCTTACATTTGCTCATACCACAACTGCCTATCAGACCCTTATCACCTCTTGCCTGGACTATTGTAATAGTCTCCTAATCTATTTTCCTGCATCCAGGAGTCCCTTTCCACAATCCAACCTTTACATAGCTTTCAAAAACATAGAATAAACCATTTCCTTCCCTTGCATAAGAAACTTCAATGGCTCCCTCTTCCCTACAAATGCCTCTGATTGCTATTTGAATGTCTTCATGATATAGGTCTCCCGTGCTCTTTGTTCCAGCTAAATAGGTGTAGTTGCTTAGTTGCTCTTCAGCATACTTAACATCCTGCTTCCCACCTCCATTCTTTATATAGGCTGCCGTAGATGTTTGAAAATTCTTTTTCTTCCCTCTGTTTCCTGGAACATCTTGAACCTTCAAGATTCAACTCCATTTCCACCTCTTTCTAGAGGGGGTTCTTGATTTTGCCAGTTGTTACAGTATGCCTTAAAATTACATTGTATATACTTTGTATTTAATTATTTCTATATATAGTTGAATATCTCCTTCTTTAGAATATAAGCTCCCTGAGGGCAGGGAATGTCAATCACAAGTATTTATTAAGTATTTACTATGTATAATAAGTACTGGGGAAATAAAGAAAAATCAAAACCTGTCCTTGTCCTAAGAGCTTACATTCTAATGGGAAGACAGAATGTATAAATGGGTATAGACAAGATAAATGTAAAGTGAGAGCACAGTAACTTCATTAGAGAGGAAGGTGCTATAATATGAGGGACCAGAAAAGGCCTCTTGCTCAAAGTGGTGTCTGAGCTTTGAAGGAAGCCAGGGATTCTTAGAGGCAAAGACTAGGAGGGAGAACATTTCCATCATGGCCACTTCTTTCCCATCTCCTGACAGCATGAAGATACAGTGACTGGCTGCCTGCCGCACCTTGCCCTGCCCTCACTATTTGACTACTGTTTCATCTTTGTCTTTGGCACATTCAATCAACCATTTTATGAAGCAATGAAGTTTTGCTAGATGCTGTGCTAGGTATTAGGGATAAAAGATAAATTCAAAACATTCTGCCCTCAAGGAACTCACATTTTAATGTGGAGACAAAATGTGTTTATGTATAAAACATAGATACAGGTATATGCAAAACACATATAAACTAGATACCAGACAGGTTTGAATACTAGAGTATATGGTACTCTTATTGATTGACCATATACTCTTATGGTATTCTTATTGATTTATTTATTATTTTTAAAATGTAAGTTAATTTTTACATCTACTACATGATGGTGATGATAATATCTAGCCCTTATATAGCATATTTACTTATAAAGTACTATATACCTACTACATGCCAGGCACTATCTTAAGTGCTTTAGAAATACCTCATTTGACCCTCACAACAAGTCTGATAAGTGTTATTATTCCCATTTTACAGATATGGAAACTGAAGCAAAAAACAGTTAAATGATTTGTCCAAGATCAAACAGCTAATAAGTGTCTGAGGTCATGTTTGAATTTGGGTCTTCCTGACTCCAGGCCTGGTGCTCAGTTCACTGAGCCATCTAATTGCCCTGTGTCCTTTTCCTTTCCCCTCCCACAAAGAAATCTCTTATAACAAATAATTTTAAAAGAAGAATAAAATAAAAAGAGGAAGAAGAGAAGAAATTTAGCCAAACTAATCAATGCATTAGGAGCATGTGTTTCCTCTTATGTTAAATGAGTTGGAGAAGGAAATGTCAAACTATTCTATATCTTTGCCAAGAAAACACCAAATGTGGTCACTAAGAGTCAGACATGACAGAAATGACTGAACAACAACAAAATCAATACATTAAAATATATTCTACACTACCATCTCTTTGTAAAGGGTCAGTAAGGTATTTTTTCTTATATTTCCTTTGAATCTATGCTTGTCTTTTTGATTGATTATTGATGCTAAATAAAAATAGCTCCTTGAAGTATATGCCCTTCAAGGCTCTTTGCTAGCAACTACCAACTACTGATGATTTTGAAAAAAAAATAAGATTTTAGATAAGCTGTAATAGTCATTCCATGATGCTTTAGATCATAGTCTAAAAAAAGAGTCAGTCTGCCAACCCCTGCTTTAGACTACAAGGACCCCATGCCATCAGTCTGGAAGAAGAAGTCCTACAGCCAGTTGTTTCCTTCCCCACCCTCACCTGCATCCCCAACTCTATGCATTACAAATACACATTTATAGGGATATCATGTTATTTTGGTGCACTATATGTAATATAAGATTGCAAACTAGATTCGATTATCCAATTGCTATTTAGAATGAATTGTATTGGAAGAAGAAAAGATACTGCATTACAATCATGTATTTCAGTATTGCATAGGATGATTTTCTGAACTCTCAGAAAACAATACTGATTGTACTTCTGACATAGTGTGGATACTTTCAGCTTTTGAATTTTGCCATATAGTATTGAAAAGCAAAATGGACCACAGTACAGTTTGACTTATATTTGTTTCAGAAATATGTAGCATTATAGCTTATTATCATCATTATTCTTTTTTGCAAAACTGTACTCATTTAGAATGTATGCAGTTAAGAAAGAAGCA
This sequence comes from Vombatus ursinus, assembly GCF_900497805.2. Taxonomy (NCBI): domain Eukaryota; kingdom Metazoa; phylum Chordata; class Mammalia; order Diprotodontia; family Vombatidae; genus Vombatus; species Vombatus ursinus. The sequence goes on from NW_020952487.1 coordinate 1,539,260, forward strand.
CAAAGTTTTCCAAGTGGTAGGGCTTACTGAATGATCACATTTTTATATATTTTGGATTTGGGGATTGTTCATGGCAGCCATTTCCATGTAGTCATATTACATAGTTATGTCCTTGGTGAAAACTTGTTCCTTGCTCTCTGAAAGTTTGTGGGATGCCTATACTTTTTCTTAAAGAATTGGTTATTCTGTTGTTGGATTGAACATTCTAAGAACCAAAAGTCAGTCTTAACGGCCACCAACAGTTGTGTCATTATACATTATAACCATATGAATTTAATGTTCTTTAATATCATGATAACCCAGAAACACTCAGAGAACAACGAATAGGTTTTCATCACCAGGCCCAAATTATACCACAAAACACATCTTGATTAGCCAAACTTGACATTGGTGCTGTTTATATTTGTGATTACAGGAATTCACAATGGTAATCCTAGAAGATCTGGACTGGGGGTTCAAGAGAACCTACAACCGGCCACTAAAGACACACAGTCACATACTTAGACCTATTAAAACTCAAATAATGAAAGGCCTGGGGGCCTTACGCAAATTTCTAAATTCATTTCTAAGGGTTAAGGAGTGGCTTAATTGGTGTCAGTCCTCTCTAAGGCCAAGGGACCATTTCCCTAAGGTCACATAAGCCCTTAACTATGCTTAATAAATCAGAACAAGAGCCTTTCAGAGCCTGAGTCCATATAAGGTAGGTCATGGATACATAACCAAATGACACCAAATTCAGCAAATATTTCTCAATTTGTTTCTATTTTTTATTTCTTCATTGCTCATCTGATCCAGGAATATAATCATGGTTCATATTAACTTTTAATCTGGTAAGGTGAATCTTTATGGTTTCTTTTAAAGTTTCTTTATAATGTCTATTTCTTATATTTCCTTAATACTCCAATTGTCAACCAAATAGTAAAACAGTATAAAATAATATAGCACAAATATTTACCTGAAGTCATTAGAGAAGAGGAAAATAAGATCAAAACTCTAATCTTGTTTTAATAATGAGAAAGATATATTTTCCTTATTTTTTAAATGAAAAAGAAACTCAGCCTTTAAAATGTGCTCAATTTAGAAAATTATAATATGTGAGTTCCAGGGTAGGAAGAGGATTTTTGCATGCTTTTTGTTGGTCAGTCATTTTTCATTCATGTCCAACTCTCTGTGATCCCACTTGGGGTTTTCTTAGCAAAGATATTGGGGTGGTTTGACATTTCCTTCTCCAATACATTTTCACAGATAAGGAAACTGAGGCAAACAAGGTTAAGTGAATTGCTCAGGGTCACACAGCTAGTAAGTCTTTGAGGCCAGATTTGAACTCAGAAAGATGAGTCTTCCTGACTCCAGGCCTGGTGCTCTATCCATTGTGCCACCTAGCCACTTAGAAACTAGATAAGAATCTTGTCCTGTCAATTGAGCAGAAGTTTCATGTTTGAAATTGAAATATGGGGCAGTTTGATGTGTAGGGAATTTTAGTAAATACATAGTTTTGGTTAATATCCTATATGTAATATCCTTAATATAGAGGCAGTATAGTATATGGATCAAGCATTGGGTTTGGAGTTAGTAAAATCTAAGTTTGAAACCCAGCTTACTGGCTATGCGACCCTGAGTAAGTCACTTAACCTTCATCTTTTTTTTTTTTTTAGTATCAGCAAAGTGCTTTAAGAATTTAGAACTATTAATTAATCAGTCTTTATGCCTTTTAATCTAGAATTTCTTATAATTTTTTTCTATGATTACAGAAAAAACCCTGTTTTTGTTCATTTTAAATATTTTCTTTATAAAAAAGTTTAAAGCAGGTATATTTAAAAACTATATTAGTAATTTGTTTCACATTGTTGTATTTGGCATTTATAAGATGGTTTAATAACTCTCATGAGCTTTTAAAACTGATGATTGATAAGTTAAAATAAATTTTGAATTTTTGGAAATCTCAACTTCTAGTATTTCACACAATACACAAGTGTATGATGGAAACAATAAGAAAGTTCAAATCAAGTTGCAGCTCATCAGATATACTTTAAACTATAGCATTGAGAAGAAAAGCAAAAAAGAAGGCCTCAGGCTGAAGACAGGTTTCAAAATCCACAGTCTCCATAAAGAATATTGTGATTATTTGAGCTGGTCTAAAGAGTTCTTGGGCCCAAGATGACATGTTTTCAAGGACAATTCCTTTAGCTCATCCAATAGAAATCCTATTTACTTTGTTAAGAATCATTTTATTTGTCATTGATTGTAGACCAGAACTGCAAACAATTTTGTTGATTGTTGAAATCCTATTTACTTTATAAAAGAGTATGTTTCACTTGTCAATTCATATTCACAGACGAATTGCTATATTCCAGTTTAAGTCGGTCTTTATTTTATCTTCTTTGAAAGAAGGGTCTTAGTATCATTTTAATGAGGTTAAAATCTGACTTAAAATAGTTTGTGCATTTAATTGGAATTACTTGCAAAATGGCTTTCATTCTTTTCATAAAGCAAATCAGATAGGAAAGAAAGACAATTGATAAAATGCTTTAAAATCCAGACTTCAGGTAGAAGACTTCTTTCTTGAAGAAGAGGGATTTTGTTATCATTTTATTTCAAAATGTGGGTAGCATTCAGGTTATGGGAATTAAGCGTGTTTCATATTTTGACTTCCTTTTCTATTTTTGACACTTGGCTTTGCTTAAATGCATTGTTACTAATATAATGCCTGGAAGTTACCTGATCTCTCTATTTTGTTAATTGTGATGCTATCCTGTTATATCTGTTCTTAATGTATTGCTATGTACATGTTGTCTCCCTGATAAAATAATACGATTCTTGAGAAGACAATTTCCATTTTCACCTTTGCGTTCCCAACAGTACAGTGTCTTGCATATAGTTTATGCTTAATAAAGTTCTGATGATTGATTGATTGATCTCCTACCTCTGTGCCTTTGCATATTATTCTCCATGCCTTAAATACCCTCCCTCCTCATCTCTGCCTCTTAGAATCCCAAGTTTCCTTCAAAGTTCAGCTCAAGCACTGCTTTCCATGTGAGGATATGGAAGAAGATGACAAAGATCCTACCAAATAAATCCCAGACATGGACTTCATCTGCTTCACTGTAAGTGAGCTGAAGGACACAGCTGTAGAGGCTAGTGTCCTTCAGGGTCTCATTCTCATCTTTTAGTAGGAGCCAAAAGACTTAGTTACTAAAGGTGGAGGATTCCAGAGTCCTGGGAAAGTTCTCCCTGTCTGGTCCAACAGAAAAATTTTTTTGATTTAAGTGAGATCAGCTATACTCAAATGATAATTCCTTTATCTGTCTCCTATAGCTAAGAATATACATTTTTCTCCAACAGGTATACTATTCTTTTGATATAACCACCTGTGTTTTATGAATAACCACCTTTCTTTGTTTCACAGTGGTTTTTTTTTGGGGGGATAATGTTTAGTTTATCACTGCTGCCCTAAAAATCTGTATATTAGGAGACTCATGTTATGCTCAGGGAAGATTGTCATGTACCTTGCTATTATGGGACCCCAACATCAAGAACCTAGTTTGATGAGTGATGAACCTCTTGTATCTCTGAAAAAATTCTGCTACAAGACCTTTTTTGATCTCAGTATTAGGAATTTTCCCCCCCAAATTACCTTATTACTTATTTTCTATATATCTTATATTTAATTATGTGCATATATTTTCTTCTCCAATAGAATGTAAGCTTCTTGAAGTTAAGAATAGGACCATTAAATAAGAGTCTTTTGAGGATGCTGGACACATAGATATATTTGTAGACAGAGAGAGATTAAAGATTTGTGAGAGACGGGGGATGATAAAGGAGACAATCTGCCAGGGAAGATAAGATGAAATGGGATTACTTGTGCATATACCGGGGTTTGCCTTGGCAAGATGGGTCAGCTTTTCACATAAGACAAGAGTGAAAGAAGAGAGTGGCAGAAAGCATTTGACTGATGTGAGATGAGGACAGGAGAAGAACAAGCTCTTAGTGAAGTGCCTCTAATTTTTCACAGAAAAAGGAGGCATGATTCTCAGCTAACAGAGTGGCAGAGGGGTAAGCATGGTGTGTTTGAGGAGGTTTGAAAAGCTTTGGAAAAGCAACTGTGATGAGTGGGGTAATCCATTGATAAGGTGTAAAAAGTTTGCCTTAGTACAGTTAGAGCCCAGTTGAGGTTATATAAAATAAATTTCTTGTGGATGCAGTGAGAGTTTCATGATTTTCTCCATCTTCTTTTAGCAACAAAGGAGTAAGAGCAAAGTCAGCAGATGGTGGGAGTAATTTTGAGTTGAGGGAATGAACAGCCATAGGATAAAGTGACAGGGGACTCCAGAGAAGACTTTAGTGTAGAGTTGACCTGGTTCACCAAAGGCTTAAGATGAGGAACAGAGGAGAATTTGTTCAACCAGTTCAAGGATGATGGCCTGGGAAAGAGTTGAGGGCTTAGGGTTTGGAGGGCATGGTTGGAAGGAAGAACAGTGTATTAGGAATTTCAAGGCAAAGGGAGAGGTAAATGACAGCAGATTGTAAACAAATAAAGAATTCCATAATTCATAAAAGTGGAACACATAGACCATTACTGTGTGTAGCTGAGAAACAATAGTTTTAGATCAAGGTAAAGAAAGTTAGGGCATCTGAGGGAATTTCAATATGCATGTTGAAATACCCTAGTAGAAGGAGTTGGGGAGGAGAAAGACTATGAGCCAGGCACTGAACTCATTGAGGAAAAAAAGAGTGTCCTACAGGTCAGTAGATAACCACTATCAGAATCTTGATTGGGAGTTAAATATGGACTGATTGAACCTCAGAGGAGGAGAGGTTACTGAGTATTGTCATTAAGGATATAGCTTGGAATTGGTAATGGAAGGTAAGGAGTATTCCAACTTCTCCATTTCAAACAGAGTCAGAAATATGAATAAATGTGCAACCAGTGCTGAAAATGATGACCAAGGAATCTGTATCATCAGAATGAAATTAGGTCTTATTGAGTGCAAGAAATTGGAAGGAGAAAGGAAAAAGTTTAAGATAAAAAAATGTTATGTATGGAGCAAATATTCTAAAGAGCACAGTGGAAGAAGTGGGTAGTTCTAAGGTGAGACTTTGGGAGGAGGTGGTTGAGAAGGGTAGAAATAGGGAAGTATTTAGTGGATGAGGGAGAACAATGCTTAAACAGTGGCAGAAAGGAGTTCAGAATCAATGATATGGGTAAGAAATGATGGGATGGGAATTGGTCAATCTTTGAGAAATGAGTTCGGGTAAGTGATTATCCCTAGGGGTCTGACCTCAGGGTGGAGTCCTCCCAAGCTCAGACCAGGAGACTAGTAAAGATGGGGTTGTAGGAAGCAGTGCTTAAGAAGGCTGGACAGAATGCTGGGAGGGAGCATGATGGAATAGCTAGTCTAAGAATGACAGTAGAAAGCTCCTCTCCTTCCCTGGCAGGTGCTTCTCTTCTTAATAAAACATTAGGATCACATCATATCTAATAAAATTACAACTCACATTTACCTAGTGCTGCAAGATTTTGCAAAATATTTCCCTCACATGTAAGGAGTGAAAGAAAAGAAAGTAGCAAAAAAAAAAAACAAACAGTTGAGTGATATGAGATGAGAAAGAAGGGAGAAGGAGTTCTCAGTGAAGCATCTCAATTTATTGACCTTTGGGGTATGTGATGCAGGTATTATTATTCTCATTTTATAGATGAAGAAACTGAGGTCAGTCTAGCGATCAACCAACAAGTATCAATTATTTACTATTTTCCAAGCTTTATACAAAGCACTGGGGAATACATAGACTAACAGAAAATAGTCCCTGCCCTCAAGTAGCTTACATTCAAATGTGCAAGACAAATACATACATACATACATACATACACATACAGATTATATATGTGTATAATATACATACATATATACAGATCAAATGTGTATGATATATGTCATATATATCATATACATACAATTACATTATATATAATATTATATTGTATATATTATATAATCTATATCATGTGGGATATATTATATATGGAATAATATATAACTACATAGGTATAACTATATTTAACTTTATATAAGTATATGTAACTATATATACTATATATAAATATGTAATATATAATATATAAGACTGCAACTATATATAACTATAACTATACATATAACATTCAAGGCAGATACAAGGTAACATTAGATGGGAAGGCATTAACATCTGGGGAACCAGGAAAGCCCTCCTACAGAAGATGGCAACTGAGCTGAGTCATGAAGGAAATCTGTAATTCCAAGATGCAGAGGAGAGGAAGGAGAGCATTCCAATGAGTATAACAGCATGGAGATGGGAGATGGATTGTTGTGTTTAAAGAACAGCCAATATGGCTAGACCAAAGAGTACAGAGAGAGGAGTAATACATAGGAAAGTTAGAGACCTTGGAAGGGGCCAAGTGGTGGAGAGCTTCAAATGCCAAATGGGAGTTTGTATTTAATCCTAGAAGTAATAAGGAACCACTGGAATTCATTGAGCAGGGGAAGGATGTACTCAGGCTTAAGCTTTAGGAAAATCACTTTGGTGGCTAGTAAAGTATAGAGGTTGTATTGCAGCAGAGAGAGACTTTTGACGGTGGGACTAATTAGGAAGGTATTAGAATCAAACCTAGTAGGTGATAAAGACCTGAACTGATTGCTGTATGAATGTAGATAAGTAAACGGGATTGAGGAGGTGTGTAGAAAAGGGTTGGCCTTGACAAGGAGAGGGTCATTCTCTTCATCAGAGATTGGAATAAAAGATAAAACTGTGGAGGATGATACCAAGGGATTATGACATGAGGAGGAGGGAGAATAGAGAGCTCACAGGTAATGACTTCAGTTTTCTTGGTAAAATATGACATGAGGTCCTCAGACGAGTGGGTAGTAGTGGTGATAGAAGATAATATAGTGATAGAACAAAATAATGGGTTTTGGGTTTAGTTAAAGAAAAATATTACATTGAGAAGGTGGGACTACAGAAAGCTTTGACAGACAAAGTACCTTAACTATGAATATGCTACATCAATGAAATCATTTGTTTGAACTAAAAAAATTCAAACTTTTCCCATGTTTAAAGAAAATGATTACAGAGTAACTTCATAAAACTTAATACTTTCGTGATGGAAAGAATAAGGGGGAAATACCCACCAACCAGCACTTAGTTGGCATTTTCCACTTAATCTATTTCATGTATCTCATATTCTGGATAACCAATTTCCTTTCTTCATGATCTTTACAATATACAAAAACAGTATGGATGGGATGATATGTTTAAAAGAGGATTGGATTTGAAGTCAGACAACTTGATTCTTCTACATAATACCTGTCATGTGACCTTGGGTAAGTCACCATTTTTGGACTCCATGTCCTCTAAAATCCCTTCCAACTCTGGATCCTATGAGCATTATTGCTCATTTTCCTAGAATAGTGTCTTTAATGCATCCTGCACATCTAGGGAAATGCTTATTGAATGTGTTGTAATGATTTTCTGTTTAACCAGCTTCCTTTTTCTTATTTTTGCAAGATTCAAGTTTCTGATAACTGAGAATGGCAGTTCACCAGTGACAGGGGAAAAGTTCTTTCTGTGGTCATCATATTTGCCGTTTTCCTATTCACTCATTATTCTTGGACCAAACCTTTTCCCAACAATTTTACTAATCCCTCAGAGATGCAGTATAGTGTCACTGTGAACTGGGAGCAAAAAAGATTCTCTCTTTTTCCCCCTTCTGTTCATATGTTTTGTTTTTAATGAACCATGAAGGAAAGAAACAAGCATTTATTAAATGTCTACTATGTGCCAGGCAGTGTGTTAAGCATTTTGCAAATATTATATTATTTGATCCTTTTAACAACCTTGGTGAGTAGGTACTATTATTATCCCCATTTTACAGTTGAAGAAATTGAGGTAGACAGAGATTCCTAGGTCCACAAAACTAGTAAATGTTTCAGGTCAAATTTGAATTTGGGTCTTCTTGACTCCCAGTGCTCTATCCACTGCACATCCTAGTTGCCTCTAAGAGGCATGAGAAACAAGTGTGAACTCTGGTCATCCAGGTGAGACAAGACTGAGAAATGACTTGTGAGAATCAGACCAGAGTCACTGAGTTTTTCCTTCTGGGGTTCACCAACAACCCTGAAATGCAAGTTTGCCTCTTTATTCTGTTTCTGATCATTTATTCAGTCACCTTGGTGGGCAACTTCCTCATTATCACAGTAACTAGTATGGACCCTGCTCTTCAAACCCCCATGTATTTCTTCCTCCGTAATCTATCATTCTTAGAAGTCTGCTTCACTTTGGTTATGGTACCCAAGATGCTGGTGGACTTGGTCTCTGCAAAGAAAAGCATCTCCTTCATAGGCTGTGGTACGCAGATGTATTTCTTCTTCTTCTTTGGCAGCTCTGAGTGTTTTCTCCTCTCCATGATGGCATACGATCGTTATGTGGCCATCTGTAACCCTCTTCGATACACACTTATCATGAACCAAGGGCTGTGCAACTTCATGGCAATAGGCTCTTGGCTATCTGGTGTTCCTGTCTCTATGCTGCAAACAGCTTGGATGATGGCTCTTCCTTTCTGTGGACAAAATGCTGTGGACCACTTCTTTTGTGATGGGCCACCTGTTTTGAAGCTGGTCTCCCAGGACACAATCATGTATGAGATGCAGGCATTGGCCTCTACCCTCCTCTTCATCATGTTCCCCTTCTCCCTTATCTTGGTTTCCTATACCCACATTATCACAACCATCTTGAAAATGCCCTCTGCCACTGGCCGCCAGAAGGCCTTCTCCACTTGTTCTTCCCATTTAATTGTGGTATCTCTCTTTTATGGGACTGCAAGTCTAACTTATCTGAGGCCAAAGTCCACCCAATCCCCTGAGAGTAAGAAGATGATATCACTGTCCTACACAGTCATCACTCCAATGTTAAACCCAATCATCTATAGCCTGAGGAACAATGAAGTAAAAGGGGCTGTCAGAAGGACATTTTCTAGAGAGGTATTGCAGAAATTGGAGATGTTTTGACACAAACATAAAAGTAAATGAAAGATTCCTAATGAAAAACCATGTCTATTATAACAAGACATAAATCTGTAGAGAAAGCAGGAGTTCATTCTAAGTCCAGCTATACTTTGTTAAGTATAGTTTTCTATCTGTGACTTTGGGAAAGTGTCTTAACTTTCCTCAATTATTTCCTCTCAAAATGTTCTACACCAGACTGCTGTGATAAGCTTCATACTTTAAAGCCTTTCTGGATTGGTAAGACTTTTTAGAACTTGCCTTTTCTGTCACCCTTCAAGGACCTAGAGTCTCTGCTATGCCCACCCATCTATGTAGTTGCAAAAAAAAAATGATTACAACAAAACATAGCAAAAGTTTGTTTGTTTGTTTTAAACAGAGAAGTTTTCAAGGTCAGATTTTTTTTCTCATTGATATTTATTTGGACTCAGGTTAATTTTTAAGCATGTTTAAGTCTTGACTTCATTATTTATTAATTTTGTTGTGTGACCCTAGCAAGCCAACCCTCTAAATCTCAGTTTTATTCATCTGTAAAATGGAGATAATATGCCCTACCTATTTTGTGAGCTGTAGGGAAAAAATGAAATGTATGTACAAAATGTTCTTCATAAATTCTGAAGTGTTATGTAAGTGTAATAACCCTCTCTTTTTTTTTTTGGTGTCTCTATCCATTAGAATATAAGTTTTTTGAGGGCAAGGACTATTTTAACTTTTTCTATGTATCTCCAAGTATGTAGCATAGCACAGTACTTAGCAGTAGTAAGAGCTTAATAAATTCCTACTGATCATTTTATTCGGTTAAAATGTGAATTTTCTTTTTTTTTTTTAAGTTATACTCCTGAAAATGACTGACCTTAAGTTTTAAATTTGTCTGTACATTCTTAATCCATATAACCTATGATTAAATTGCTCTAGTCTTAAAGAATAAATTACAGCATTTGTTTCAAGTTTGTGAAAAGCAAATTATTTGCCATTTAATTCTTCTGATGTTAGTTTATTTTCCATTTAATGTATGACCTTCATATTTTCTATTAAATGCTATTAGAGTCCATTTATGAAACTTTGCTACAAAATCACTAATTTATGCAAAAAAGAACTTTTACCTAAAGTGTATTCAGTTTTTGTAAAATGCAAGCTGTCTTTATATAGAAGAGACACTAATCTTCAAATTATCTAGATAGTGTTAAAAATAATTATGTAAAGGGGTTCAGACTTTAAAAACCCTGTAACAAGTCTCTAGTAAGAACTTCAGTCTTCCTCTAATTTTAGCTAAACTGAGTCAATATATACATCTATCAGTCTAGTAAACATAAATTAGTAATTTTCCAGACATGTCAGTGAAGGCATTTTTAACTAGGTGGTAGAATTCTTGACTTTTTTGTTTTTTTTTTTTCAATATTTGTTGACTATCAAGTTAGGCTCATCATTTGCAGTAGAAATCTTTTCAGTTGACATTTTCTGATCTAATCCAGTGACAAGACAACCAAATATTTATCCAAGTGGGTTTTGACAGGTTGTCCAGTGGTCAATCTAAAAGTAAAGCTGGGGTCGGGGGCGGGGCACCAAAGAAATGGTTAGCTCGCGGGTCCGGCTCAAGCCTGACAATCCTTCCCGCCTTCCCATGTGGGTCTCTGGGACAACCTGAAGGAATCTCCTCAGCCCTGTGGGCCGGCACGGAGGAGGGGCTGAGGGTGGAAGAGGAGTTGGAGGAGGGGGCAGGAGCCCCTTGCACTGTCTTGGAGAAAGCTCAGCAGCAGCCAGAGGGCCAGCGCACCAGTGGCACCGCCCTCCGCCTCCCGCCACTCAGCCGCCCAAAGGCGGAGGCTATGGCAGGAGGGGCGTAGGAGGAAGAGGGAATAGTTAGTCTGTGGAGTTACTGCTCTCAGCGGGCGCAGGGGGCCGACGGCCAGTACCAAGAAGAGGAGGACCAGCGGCTGGAGCAGGAACGCTTCTGGAAGATCATCCCCTTCTGCTACTACGGACGAGCATGCATTAACGAGTGAATCGAACAGAAGGGCAATTCCAATCACTTCCAGATAACTTCCAGCTGACCAACAGAGCCTGCTTCTTCATCACTTGGACGAGATTCGGAAATGCATTGATCATAATCAAGATGTACTACAAACCATTGTGAATGACTGCTATGTATGTTTGAAAAGAAAGAGTATGGAAAAGATGGGATAGGGAAGATTATACTAGTATCCACGTTTGGCATAGATAAGTTAAAATCTACATTGAAGTTTGTGAGAGACTCGGGTGAAACTGAGAAAACTGAAAGAAGTGCCTGCTACCAGACAATCATTAAACAAATTGTAAAAAAAAAAAAAATCCAAAAGAGAGATGAGATCCTTCCAAAGTAAATATTCTGGTACCTGGTGCTGGACTAGGAAGATTGGCCTGGGAAATAGCTGTACTAGGTTATGCTTGCCAAGGAAATGAATGGAGTTTTTTTGATGCTTTTTTCTTCAAATTTTGTACCCAACAGATGCTCTGAAATTAACACACATAAACTTTATCCTTGAATTCATCAATTTAGCAATAACAGAAGAAAGATTGATCGGATTCGACCAGTCTATTTTCCTGATGTTGATACCCCATAGTCTTCCTTCTGGTTCTAACTTTTCTATAAAAGTAATGCTTTCACTTTCCATTTTAAAAATTACAATATTTTCTCTGCTAATATGTTGCATATTACCTTGTAGATGAGCTGACTAGCCCTAACATTGACAGTGATATTGTGTATAACCCTGCTTGTGCTCTCACTTCTACATCCACCTCTCAAGTGCCCACTATAGCAACAGTTCCTCCCAGCCTCATAACTCCACTCCATTTAGTTGGAGGCCAACTATCATGTGATCATGGTCAGTATAAACAAATTAAAAGCATATATTAAAAATTACCCCCACCCAGAGCCATTTTTCCTTCCATGTATCATTTACAAAAAGGATCAGATTTTTGATTGTTGAAACAATTAATTCACACATTCAAATATTGCATTAAAATGTGTCTTTTAAACTAAAGCTGAAAAATCATTTTTATGGGTTAAATAATATTAAGAGAGAGAGTAGAACTGAGTTTTGACAGTTTATAAACGGATCAACCCATAAGCATTGTCATCACTTAATAATCTTCATGAAGTGTTAGTAGGAGTCATCACTTCAAGGGTAGTAGCTTATTAATGGAAAATTTATATTGACCCTATCTGAAAACCTCTAGTTCCAAGGTCCAGCATTAGGAGTCTGGATCAACTTTTCATTGTTCACTTTTCACATGTTCTTAAGCTGATTATGTAATTTAAAACTATGTAAACTTAGAACTCCCCTAATATGTTGTTTCATTTATACCAAGACTAAGAGCTCTATGAAGACAGTGACTGTATTTACCATGTTTTGGATTCCACACATAGCATATATCAGGTGGGATCAATATATGTTTGATTGAATGAATATATGTCTATTTATGGTATTTAGAGGCTTTGATTTTAGCTTAGCTAGCAAAAAGCCAAGTGGGTCATCAATGTTTCCTTTGCCCATATTTTGGATCGAATGTACTCGAATTATGTTACTCTGTTTGAAACATTAGACCTAATTAACATAATATCATAGATTTAGAGCCAGACAACTTCAGAAGTCAAGTCCAAACCCCTCATTTTACAGATGCCCAGAAGTAACTTGCCCAGGGTTACACAGCTTTAAGTGTCTGAGGTGGATCCAAACCCCGATGCTCAAAGTTTTGTGTTTTTTTTTATTAGCATTTTACTTATATTAATGATTGCATATTCTAGTAGGTTTCAATGAATGCTGTGCTTATTATGACTTCTTTCTTATACTCTTCCTCCCAGCCGAGCAGGGAAGGGACCCAAAACTTGTTCAAACTTCTAAGTGAAGAAATAAATTTAGTGTTCCTGAAGAGTCAGACACTGAACAACTGAACAACAAAAATTTTGGGAGCCTTATGCATAACTTTATACTCACCATTTCTAGCTTCTAGAAATTCACTCTTTCCCCTAATTTTTGTTTAGTTTGTTTTTTAGATTGGAGGGAAAGAAAATATATAGTGTTAACTTGTCATGGTATAGTATACGAAATTATGAGTTGGGGGTTGGTGGAAGAAAAGGCACAATATTTGTGAAAGGGAAAATAAATAGCAAAAATGAGTCAAAGAATAGATTGTTTTAGTAGATTATTCTATTGCCAAAAATCCTGATTCCCTGAATTGCATGAACTCATCCTTGATTAAAATGATAAATTCAAGTTCCCCAAAGATAACATACATTGATTATGTGCTTTTCTTCTGCCATAATTATATCCACTATGAAAATAGTTTCTTTTGACTACTCTTCTCCCATTCACAGTTATCTTTCTATATATCTTTGTTCCACTCAACTCCATTGTGCATAGGAGACATTGAATCATAGAATTTTAAAGCTCTTGAAGATTATCAGTTTCAACATCCATACTACATATTTATAGAAACAGTTTGGGTGACTTACCTAAGGTATTACTAGCTAGTAATGTAGCTGTGTCTAAAAACCCAGGGCTTGGGACTCCTCATCTGTTTTGTGGTATAATATTCTGCTACCACCACATTTTCTTTCTTAAACAAATTAAAGAATCTATTATTTAAAAGGCTGTTAGAGTAGATCTTTAGATAAAATGAATAGTCACACATCGAGACATACTACTAGCCTGTCATCTTCTACCAAAAGATTGTTGGAACAGGTAATAGGAGGAACATGAACAAATGAGGAATATGGACCAACAGCTGGGGGATAGTATGGCAGGAGAACAGGCAAAGTCACTGGAACCCCAAACTGTAAGATATCCACAGGATGTCCTCTAGGTATATGGAATGAATTAGCTTTTTTTTTTGGCCACCTGACATTTTAACACTACTCTGTTTAAATATTGCTTTATAGATAAATATAAAGGACTTTATTCAATGGAAAGTCTTTAATTTAATTTACATCACCTCATAGTATACAGTGAATCTGAAAATCATTCACATTCACTCAACTGAGTGAATACCTACTGTACAGTAAAGAGTATGCCAGATACTGTGAAAGAAACAAAAGAATTGTAAGAAGTAGCTTTTGATCTCAGTTTGCTTTCAAGTTAGGAAGTTAAGATATAAAATAATAGAAAACAATTCTATCTAATCCATGATACTTCACTTTCTTGATTCTCCTACTTCCCTGAACAAACTTCTGCTTCCTTTACTAACATCGTCATCCTCCTGCTTCCTAATTATGAATAGCCCTCCCCTACCAAATATCTATTCCTTATGGATGTCACGGGATATTGAAGCTGGAGAAGTCTCTGGATATTATCTAGCCCTGTGGTCTCATTTCACATACAAGAAAACTGTATTCTACAGAGGTGAAATAATATGTCCCAATGACAAGGCAAGTTACTGGAAGAACTGGAGCTTGAACCCAGGGCAAATTCCACTGTACCACCCCACAGTCCTCTTTTCTATATTCTCTTTAGTCCTTCTGAGGCTTGAGCTATTTCTGTATAGTTGATTCTTAAATCTAGATTGCTTACCCCAACTTCCATTTCCCTTTGACTCAAGCCCTCATTTTCTAGATTCAGTTGAACAAGCATATGAAATGATTTCTATGTGTAAAGTGCTGAGGATAAGAAGGAAAACATAATATAAAGAGGGAAAAAGCATTAATAGTTGAGAGAATCAGGAAAGGTCATTAGTAAGGATGACTAAAGGACACTTCTACTTGGATGCCTCATATTTAGTTCAATCCAACATGTACAAAAACAAACTAGATGTCTTTTATCCCCTTCTCTCTGCCTCTACTACCCCCCCACCCAAGTCCTCAGACTATTTCCTTCTTTCAATAATCCTAGGAATCGATTCCATTTACTTCATATTATATATCTAGTTTCTCACTAGTTGGTAATATTTTTTTCCTTTGTGCTTTCATATCCATTCTTACTGCCATTCACTTTATCACTCTTGTGTAGATAATATTACATCTTCTTAGCTGCCATCCCATCCTGGCATTCAAGTACTATAGGAATTTGCTTCAAATATATTTTTATAACCAAATTTTCCATTAATCTTCCATGCAGCACTTCTACTTAATTGAATAAGTCAACTAACTGTCCCATATGTAGAATTTAAAGCTGTAGCAGAGTTATCTAGTTTAGTCTACCTTGTATTCTAATGCCCATTCTGGCATTTGTGCCTTATGCATCTGAATTTATTTTAATCTGGACAATGTCTTTCCCTCTTATTTTCCACTTGAAATGCAAGAACCTCAGTTCTTGCTAAAAAAAAAAAACAGTGTCTATAGCATTTCCCTTACCTACTACAAAAAGGAGGAAATAAGGATAATAGGTTAGTCTGTCATAAGCTATTCTTCACAAAACCATACTGGCTCTTCATAATCATTAGTTGTTTACTAACCATCTCTTTCACAATTAGTTCTTTAATTTTCCTAAGAATCAAAATCAAGCTCACTGGCATTGACTTCACTTGGCCTTGTTTGCAAACTCTCTTCACTTCCCGTTTTTGAAAATCCAAACATTTACCCTTCTCCAAATTTAGAATACTCTTTTTGTTCTTCAGTCTTTCCAATCTCACTGAGAATAGCTCAGTAATCTCATTGGCAGGTTTGAAATGTGCATCTGGGCCAGGTGACTTGACTTTGTAAAAGCAATTAGGTGCTCTCTTTACTGTCTCCTTGAGATGGAGCCATATGAGAATCAGTTGAAGACATACATATATGTTATCAAAGCTCAACTAGGTACAAGATTGTCATCCTACTTTTTCTTTGATGTGATTATTAAAAATTTAATATTTTATTTTCCCTCAATTACCTGTAAAAACAAATTTTAATTTTCACCTAAAAAATGAGTTCCAGATTCTTTCCCTCCTTCTCTTCCCTACCCATTTATTGAGAAGGCAAGCAATTTGATATAGTTATAGGGATCTATTTCAGGAAGTGATCAGTAGATTCTTTCAATTTCTGTTTTACCTTGAAGTTTTAGAATATCAGGGATATTTTCCTTGATAATTTCTTGAAAAATTTCTAGGCTCTTTTTTTTTTTTGATCATAGCTCTCAGGTAGTCCATAGCTCTTACACTATCTCTGCTCGATCTATTTTCCAGGTCAGTTGTTCTTCCAATGAGATATTTCATCTTTTATTCCATTTTTTCCATACTTTTCATTTTGATTCTTGATGTCTCATGGAGTCATTAGCTTCCACTTGCCCAATTCTAATTTTTAAGGAATTATTTTCTTCAGTGAGCTTTTGTACCTCCTTTTCCATTTGACCTATTCTGCTTTTTAAAGAGTTCCCCTCTGCAGTAGATTTTTGTACCTGTTTTTACCATTTGGCCTATTCTTTTAGTTTTTTTTTTAAATGTGTTATTTCCTTTACTGTTTTGTGTGTTTGTGTGTTGTGTATGTGTATGTGTGTGCCTCCTTTACTGAGCTGTTGATTCTTTTTTTATGATTTTCTTGTATCACTGTCATTCCTTTTCCAAGTTTTTCTTCTTTCTCTTACTTTATTTTTAAAATCCTTATTGAGCTCTTCTAGGAATTCTCTCTGGACCTGAGACCAATTCACATTTTTCTTTGAAGCTTTGGATGTAGCAGTTTTTCTTTGTTGTCTTCTTCTGAGTTTGTGTTTTGATCTCTCTCATCATAGTAACTTTCTAGAGTCAGGTTCTTTTTTTTTTTTGTTTGTTTGTTTGTTTGTTCATTTCCCCACCCCATTTCTAGACTTTTAAGTTTATATGTTAAAGTTGGGCTCTCCTCACAGGGTGAAGGGGGGCACTGTCCCAAGCTTCAGGTTTTTTGTAGAGCTATTTTCAGAGCTAGTTCTGGAGGCCTGTAAGTTTGCAGTTCTTCCAAGGTGGTATGATTTAAGGAGAGATGTGTTTACTACTCTCATGGCTTGTGCTGTGGTCTGTGAGTGACCACAAACATTCTTTTCCACCATGGAACTGTGACCAGAGCCACTTCTCCCCTAAAGCTACAAACTCTGGTGTGTTGGTGCTACTCCTTACCCTGGGACTGTGACCTAGAGCCACATATGGTCAATGCAACAGAGTCCTGCACCCAATGCCAGCAAATCAATTGTCTAACACCCCCCCACCTGCTTACCATCAGTAAGTTGAGAGCTTCACCAGCCACTGCCAATTCAGTTGCCCCCAAGGCCTGCTACTGGACTGCACTCCACTCTCACCTGGTGCAACAGACCTTTCCTGCTAACCTTCTAAGTTGTATTGGAGTTGAAAATCGTTTCATCCCATCCTTTTGTGCATTCTGCTACTCCAGAATTTGTTTTGAGGCATTATTTAAAGTTATTTTGAGGGAAACTTAGGACAGCTCAGGCAAGCCTCCACCTTTCCCCCCACCATCTTGGCTCTGCCCCACCCCCAGCCCCTGGCCTCTTTTTCTCAGTGGATTTTTCTATACTACTCCACAATGGCTACACAAACATTCTCATCTCTTCTCAAGCTTCCCATTGCACTTGTTCACACCAACTTTTTCTAGCTGAAGACTTCATTCTTTTGATGGCCAAAAAAAAAAGACCTACTCCTTTTCCCCTCATTGTTGTCACATGTCATTTAGACATCTTACTCCACTATCTTCTCTTTCACTCTACTGTCAGATGAAGAGGGAGCCTTTCCCCTTTCCAAGGGCAACTCCTTTACGTGTATTTTTGATCCTACCCTGTGTTTTTCAGTAGATTACCCTAATCTTCATCTCTATTCTCTCATTTTCTATCTTTCCCTATCTACTGGCTTCTTTCCTGCTATCTACAGTCATGCCCAGGGCTTCCCCATGGATTTTTTAAAACCTCTTTTGATGCCACCTTCCCTATTATCCTATATACATCTCCCCTCCCCTTCGTGGCAAAACTCCTTGAAAAAGCTGTCTATCCAGTACTTCCACTTCCTTTCCTCTCTCTTTCAGATTGTCTTCAATCTGGCATCAATATTATGAATTCCATGAAGCCATTATTGAATCAGGAAGAAGTTTTATTAATGATCTAGGAAGGCCAGACATCCTGCATGTGTAAGAGCATGCATATGGGAGCACATGTATCAACAAATGCACACCTTTTTATTCCCTATTCCCCATTCAAATTTACTTTCCTTGTTTCCCCATTCACTGGGTACTATAGAGATTACAGCCTATTTGAAGCGCCTAATTTCCCCACATGGGTCTCTGCCCCTAAATACATCTCCCACTCCCCTCAATTCAGGAGACCTTGGCCCTTTCACCCTTTTTGATGTTAATTTATACCTAAACTCAGAATTGGTTTTCCATGGGTTACTCTATGCACCACTAAGAGTGTTTTCTTATTCTAATATAACTCCCTTTGTTCAACTTCCACCTACTCCTGAGTTTCCACCTAACCCTGGAAACCTTAAGGTTTACACTTGGCTTTTTGTGAAAATAATAAAAAAAATTTTAAAAAAATCCTATTTTTCTGAATCCAACCTTTGATTGAGTGATATGCAGAAGCAACATCCATATATTCCACAACAACTTAGGTGTTGTTTTCAACTCTTCTTCCATATTTAACCTCACATATCCAATCTGTTGACAAGTTTTATCATTTCTCTCTTCCCATCTTTATTATATGTCCTTTTTTCCCCCACTCACATAGCTACCATGCTGGCTTAGGCCCACATCACCCAATGCCTGGACTATTGTAATGGTCTACTGGTTGATTTCTCCCCTGCCTCAAGTCTCTCCCCATTCCAGTCTATTCTCCAACTCAGCTGCCCAAAGACCTCCCCAAAACATCTCATCACCCTTTGCTCAACAAACTAGGAGCTCCCTGTCCTCTTCAGGATCAAATAGAAAAACTTCTCTCTGAATTTTTAAATATTTCATGAGCTGGTCCCTTGCTAATTTTCTAGTCTTCTTACACTTACAACTCCATGCCTTTTAAAAGACTCTCCTCTATACTTGGAATGCTTTCGCTCCTCCTCTCTGCTCCCTGATTTCTCTGGATTATTTTTTTTTAATTTATTCATTTATTTTTAGTTTTCAATATTTACTTCCATAAGATTTTAAGTTCTAAATTTTCTCCACCTCTCTCACCTCCCACCTCCCCAAGATGGCATGCAATATACACATATATCTACATATACATTCATATTAAATATTTTCACATTAGTCATGTTGTAAAGAAGAATTAGAACAAATGAGATAAAACATGAGAAAGATATACAAACAAAAAAGAGAGAGCAAAAAGTAGGCTTCAATCTGTATTCAGATTTCCTGGCTCTTTTTCTGGATGTGAATACTATTTTCCATCATGAGTCTTTTGTAGCTATCATATATCCTTGCATTACTGAGAAGAGCTAAGTCTATCAAAGTTAGTCATCACAAAATGTTACTGTTACTGTGTACAATGTTCTCCTGGTTCTGCTCACTTCACTTAGTTCATGTAATTCTTTCCAGGTTTTTCTGAAGTCCAACTGCTCATAGTTTCTTTCTTTCTTTTTTTTTTTTTTTACTGTTTTCTTTATTTTATTTTTTATTTTTAGCATGTGTTTTTAAAACTTGGGTTACAAAATTTCTCCCTTCCTCCCTCCCCACCCACCCTCATTGAAAAGGCAATCATCTTGATACAGATTATAGATGTGTAGTCATGCAAAACCCTTCCATAGTAGTCCTGTTGTGAAAAACTAAATATATTTCCCTTCATCCTATCCTACCCCCCATTTATTCTATTATGTCTTTTGACCCTGTTCCTCCTCAGAAGTGTTGGCTTTTGATTATCCCCTCTCCCAATCTGCCCTCCCCTCTATCAACCCCCTGCTCACTTGTCCCCTTCCCCCCTTATTTTCCCGTAGGGTAAGATAGATTTCCATACCCCATTGTGCATGTTATTCCCTCCTTAAGCCAAATTCTATGAGAATAAGATTCACTCTTTCCCTCTCACCTTCCCTTATTTCCCCTCCACTGTAAAAGCCTTTTCTTGTCTGTTTCATGTGAGATAACTTACCCCATTCTACTTCTCCTTTTCTCCTTCTCCCAGTATAATCTTCTCTCACCCCTTAATTTTATTTTCCAGATATTACCCCTTCATCTTCAACTCACCCTGTGCCAATCTATCTATCTATCTATCTATCTATCTATCTATCTATCTATCTATCTATCGATCTATACATATATATATATATATAATTTTTTTTCCCTCCTACTACCCTAATACTGACAAAGGACTCTTGAGTTACAAATATCATCTTTCCCTGCAGGAATGTACACAGTTCAACCTTAATAAGTCTCTTATGATTTCTCTTTCCTGTTTACCTCTTCAAGTTTCTCTTGAATCTTGTATCTGAAAGTCAGATTTTCTGTTCAGTTCTGGTCTTTTCATCAAGAATGCTTGAAAGTCCTCTATTTCACCAAATGATTATTTTTTCCCCTGAGGGATTATACTGAGTTTTGCTGGGTAGGTGATTCTTGGTTGTAATCCTATCTCCTTTGCCCTCCAGAATATCACATTCCATGCCCTCTGGTCCCTTAATGTAGAAGCTACTAAATCTTGTGTTAACCTGATTGTGTTTCCACAATACTTAAATTGTTTCTTTCTGATCTCTTGCAATATTTTCTCCTTGACCTGGGAACTCTGGAATTTGGTTACAATATTCCTAGGAGTTTTCCTTTGGCGATCTCTTTCAGGAGGTGATCGATGGAGTCTTTCAATTTCTATTTTGCCTTCTGGTTCTAAAATATCAGGGCAGTTTTCCTTGATAATTTTTTGAAAGATAATGTCCAGGCTGTTTTTTTGATCATGGCTTTCAGATAGTCCAATAATTTTTAAGTTCTCTCTCCTGGATCTATTTTCCAGGTCGGTTGTTTTTCCAATGAGATATTTCACATTGTATTCTAATTTTTCATTCTTTTGGATTTGTTTCACAGTGTCTTGGTTTCTCATAAAGTCACTAGCTTCCAATTACTCCGTTCTAATTTTTAAGGAAGTATGTTCTTCAGTAAGCTTTTGGACTTCCTTTTCCATTTGTCCAATTTTGCTTTTTAGGGCATTCTCCTTGTTAACTTTTTGAACCTCTTTTGCCATTTGGGTTAGGCTATTTTTTAAGGTGTTATTTTCTTCAGTATTTTTTGGGTCTCCTTTAGCAAGCTGTTGACTTGTTTTTCATGATTTTCTTGTATCACTCTCAGTTTTTCCTCTACTTCTTTTACTTGCTTCTCAAAATCCTTTTTGAACTCTTCCATGGCCTGGGACCAATTCATATTTTTCTTGAGGCTTTGGATGTAGGAGCTTTGGCTTTGTTGTCTTCTTCTGGTTGTATGTTTTGATCTTCTTTGTCACCAAAATAAGATTCTATAGTCTGACTCTTTTTGTGCTGCTTGCTCATGATCCCAGCCAATTACTTGAGTTATAAACTCTTTGTTAAGGTAGGGATCTGTTTCCAGTGTGGAGAATGTACTGTCCCAAGCTTCAGAGGTTTTGTGCAGCTGTTTTCAGAGATACTTCTAGGGACCTGTAAATTTTCTGTTCTTCCAAGGTGGTATGATAAGGGGTGAGGTGTTTACTCCTTTCCCTGGCCTGTGCTCTGGTCTCTGAGTGACCACAAGCACTCTTTTCTGTCTTGGAACTGTGAAGAGGATTCTCTCTCTGCAGCCACTACAAGCTCCACCACACCAGCACTCCTCCTCACCCCAAGACTGCCATCCAGAACTGTGACCCAGATCCAAGCATGAGCAAAGCAAGAGAGTCCTTCACCAGGAGATAGATCCCTGTAATCCCCCTCTCATCAGCCCCTTGATTCCCCCTCAGTCTGTGGGCTAGAAGCTCAGGATGCAGCCACCACCCTGGGGCTAAGCTCAGGGAATGGGGCTGGAACCCCACTGTGCTTCTCTCTCACCACTGCAGAAACAGACTTTTCCCACTGACCTTCTAATTTGTCTTTGGCCTTCATGGATTGAGAAGTCTGGAAACCCCCACAGCTGCCCTTGATTCAGTCCTCTGAGGCCTGCTCCAGGTTCGCTGCAGCCTGCTCACCCACACAGAACTGCTTTCCTCTCCCCGCCCAGTGCAATATATCTTTCTGATCAACAATCATCCAGGCTGTCCTGGGCTGGAAATTTGTTTCACTTTGTCTTTTGGTGGGTTCTGCTGCTTTAGAATTTGTTTAGAGACATTTTTTATAGGTATTTGGAGGATTTTGGGGTAGAGCTCAAGCAAGTCACTGCTTTTACTCCACCATCTTGGCTCTGTCCCCCTGCTCATAATTTCTTATGGAACAATAATGTTCTATTACATTCACTTACCACAACCTGTTCAGCCATTCCTCAATCGATGGGCACCCTTTCAATTTCCAATTCTTAGCCACCACAAAAAAGCTGCTATAAATATTTTTGTACATTTATATAGCTGTTTTCCAAGTGTCTCTTCTATTAGACTTGAGCCTCTTGAGGACAGGGACTGTTTTTGCTTTTCTTTGTATCCTCAACACTAAAAGCAATGTCTGATACATTGAAAGACAGGAAAGAGATCAAGAATGATGAAGAGGTATCGAAAGATAAGGAACTTTAAAAAAATAGGAAAATGTCAGTTTCTTTAAAATATTGATGGATAAGTTTGCATGTATAGCTGAGATTTTTAAACAGTTCCTTTAAAATTTAACTCAAATACTACCTCCTGATTCTTCAACATAATCACCCTTCTCTTTTCAGAACGTGTAATAAATCAACTAATGAGTCTTAAGCCTATTATATGCCAGGCTCTGTTCTAGTCGCTGGGGATATCAATACAATAAAGAGAATGATATCTAAGTGCAAGGAGCTTACCTCTAATGTAATGAGGTAGTTAGTGTAGTGGATAGAGCACTAGGGAGATCAGAGTTCAGATCAAATCTCAGACACTAGCTATGTGACCCTGGCCAAGTCACAGGGTAATCACTCTGCTTCAGTTTTCTCACATGTTAAAGGGGAACAATAATTACAATTACCTCACAGGGATGTTGTGAGGATCAAATGAGATAATATTTATAAAGCACTTAGTACAGTTAGTTGTACTATCTGTCTGTAATGGAGTATGTATTTGTGGGTGTGTTTTTGTTTTCCCCATGTCAGTTTGTTTAGATATGGATCACAGGGACGCAAGAATAGACATCTTTTGCATCTTTTCCCTCTACCCTTCTCCAAGGGAGACTTTGATTCCTATCAGAAGAGGAAGTAGAAGATTGGAACACCCTGTTCTCCTCAGAGAAAAAGAGTATTAGGCTAGAATTAAATCTATCAGCTCCCTTAAACATTATTAGTATAAGGGAAATAATTTTTGGGTTCAAGCTGTACTCTTGGTTGTTATCCCTTCATGGAGAAAGAGATGTGATGTATCTAAGACTTTTCCCATCAGTGGCCAGTTTCTCAATGAATATACGTAGCAAATAGCAAACCAGCCCATTTATCCAAAACACATGGCAAACAGAAATCAAAGAAAGTGTAAGTATAACTATATACCAGACAATAAACAGAGTGCATGAACTCTAACTATGGGAACAAAAGAACTCAGCTCAATCAAGAGAGAGACAGAGACAGGGACAGACAGAGAGAGAGAAAGAGAGAGAGAGAGACAGAGACAGAGACAGAGACAGAGAGACAGAGAGAGTCCCAGATCTCATCCAAGGGGAAATTCCCTGAAGTGTCTATTGTAGCAAGCTGGAAATAGATATATCGTAGAGATCACTGGTTACTCTACTTGTAGGTTTCTTCCTGGAATTTTTTCCTGAAGAGAGGATGGAATGGTACATCTTCTCTCAAAACTGGAACCCCAAAGAGATTTTATTTATCTTTTCTCCAACTCATCAACTCTGTCCACCCCTCACACAGGAACAGAGAATTGAGTAATCAATCTCCACTAATGAGAAGAGAATCCTATGCAATTGGACCTTTGAGCCAAAAGTTATAAATGTGTACATATACACATCTTGTATAGATATACACATATATAAATATACATATATACACAAAGATACATGTGTATCTATACAGAGAATACAAATAAGTAGTGAAATAGAATTTTATTTGCACATTTTAATACTCTCTTCAATCACATGATTTCAAATACCAATGAAATATCACTAACTTTAATATTTTAAGAATATGTGATATCATTACCAAGAATACTTCATCTGCTAACATAGATCCAAGCCTCTATACAAATTAATAGATGCCTTTGAGAAATGCAAAGATCCCCTGTAGCTAATCAGGTGATAAATCTTTTATAAGTTAGCTATGCTGGTCCTTTAATAACAGACAGACAATTTGTCAAGGGACCTGATAAAATAAGCATCATTAATATTTATATGATGCCCAGATCAAAGTAAAGTGTGATCACCAAGTGAAATAACATACATAAAATGCTTTGTAAGTATTAAATATTTTATGACTGTTTATGATTATTGTTGTCATTGTTTTTACTCAGTCCTACCACATGTGGAGTATTTTTTTTTCCATTATGAATGTTGCTGCTGGATGACCTTGGGCAAGTCACTTAATTTCCCAGTGCTGTAGGCAATTCTTTAAAGGTTTGCATTGGTAGGTGAATTTTCCTTACCTGGAAATTCCTTATATTAATTAAATCATTGGTTCAGTACCTAATCCTATGCTACATTTTAAGAAGGCATTTACAAGGAGAAAGTCATTTCATAGTTGTGGAAGATGCAAAAATGAAAAAATAAAATAAAATCTCCTACCTAAAAATGCCATCTGAAATAAGACATTCATAAAAAACTGCAATATAACATAGAATATGACATATGCATGACCATAATATCTCATTTCTCAAAATTTCTTAAGACACTTTTACCAGTTAGAACATTTAAGAGCTAAAATAATTTCAGTTTTTCTCTTTGTAACCCTAGTAGCTGGCACAGGGTCCATATTATTACTGCATACCTTTTCCCCTCATTTATTGCATCTTGCTTACCTGTCTCTGTGGATTTCATTCTTCATCTTCAACATTCGAGATCTTTGCAAAAGTCAAATAGGATAGGGATTCATTAGCACCTTCTCATCATAGATCCCCAAGGTCTCTTGTTTGTTTATCAATTAATCTTTCAGAGACTTATAAAAGCAACAAATAAAACACATCTAGATCTTATTGGTTTAAAATTTGCAGAAGAATTCATTTGCCTTCCCAGGATAGGTACCATGTTATCTGATATTCCTGTAACAGTTATGGTGGCATCTGTTCTCATTAGATCACTATTTCCTTTCTCCTAAATTTCTAAGATTTAGAAAAAAAATATGCCCTAGTGTTTTCTGCTCCAAGGATCTCAGTCCTAAGACCCCATTTCAATGTATAGAGAGAAAATGGGCTAGGAAATGTTTTCTCTGATTAGTATGGAGCAGGTACAACTGGGAGAGTAACATTACTTTGATGATGATTTCTACAAATGTAAGTGTGCATTTGTGAGGTGCACTTTTAAAGGAAATAGAGATATGTGGTTTTTATGTCTCCCCAAGGATAAACTGAATGTACCTTAGCATTATGTTAACCTATCCAGATTGTGAAGATTAAGGTGGAAATAAACTATCACAAACACTCTCAGAAAAGTGAGTATGGTTGCTATATATTGACTCTTTTATTTAATTTTCTCTATGTTATGGAGCAACATAGTGTAATATAGATGTATCCCAGATGCAACAGTAATTTATATTGTTACAAAGTTGTTGTGATAGGATAAAAAATGGGAAGCTATGCCACTAGGAAAGAAGAGGAGAGGTAAAGAACCTGGGAGTGCCCTCCTTAAATGTTCCTAGAGAAAGAACACTTTTCTCAAGTTTTGGTCTTCTAACTCATTTCTGTTTGATACCATCACTGATCATCTTCAAGAACAAAGAACGAACAACAATTTGATACCATTAGACTCTCTCTCTCTCTCTCTCTCTCAACTCTTCATAACAATCCTAGAAGCCTTCACATGTACACAACCACACACCCACACACACAAATCTCAGAGGTCAGTGAGGTCCTGGAAAAGTATCTGCATTTACATAATGATTCCAATGTAGAGTCAAGAGTAATTTTCATCTCTTGTTAATAGTATATTATTTAAGTTGTTTGAAGCATCTTTTTTCTAAGCCAAAGAGTAATCATCATAGAAGTTATAAAACAGTGGTTCCTGATTGACCCCTTTGAATTTTATGCTGTACCTTTAAATCTTGTGTTATTTCCCACAAGATCCTCAGCTATCTGACAAAATACTAAGTAGTTTATGGCATTCCGGGCACTGCTTCTTTCCTGTCATTGTTTCTGTGTGCCCTGGGCATTGAATTGAAGTAGATGTGCATTTGGTGAGAAATAAAACTGCCTTTCTAGGTGGAAAAAGAAGTTACATTATCCCAGACTCTAGGAAATCTTATTATAAGATTTCCTCTTGGGCCCATTTTAAAAGCAGCACTAGTGCCATTCATAGACCACTGAGTATAGAATCAGAGGACTTGTTTTCTATTTTCCATTCCATAACTTCCTGCCTGTGACCTTAGGAAAATCATTTCCCTTCTCTAGGCTCCCAGTTTTCTCATTTGTAAAATGAGGTGCTTGGGATAGTTGATTTCTAAGGTCTCTTCCAGCTCTAACATTATATATAATGTGTATATGTGTATGTGTTGATTAATTAATCCATGTTGCTATTTTTCCTGACCACAGACTAAGTATTGTCCCAAACGTGAAATGAAGCTGACTATACATTGCCAAAAAAGCCATATGTTCGGTGGGGGAAAAGCCAATCAGATTGTTCCCTTGATGTCATAGAAACTATAAAACAGTTGCTTGAATGGTTTTCCTTTATTTGGAATTAATTCTTTCTCAGCAACCTGATCTATGGAGAACTTACCCTCATATTAAAAAAAAAAACCTGAAGAAATTATAAAGAGGAAGGAAAGAAAACAAAGCTAAAGAATAATCATATTCAGGATCTGAAAAAATTATTTGATTTTAGAGGAAAATACAAAAGTCTGTATAACTAGCAGTGAGATAAGAACATAGGTATGAACTTGGAATTTATCAGATACATAGTAGGTCCTTATAAATGCTTGTTGATTGACTAATATGCTTGCCCTTCATGTCTTCCTTTTTTTTGTTTTGTTCTTATTTTAATCTGTTTCCCCAAATTCTTTTTTTTTTGTGATACTGGTTTGGTTTAAATTAAACTACGGAGGAATAGAAGAGGCTTTCCAGGCTCATAGAATCATATAATCACAGATCAAGAGCAAGAAGGAATCTTCAAGGTCAAATTTTCATTTTACATGGGAAGAAACTGGGGTCCAATTTAAGGGAATGCAAGAGATTTATCCAAGGTCCTACATGTAGGAAACATCAAGGGTGGGGTTTGAACCAAGTTCTAGAACTTTAGAATCAGTATCTTTTCCTTGCTCTCTTCCCCTAATACAGTCAGAAATTTCAAGTCAAGAACCAGTGATTTTATGTTACTTCTAACTTGATTATTTTTGTCTGGTGAATCATAGAATATTAGTGCTAGAAGGATCTTTGTGAAAACAGGATGATATGCTACATCTAGAATGGAAAGGAACTTAAGATGCCACTGAGTCCAAATCTCAGTCCCCAGTACAGTTCTCTACAAATGATAGGTATTTAGTAGATGTTGATGACGGTCAAGAAATTGCTTAAGAAATATACTGTCCTCAGAGGGTAGACTTCCCTGGAAGATTGAGATCTTTGAATTTGTCTGGCGACAACCATGCTATTTCTCTTTTGTTGTTGTTGCTCAGCTGTTCCAGTTTTGTCCAACCCTCTGTGACCCTATTTTCTTCAAGAGTGGTGTGCCATTTTCTTCTCCAGATCATTTTGCAGGTGAAGAAACTAAGGCAAACAGAGTTAAGTGCCTTGTCCAGGTTCATACGACTAGTAAGTGTCTCAGGCCAGATTTGAATTCAGGAAAATGTCTTCCTGATTCCAAGTCCAGTGCTCTATCCATTGTGCCATCTAGTTGTCCCTGCTATTTCTCTTAGTTTAGGCTTATATATTCTTAGTTACTTCATCACTTCAGGTATATATTCATTCATTCATTCATTAATTCAGCTATCATTCTATCCTCTCATTCACATAATGTACATTGAGTACTTATTGTATGCAGAATACTGTGATAGTTATAAGGTAAAATATAAAGATTAAATATGATACAGCCTATGCCTTCACTGAGGTTTTGGTCTACTGGGAGAGGTTGGAGATGGGGGGAGAAGCAAAAAAAAGATAACCATAATACATAATATTGCTTGATAAACTCAAATTTGACAACTTGAAAAGTGAGAAACCAAATATTATATGAAGTTAGTGGGGGAAAAGTACTTGCTGATTGGGGAGATGAAGAAAGGTTTCATAGAGGAAGTAATATGAAAGTTGGGATTCAGAGGTTAAATAAGAAAGTGTTCAACAGGCAAAGTTGGTGAGGGATGATATTCTAATTATGGGAAATAATGTGAGTGATAGAATTGAAGTGAGAAAATAGAGAAGTTTAGAGGAAAGCAGGCTAGTACAATTTCTCTCTCTCTCTCTCTCTCTCTCTCTCTCTCTCTCTCTCTCTCTCTCTCTCTCTCTCTCCCCCTCTCTCCCTCTCTCTCCTCTCACCACCTCCCCCAAGGATTTGGCATTGCCATTGCTTGGACAGTTTCATTCCAATTTGGAGGAATCTCCAATCCTAGAACATGTTTCTGCTTCTTTCTTTCCTGAATCCCTCTCCTACTTTCCTTCATTCCTCTGCCTCTTCTGGTGTCCTTTTCCAATTTTTCTTTCTTCTGTACACTGTTTTCTCACCTCTCTCAGTACTAAGCTCCTCTACCTGAAGAATTCTAAGAACTATACATGTTGACAGAATTGTCAGATTAAATTTAGTAGAGGTCCTGCATTAATTTTTTTTCTAAAATCTAGTCATTTTAGACAGAGAAGGCAAATATCATAGAGTACCCAAGTGAATTTTAATGATAAAGAAGATGGTACAAGCCAAATGATTAGATGGTAGATATAGTGATGGGATGACAGACTTTTGTAGCCAAATTAGGGTGAGCTTGGGCCTAAGATCCTTCTGGATGCTACAAATGTTCAATGGGATATATTGAAGATGAATTTTTAGTCTTAATCTATCCCTGACTAATGAACTTTAAGCTTGTGCTGATCAAAGGTAGCTTCCATTAAAGACTTATTCTTAATTCATTCTCATCATAGAATGGATGCTATTCCAGAAGAATTCAGACTTTGGTGGTTTGTAGCGAGCAGGAAAGGCTTGAAGTACCAGTTTGGTGAAAGATTATATGCCTTTGGTCTTGAAACTAGCATAGAGAAGTTCAAGGAGAATCAGTACCAGAGAGTTGCCTATCACTTGATTGATTGATTGATAAATGTATTTGCTAATTTATTTAACTAAATAATTAATTAAACAAATAATTAACTAAATAATTAAAAATTATTTTGGTCACAAAAACTTACGAAATTGTCTACTAAAGCATAGAAGATCTGTGATCAATGACAGTAGACTGAATTGTCTCATCAATTAAATCATGGATCCTTAAGCATAGCATAGAGAGAGGAAATGCACATGTAGATTACTCTAGTCAAATAAATTTCATCTTTCTGTGGATTTGTAACACATTTCTATCTTTCAGAGGTTCATATGTGAATTGTTCTATTCTCAGGGAATGTAAATCTTTTTACTACTGTTATAGACAATTTAATTAAGGAGACAAACCTATTAAAGGGGTTTATGATTTAAAAAGGAAATATGTATATAATTCATATAGTATATATATGTGTGTGTGTATATATAGTATATGTATATATGTATATATCTATATCTATATATCTATCTACATCTATATCTATATCTATATATATGATTGTTTTCAGTGCTCTATGAGATGAGAATTACTATGATCTTTTGTGATCTTCCATTTAGATTTTTCTTTTTCATATCTAGGCATAGTGGAAATCTGAAGTCAATGATGGGAAATTGTACAACAGTGACAGTGTTTATTCTCCTAGGATTGACAGATGATCCACAATGGAAGATTGTGCTTTTTCTCTTTCTCTTCCTCACCTACATATTAAGTGTTTCTGGCAACCTGACCATCATCCTTCTCACCTTGCTGGATTCCCATCTCAAGACTCCCATGTACTTCTTTCTTCGGAATTTTTCCCTACTAGAAATTTCCTATACATCTGTCTGCATTCCTAAATTTCTGGTTAGTATTGCAAGTGGAGATAAAACCATTACCTATAATTGCTGTCTTACCCAGCTGTTTTTTGCCTTCCTTCTTGGGGCATCTGAATTTTACCTTCTAGCTGCCATGTCCTATGATCGCTATGTTGCCATTTGCAAGCCCCTCCATTACACAACCATCATGAGTAGCAAAGTCTGCACACAGCTTGTTCTTAGCTCTTGGCTGTCAGGTTTTCTGATCATCTTTCCAGGCCTTATTGTAGGCCTTCAACTGGATTTCTGTGCCTCCAATGCTATTGACCATTTCTACTGTGACACTGGTCCCATGTTGCAGCTCTCCTGTACTGACACACAGTTCCTTGAGCTCCTCAGTTTCATTTTAGCTTTAGTGACACTCTTATTTACTTTGGCATTAGTAATTCTATCTTACACCCTTATTGTCCTGACAATTCTGAGGATTCCATCTGCTAGTCAGAGGAAAAAGGCTTTTTCCACCTGTTCCTCTCACATGATTGTCCTCTCCCTCTCTTATGGCAGCTGCATTTTCATGTACATTAAACCCTCAGCTAAGGAGAGAGTATCTTTAACCAAAGGAATATCCTTACTCAATACTTCAGTTGCCCCTTTATTAAACCCCTTTATTTATACCCTAAGGAACCAGCAAGTGAGGCACGCCTTTAAGGATGCAATCCAGAGAACAGCTCATTTTTCAAAGAGATGAGAATGTTGTTGATTTCTGATGACCCTGTATGGTTAGATTAAACCACTAGAAATAACCTAGAAATGACTTCTAAGGATTATCATGTTCAATATAGGTAACAAAGTCTTTAAGACACAGGTTGTATCTTCATCACTGCTTTCAATTCAAGGTAGGTTTTTAAAAGAGAAAGGCAATGGGTAGTAATTGTTGGTAAAGAGGACAGTATCAGATTTCTAATTCTGAATTAGGATTTCAGATACATAAATGAGCTCTTTGAATTGGAGTTCAAGTATAAAATGAGAATTAATGGGAAAGATGACTGGAAACATTCAGCTATGATAAACAAAGCCTTAAACAAAAAAACAAAAGGGAAGATAATGTCCACATAAGTATATAAAGCCACAACACACTTTCTATGATATAAGAGGAATAGTAGCAGTGCAAATATTCAGGAATACACAAGAGGAATGTCCTGAAGGTAGGGAATATCCAGAGAAGGGAAACAATGACATTTATGGCCTTAGATTTATTCATACAAATATATCAAGTATAGACAGCAAAATGAAGTATCTAACCTGAGCCAAAGATTATAAAATGTGGCCATATTTATAAATGAAATTTGGTGAGATGTAATTCAACTGCAGTATAAGAAGGAAAATGCATGTCTTTTATTATTTTTAAGGCATGGATTAAATTAAAAGTCTGATGAAATAGCAGTGTATAATAATTCAAGGATAGTTGATTAAGGGGAGTTCTCTTGATGGTTTTGTGAAAGGGTGAGTCTTTCACTGGAGCATTTCGTAATCATCTCCCCATAGAGAGAATGAAGATGTGCTTACTGGCATTTTATTGAGACAAAAGACAACTCCTGACTGGTTTTCAGTGACTGTGGCTACTCTTAAGATACTTTTGTTGATTGGACTCTTAGAACGATTAACTTTAGGTCAAAAGAGTCACCTCTCTGACTAGCCAGGAAAAGACAGCCAGTAGACAGATGTGGGGGCCTTTTTGTATTTCTCCCTGTGCTTTTCTTCTCAAGCACATTGTTAAAGGGGTGGGGAAGGGGTTTATCTGTGCTTTTCCCTACCAAAAACCATTAATGGTTATTTTGGAACAGCACGTGTGACTTGCATGTGCTTGTCTATAGTTTCTCACATACTCAGCCTAAAAGGAGAGCTATAGAGAGTGCAATTTCTTAGTCTAAGACACTAGTGGTCAGAGCAGTGGAAGAGTATTCTGGAGAAGCACACATTTGCTGCATGTGTTCATTTACATGAACTAGGAGGAAAATTTGTAGACAATATACCAGAACTTCTTTATCTTTTTAGGGTAGGGGAGGATTGGAAGAATTTCAAAGATTTCCCAGGCAACATGATCTTACAACCAAATCTTCTAAAGAAATAGAAGAGATGTCTTAGATTATGCCAGTATTTAGAGTTGCCTCAATAGCAATCACAAGAACAAGCATGTGGAGATACAGCATTCTAGAACAAAAAATAGGAGTTCCTGAGAAGCATGCCTCTTGGGGAAAGAAGAGGATCATCCATGTGGCTACTGAAGATGAGGGATAAGGAAAAGACTTTATCAACTCACTAGCCTATTCTCCATGGTTCTTCTTCCAAATCTTTTCATTCTTCCTCAATTTTCCCATGGCTTCCCCTCTCTCAACCATCTCAGCTAAGAACCTTGCCTCATATTAAAAATTTAAGCCATTCAAGAGTTCCTTCTTCTCCCCCCTTTCTCATCTCATATCACTCAGATGCCTTCTGCCACCATTGCCTCCTTCATTCCTGTCTCACATGAAGATTTGGTCAGACAGGCAAACCTGTTTACCTACAAATGCAATCTCATTCCATCTTATCCTCCAACAGATTGTCTAACTTATCCCCTTCTCCAAGTCTTCTCTTCCACAGTCAAAACACTCCTAGTTCCTTCAACTGATTACCATATTGTATGAGATCAGGGCCCTTCACCATTCTGGTTCCCCTCCCTTGAACATTATCTAGTCTATCAATTTGCTTTCTAAAATATGGCACCTAGAAGTAAACACCATATTCCAGAGATAGTTTGATTGGAGGGAGAGTACAGAGGGACTATGGTATTTTTATTCCTAGAAGTTGTCCTCCTCCCTGACCAAAAAAACCTTGAGAGCAGAGTTTGCATCATTATTCATCTTTGTATGCTGAGGGCACAAAATCTTGTCTTAACATACAACAGATAGTCAAATAAATGTTTATGGAATTATATTGAATTATTATACTATATGTCATTGTCTATTTATATTCTAAAACAAATAAAAATAACTAATATCATTCTACCTCTCTCTTCAGAATGAGCAACCTACCTTTTACCAGTTTGCCACAGAAGGATAATTAATTTAAAAGTTTAATTAATTCAAAGTAGGGGATGGATTTAAGAATATGCATCTTAGTTATAAACAATAATGGAAGGAAATAGCACAGATAATCAAGAATGAAAAACAAAAAAAGTTTTGTATTTGGTTTTATCACTTCCTTTTGTATTTTAATTTGAATATTCATGAGTAAAATCATACTTTTTAAATAAGTACAACCAAGGCAAAGTAGCCAATACAAAAAGGAGGTTGAAAGAGCCTAGAGACTGCCTCAGCCAACAGACATGATTTCCTTGCCAAAAGGCTACCAACCTCATTTGGAAAATCTAGTAGAGGATAATTTTAGACAGTCATGAGAAGTGTTGTCCCCACAACATAATAAGAAATATCTGGGAAGAAAATGAGGTTGCAAAGAGCTTTACTTGAGATCCAGTTATGCCAGTTCACCCTGAGAGAAAATAAAAGTTAAAGTGGAAGAACAGTAATCACATACAAAATAGAACAAATAAATATCCTGGCATATAACAGCAACAGCAGCAGCAACAGCAGCAGCAGCTAGCATTTATATAGCACCTACAGTGTGTCAGGTATTGTATTAAGTGCCTTATAAATATTATCTTATTTAATCCTCGTAACAGGTGTTATTATCCCCATTTTACAGTTGAGAAAGCTGAGGCGATGTGATATTGTAGTTTGCCTATCACAGTTAGCTAGTGTCTGAGGGAGATTTGAACTCAGATCTTCTCTACTATACTAAGCTACTCTCAATAGCAAAGATAGAGGAACTTCCACATTTAGACACCATGACTTCAGTGCTTAGTAGACTATGGGAGGAAATGACAATGGAACTTCAGATAATTAAATTAGGAAAAGCAACCGTACCTGACCAAATACATAAGAAAAGAATTTGTGCTAGTGATCACACAGTGTCAACAATATTCAGGAATCATTTTTAAAAGATATCTCAAAGAGGTAGGAAGATAACATAAGAAAAAATAAAAAAAAGTTTTTGTACATTGACTTTATCAAAAATGATAGCCAACACACTACCAATACCAACTTCCAATATCTGTTCCTACTTTCTTGAGGTAAGAAGATATTTATGACAATGGTCTATGCAAGCATTGTAGGTTATCCTTGATGAAAACAGGCTTGCACAGAAAGGTATTGAGTTGTGATAACAACAACACTCATTGGATCAAGAGTAACCAGGTTCAAATCCTGGGTTTGTTATTTATTCCTTCTTTGACTTTGGGCAAGGCTTTTGGGCTTTTGGGCAAGATTCTTGCTTTACAAGGATCATTTCAGGATGAGCCAAAAGAAAGAAGAATAGAAAATGCACCTGGAGATACAGCATAGATGAAGACCTTGTACTGTGAGTTTCTAGAGCCCTGTGCTCGGGAGAAGTATGAGATGATGCTGAAGCATCAGAAAGACCCTCCTATGACCATCACAAAGAGAATATTCACACTCTAACTGTCAAGGAAGCAGATGCTATCTCTACAAAAGTCAGGGTAGAAGAATCATCATTTGCCATTATTGTCTAAGTGGCTTTGTTGTTAGAGGAATATCTAGCAGCTCTCCTCTAAAAACTTCTCCTGGATATGCCTGATTCCATGGTGAAAACAAGGTTAAGAACTCAGTCCTAAGAACCATAGCTGCCTCTGATGGGGAAATAGATTTCCTTTGCTCAGTCCTTTGGATCATATGAAATTGGAGAGTACCATTTCATCATATGGATTTTAGATTCACAGTTTGAAAAGACCTTCCATCCAGAACAATATCATCACTTTATGGGTGAGGAACCTGAATCCCAGAAGGCTTGAGTGACTTCTTTAAGGTCATAACTTAGTAATAAAGTCAAGATTACATTTCATATCTTCTAATTCAAAACCCAAAAAGCATTCTTTCCACTGCACCATGCTGGAAGCAAGTATCGTAATAAGGTGGGGACAGAATTATTTTGAAGATGTTAAAAAATGTTATAATAATCTTTATATTTTCATCTCAAAAGTTTATACATTGCTTTTGCATGTTGTCTCTCTAATGAGACTTTAGCTCCTTGAGAGCAGGAATATTTTACTTATTTGTTTGTCTGTTTGTTTGTTTATATTGCCTTTCTTTGTCTAAATTTCCCTTATTGCTGCTAGTCCTGTCCTTAGGAGACATTCAGATGAAGTCCAATGTTCATTTCACATGATAGTACTTCAAATACTGTCATTTTCTCTTCTCCAGGTCAAATATCCTTAGTTCTTTCAGTATATCCTCATATCGAATGGTTCCCAGTCATTTCATCAACTATAACTATCTCCTCTGGACTAGATTCAGTTGTTCAATATCCTTCCTATGATGTAGAGGTAAGAACTAAATTCAAGACTTCAGATTTGATCTAAGCAAGATTAAATACAGCAAGACTATTATTATCTCTCATTGTGGGCACCATGCCTTTTTTACATCTTAAAGATTGAATTATTTTTTGGGGTCTATGTCCCTCTAAAACCATAGTCCAATAATACCTTGTGGTATACAGAAATTAGTCAATGAACAAATACAATTGGCATAAGACAGTGAAAGTTTTCCCCCAAGTGGATGATCTGGAGTTTAAACCCTGGGTTTTAGGTAAGTGGACACCTGGAATAGAGAACTCTTTACAGAGAATGTGTAAGGATTCAACCTCTGCCCTTCAGAGTATACCTCAGACCCTATATAATGAATGTAAAGGCTCATTCAATTGGAGTTATTAATCAAATACTGGAAAGTCCTTCAGGAACCATGCTCAATAAAAAAATCAGATGATGGCCCTCAGTACTTTATCATATCATACTAGAAAGAATTAAGTCCTATTCAGAAAATAAAAAGTCTTTAGGAACTATTGGGTCTACTGATGTAGCCCATAACATGGGAGAAGAGGAAGGGTGCTAAGTGAACTCAGATTCAGTGAGTATCAGATCATACTTTTTTTGTGTTTGTTGGGAAGTGAGGAGGAGCATTGCCTTCTTTTGGATTCTGTGTGTACTAGACTATGGAGAGAGCTAAAGTTGTTTTATCTTTGGTGTATAATTTCTCTTTTGGAGAGGTCATATGGATCAGAGAAAATGTTTAGTTCTCCATTTTGTAATTCACATGACCTGGAAGTGCTCTCAGTCATACCTTGTTGATGGAATTTCCTTAGTAATTTTAAAAACAAGCAAACAAACAAAAACCATTCTAACATAATTTATTCTTGACAAACACAATCATACTAGATCATTAATGAATGAATGAAAAATCATTTATTATTTGCAAAACAATGTGCTACATTCCAGAGTTAACAACAGAAAAGCAAGATAGTCCCTGTCTCAAGGAGTTCACATTCTAATAGGAGTAAATAAGATATATAGGAGATATCAGGTGAAAATTAGATGCTAAGACACAGTGGTCTTTTGGGTTAATAATAATAATAGCTAGTATTTACATAGCACTTTAAGGTTTTCAGAGCTTTTTACATCTGCTAATTCATTTTATTCCTACAAATTTCTGTGTTTTAAGTGCTATTATTATCTACATTTTACAGATGGGAAAACTGAGACACAGAGAAGTAACATGCCTCGACCAAGATCATATAGCTAGTAAATGTGTGAGGCTGGATTTGAACTCAAGCTTTCTTGACTCCAGAGCTACCTTTCTATCCACTGTACCAATTCATTGCCTCTCTGGAATAGAATCCATAATTATTTACTCAAATGATTCCGAATGGGGTATGAATTGCTAGAGGATAATTTAACCAGTTTCCTCTCACATGTAAGCCTGATCTCACATTTTTTTTAAACATAAGGAGATATATACATATATATATATTTATATATGTATGTATGTATATGTATATTTTTTTACCTCAAAGGGGAGAATAGCAGTGATTCCTTCAAATACCAACTGATTACATATTTATGTATTATATTTAAAGTATTCACAACTTATAACACTTTAAAATCTATAAACAACTGTAAGATAATGATATATTGACTAAAAATCAAAAAGAATGTGCCAAAAATCCCAGGAGTGTAAAGAACAGCTTACTATTGATACAGGAATTATTGTATAAGTTGCAAAAGACTTTGTAATACCTTTATTATCTCAAAGCTATTGACTCATTTCCATATGCTTACCTCATTCATGTACTGCAAATATATAAAAAAGACCCATGTTAAGTGAACAACACTAGAGTATTTGATGCCCACCTGGAAAACTTTTCTCTATTAAAAACATGCCACCAGTACAATAATTTCAAGAATAACTTCTATAATATGGAGCATTTTTTTAGGAAGTCAGAATCTGTTCTTCCTTAAATAGAACTAAATATGACTTCTAATTAAAAAGGGAGTAGAATCAAAATAACTTTTATATATACATATAAATACATATACATACATATATGTATATGTATGGGTGACATCAAGCTGCATGGCTCTACTCAAAAGAAAAAAAATGGTGGTATTTCATCTCATGGAATATTTCTCCAATGAGATCAAAATGTTATTTGACCTTGATAAGTATAAAATTCTTAACATATTCCCAGAAAAGAGAGAGACTGAAGATTTCAAGTTTAAATATGGAAGCTACATTGAACCAGTAGATGGAGATGACACTTAAAAAAAATAACAAACCTTGGTCTTCTCCAAGAAAAATACATTAAGCGTAAAGCCTTGAAGGAGAAGCTATAACTGAATACTTTCAGACAGTTGATTGCATCCTGAAATCAAAGTTTAATGGTAAGAACACATTTAAAACAATTAATATCCATACAATAGCAATCTTCACATATTTTATTTAACTTAAAATGAATATATTTATCCACTTGCGTAATAAATTGTATGTATATTATATATACATATACATATATACATATACACATACACATATATATAAATATACATATATATAAAGAATATAGCAGAATAGCAGCTCATCCCAGGACCATTTCTGTATGATCCTCATTAAATAAAATTAGATGAGTGGGATAATACTGCTACTAATAAAAATAGTAAGTGAAAGGAATATGATGGTAGTTCCGAGCCAATCTAATCTGTGTAGTTCTAGAAAATTCCTTCTTTCAGACAACCCTCTAAGACAATTAATTGCCAAGTAGTTGCCAATCTGTTTGGATAGAAAATTTCCTTATAGGGAAGCTCTTCACAATGATGAAATCACAGGACCAAACCAAAAATATACAAGGCACAACGCTGGGAATATAAAAAGTTCCTTGAACTCATGAACTTAACAATTTAGTTATAAAAATAAGCTACTATGTTAATTGTTGAAGATACAAAAACTAAAAAATGCCATAGTTAAAAAACTTACAGTCTCCAAGAGGAGGATGACATGCTGACAAGATAGAATATATATATGGAAATGATTTCTCTAATCTGAAATTTTCCAAAAACATATTTTTTTGTCTCTCTCCTTTGTCCCAATCACCTTCTACTTTCCATTGTAACTATTTTTATACATGTGAAATCTCCCCCAGGTACAAAGCATACAAGAATTTCAGCCAAACTTGACTTGCCCCATAGTGTTCACAATTTTAGACCACAAATTACTTGGACAATGTATGCAATTGCCACAACAAGGGAAAATCAAATTCGTGCTAAAGGACATAACTCTTGATGTTATATACCTTACCAAGGTCTGTCTTACCATATCTCTGTGGACTCTATTCCCTCTGCTCCAAATTTGAAATATTCATGAAATTCAATTAGGCTGGGGATTCATTAGCTACTTCTGAACATAGATCCCTAGGGTTAACTGTTTGTTCACTAAATTAACAATATGTTACAAAAACACTAGGTAAGACAAGTCTAATTTTTATGGGATCAAGATTTTTTAAAGAAAAAAAAACCAAAATCTTCCTGCCTAGGGAATACTTGCATATTATAATCCAATCATAGTTATGATGCTATGACATCTTTCATTAGATAAATAGTGCCTTCCTTCAACAACATTTCTAAGGTCCAGGAAATTATGTCCCGCTGTTACAACAAGGGCAATTTCCCAAGATCTCAGATTCGGGACCATGTTTCAATGGACAAAATGCCATTGACAGGCTTAGAGCAGATGAATCATTTCTTATTTTGGTGATGCCTATGAATATGGACATGCATTTGTGAGAGTGGACTTATGCAAGAGACAGAGGTAGGTAAGTTGTATAAGTGACTTGAGTTTCCTCAAGCTCAGGATTAAGTCATTGCATTTCATGAGTAAAAGGTAAACTCTGAATTAAACCATCAGAAGAGGAGCTGTCAGAAAAAAGTGAATATTTTTTTTGTGTATCTTCTCCATTTTTTTCTATGCTATGAATGGAGGAAATGGGGAAGTATTGACACAGAAATCTTTTGTAATTGCTATCATCCTCATGAAGGCCTGAGCTAACAAATGTCTATGGGTCCACGTGGCAAGACCAGTAAGTTAAAGAATCTCCTTACTGTGTATTCATCATTTAGACAAAAAGGGTGAATTCCTTCTTTTGGTAGATCTCCAATGGTTGGAAATGCTTTGGAGACACATGCAGAACAGAAAGGATTAGAAAACAGATGATTGTTTTTTTTTTTTTTAAAGTCTTTCCTATAGAAGTCAGTGAATAGAGAACTGAGGTGTGTGTGTGTGTGTGTGTGTGTGTGTGTGTGTGTGTGTGTGTGCGCGTGTGTGATGGGGGCAAGTATAGATAGTTTTTTCTAGGAATTTGGCTGAGAAATTGAGATCATAATTTGAGAGGGTTGTATGATATTGAAAAGGTTTTTTTTTAAGGATGGGGGAGACTTGAACATGTTTGTAGGAAGCAGAATAGAAATCAGTAAATAAAGAGGGACTGAAGTTTAGATAGAGATAAATGGGAGCAATCTGTGGAAGAAGATCAGAGGGAATGAGATCAAGGGCACATATAAAGATAATAACAAAAATAATAAAACCAACTGCTTACATTTCCATCCTACTTTCAGGTTTTATACATTATAAGAGTAGCTTCTACTAATTATTTTCTTCTAACATCTCATCATGCATAGGGGTGTACCTGATTTCTCCAAGGTTATACCACTAGGATGCGGTTTCTGGTAATCCCTAGCAAATCAGAAAGACACTAAGTATGGACGTGGTGATAAATTGCATTCTGTAGTCTGAGTAAAATAGGAGCTAAATGCAAGAGGTTGGGCAACCATATAATAATTTTATTTTTACAGCCACATAATAATTTTGTATTTTGGCCACAGTAATTCATGAAACTTTTTATCAAGGTGTAAAAGAAAAGTAATCTATGTCAATAGAAGACATTCACATCAATGAAATCATGGATTTTGATATATCAAGAAAGAAAATCCTTGTCCCATACTTATGTCTATTCCACTCACAAAAATACAAGTCAACCTTTAATTTCTACCAACAGATTATTTCCTTGGTGAATTTTCACCCATTAATTTGCCAAGTTAATTTTTAACCATTCAGTTGACTTGTGAGATTTCTATTCACTATTTGTTGCATATTATCAGTGAATGCAGACTTATTTTAATATTTGCCTGAACATCACAATTGAAAAGACAAATCTACTAAAGAAAAACTAGTTAAAAAGATAAATATTGTTTTTTTTGCAATACTGTATGTTCTCCCCTCATTAGTACTAATAACCAATAATGACCTTACTCTTTTGTCTTGGGTATCTTCAGTAAGGATTTTTCTTATTTTCACATCTAGGCATGGTAGAAATCTGAAGTCAATAATGGGAAATCATACAACAGTGACAGTTCTTATTCTCCTAGGATTGACAGATGATCCACAATGGAAGATTGTGCTTTTTCTCTTTCTCTTCTTCACCTATATATTAAGTGTTGCTGGCAACCTGACCATCATCCTTCTCACCTTGCTGGATTCCCATCTCAAGACTCCCATGTACTTCTTCCTTCGGAATTTTTCCCTACTAGAAATTTCCTATACATCTGTCTGCATTCCTAAATTTCTGGTTAGTATTGCAAGTGGAGACAAAACCATTACCTATAATTGTTGTGCTATTCAGTTGTTTTTTGCCTTCCTTCTTGGGGCATCTGAATTTTACCTTCTAGCTGCCATGTCCTATGATCGCTATGTTGCCATTTGCAAGCCCCTCCATTACACAACCATCATGAGCAGCAAAGTCTGCACACAGCTTGTTCTTAGCTCTTGGCTGTCAGGTTTTCTGATCATCTTTCCAGGCCTTATTGTAGGCCTTCAACTGGATTTCTGTGCCTCCAATGCTATTGACCATTTCTACTGTGACACTGGTCCCATGTTGCAGCTCTCCTGTACTGACACACAGTTCCTTGAGCTCCTCAGTTTCATTTTAGCTTTAATGACACTCTTAGTTACTTTAACATTAGTAGTTCTATCTTATACCCACATTGCCCTTACAATTCTGAGGATTCCATCTGCTAGTCAGAGGAAAAAGGCTTTTTCCACCTGTTCCTCTCACATGATTGTCCTCTCCCTCTCTTATGGCAGCTGCATTTTCATGTACATTAAACCCTCAGCCAAGGAGAGAATATCTTTAACCAAAGGAATATCCTTACTCAATACTTCAGTTGCCCCTTTATTAAACCCCTTTATTTATACCCTAAGGAACCAGCAAGTGAGGCAAGCCTTTAAGGATGCAATCCAGAGAACAGCTCATTTTTCAAACAAATAACATGTATTTTACCTATGTAAGGAATATAAGTAATGAATGAAAAGCTAAATGAAAAAATATGTCTTGGTTTGCTTTCATGGGTTATGTTCTTCCTTCTATTTATCTTTGTTCTTCTTATTTAACTTCTCCCATTTTTATCCCCATTCTTTCCCAAGCTGTTCTCTTTGTTTCCTTCTTCTCTTAGAGCTTTTCAAATCCTCTCTCCTACTTTGGATTTCTGAATGAAATGGAACTCTGAGCAGAGATGCTTCAATGTTTATCTATTTAGTATATCCTTAAGATAAAAAAAATCAATCTTATTTATGAGGCTTGGTAATATAAGACCATCTGGACTCATAGACTCTTTATTTGTGAAGTTATACTTTATTCCATGTATAAAAATCCTAACAAGGGAGAGAGGCCTTATGTATTAATGCAGTTCTGTTATAAATGTGTATATGCATATAAATAAAGGGTATTTCAAAATGCTAATAGCTTCAAACT
The DNA here is from genome assembly GCF_900497805.2 of Vombatus ursinus. NCBI lineage: Eukaryota > Metazoa > Chordata > Mammalia > Diprotodontia > Vombatidae > Vombatus > Vombatus ursinus. The sequence goes on from NW_020952487.1 coordinate 1,581,709, forward strand.
GCACCAAGACTTTTGAGACACCATATATATCCTAAAGTTATCACTATTACATTCCTCAGAATGAGGAAGAGTAGCACTTGTAATGACAGAATTCTAAGTAAAATGTACATAACAAAACATAGGCACAGAATTATAGAAAGCAAATATCTTAGCAAGCATTGCAATAGCATCAAGCATTACAAGATTTTTAGATCCTGCCACAGGATATAAACAGAAAAAGTGAGACAGTCCCTGATCTCAAAGAGTTTTCTCTATATTGGAGAGACAACATATAAATGAGAATTCATCTGTAGGGAAGATGGAAAGGCCCAGTTGTTCTAAGGGTACAGTAGTGAGGTTGATGGCAAAGCCCCAGAGATCCTGAGGATCCTTAGCAGGTCAGATTCAACTTGTATTGAACTTGATCCATATATCCAATAACTATTGGGTAAACAAAACAAAATGCTCTTTCCTTTAAGGTGCTTTCAAAATAGTTGAAAAAAGAAGCATAAAGTAATAGGAATAAAAAAATATAAAATATGTAAATAGGTTCCTGTATAGTACCAACTGTATGAACCAATACTTAAAAAACTAGAATTTAGATAATTAGAGCATTATTGTTAGGGTGGCAACAGTCAGGGAAGTTTTAATAGTTGGTATTATTCCTTATCTCAAAAATTGCTCTAGTTCCACTAGCTTGGGTCATTATCTGCTGTGTGGCCATAATGACTAGAGGGCTGAAATCAAAGCTTAGATTGAATGATGAAGACTTGCCTCAGACACATACTATCTGTGTTATCCTGGCAAATCAATTAATTTCCCCATCAAGGATGTGGCAGTAAATATATAAAAACTGGTTTTCTCTCAATTCCTCAAAAATGGACATATGACACACTTATAACTTTAATTTGCATTAACATTTTCAACATCACTTTCGTGTTTGCCAATTTCTGAGGTATAAATAAATACATGAAAAATTTAACAATCCTATCTCCTTAACCAGTACACAGCTTCAGCATACTACTGCTTTCAGTGCTTTGAGCAAGTCTTGGTAAGAATTGAGCCAAAAAATGGCCTAGTTTACTATCACAAAAGTATCAATCTGGGGGAGGTTAACTAACAATCTTGCCAAGGTCATAAAGGTAATGAATGGCCTTCACCTGAACTCAAGTCTTGATTCCAAGTATCAAGTTCTTTATATAGAAAATCGAAGATCTCAACAAGTATGGAGGGTGAGAGAGGATGTTTCAGTGACCTGTAGAGATTGTATTACATTGATGTTTCTTTAAGAGTCAATCAATAAATACTTAGGTACAGAATGGATTTATCTTAAGATGCAGAAGCTTCTTTACGCTTCAATGAATAATAAGGTTGACTTAAGAGATCATCTAAGATTAGTTATAGAAAGGAGATTAAAATCTTGATGGATGGCAGATTCCTACTAAGGGGAAGGAGAAGAGAAAGGGATAAGCATTTATATAATGCCTAGCATGTGTCAGGTACTCTGCTAAACACCTGCAGAAGCAATTGCCAGGCTACATCTCTGCAGAGGTTTCTACCCTTAATAGTGGCTGGAAGAGGTTAGGCTGGATGCAGAACAGGTGGTCAGGGGGAGGAGTTGCTACCACTTCTGAGTTCCCCTGCCCATTGATGGGAATTGGTTAAAAGTTGTTGTTGCTGTTGGGGGGATTGGGTATTCATAGGGATTGCTCCCCACAGGGCTATAGGGACCAAACTGAAACAGGGTTAGTGGACATGGAGACACTACTATTCCCAATGCTCTTTGGCTATCTCCATCAGGGTCTGTGGAGATATGGTGGTCATTGTGTTAGTGGAGGTTTGACTTGCCTGGTACATGCCACCTCCTATTTCTCCCTCAGGTTGCCTTGCTTCTTTAGTTAGGCTGGCTTGCCTGCCCTATAGGAGGTAGTTGGTCAGCAATTGGTGGAAATGGCCGGTTTCTCCACTATAGTAGTTGCTTCCATGGTGATAGCTTCAAAAGAGACATGAGAATTATGAGAGCAGAATTTATGGCCTGTACAACAAAAATAATGAGCAGAATAGAAAAACTGGAATCTGCAATGTCAAATCTCATCAAAGAGAGAACAATAGATTGGGAATGTAAATACTCAGAAATAATGATTAGACTGGTGACTTTATGAGCAGAAAAAGGGAGATATATGCAAAATGTGCTGTGGGGAAAGAAAGTATGAGGTTTGGCAACTGATTTCATATATAGGATGAACAAGAGTAAAGAGTTAATAGTGACACCAAGGTTGGAAACCTGAGTTACTGGAAGGATGATCATGCCTTCAACAGTATTAAGAACTTTCAGAAGAAGGATATATCTGGAGGGACAGAAAATAAGTTCCGTTTTGGACATGCTGAGTTTCAAATGTTTACAGGACAACCACTTCAAAATGCCAAAAGACAGTTGGTGATGTATGACTGAAGTTCAGGTAAGACATTGAAGCTACGTATATATATCTGATAATTATCTCCATAGAAATTATAATTGAACCAATGGATCTTATAAGACCACCAATGAGAAGAGTATAGAGAGAAAAAAAGAATGTAGGACAGAACCTTGGGAGTACCCTAAGTTAGTGGGTAGGATTATGAAGAGCCAGCAGAGAAAATTGGAAAGGAGAAGTCAGACAGATAGGAGAACCAAGTGAGAGAATAGTCACAAAAACCCACAGAGGAGACAGTATACAGCAGGATAAAGTGATCAAAATTTCAAATGCTACAGAGAGATCAAGAAGAATGAGAACAGAGAAAAGAGTTAGCAAATAAGCAAATATTGATAACTTTGGAAAGAGCAGTTTCATTTAAATGATGAAATTGGAAGCTGGGGTTGAGGAAAAAAAAAGGGGGAAGAGGAGAGGAAGTGCCACCTACAGTAGAATTGCTTTAAACTTAGTGAATGCTACCAGAAGTCAAGTGTCAAGACTTTTTGGACAAGTACAGTGCTGAGATGAAATATAAATTTATTAGTAGGCTAGTAAAACTGCTTTTTATTCTAATGATACTTATTCTCCCAATCAATTATAACCAGATTTAAAAGTTGTTATTGAATTTTGTTCATTGTAATAGTTATTTTAATGTATGCTGTGATTCTTCCATGTCTAACATTTCAGCTTGTGTTACCTGTCCCATGTTTGTACAAGGAATATTTACTTTTCCCTTTTGGGGGAAAGCCTAGATTTTCCAGTCATACTTTTATTAGCATCATCCCAAGCATTTGGGAGTGGGGTTTTCTATTGCATCAAAAAGTGTAAAAAATTGGGAGTGTAATCCTTCTAATTAGAGATCAGGCTTCCTCAAGACTGTACCTGAAACACACTAAATGGCTGGGTATAAAAGTGGGAGGGGTAAATACCCCAGATCAGTCAAGCAGTCTTTCAAGTCTGGATGAAGAACCATCGAGTGAAAAAATCCTGCAAAGAGTTATTTCCCTGACCACCACCAAAAAAAGAAATGATTGGTCTCTGTGGAACAAATGATGAATGAAAAGGTCAATGAAAAATCTTCTCAGATCTACATGTCTTTATTCAAGTTCTTTCACTCTAATTATTTTAATATTCCTTCATATAATTTTATTTTTCTGTATTTAACCTATCCTCCATGTCCCTTTTCATTAGAACCTATTACTCCACACTAGTTTCTGCTTTTTCTTTCAAAGCATATATATAATATACATATTTATATATATATATATAATATACATATATATATATATATATATAAAATCATCTCCTCCATCTATATTTTTTTGAATGAAATGAAAGTGAGGATTAAAATTGATCTGTCATATGAGAATATGAGTTTTTACAGCCCAAGAATCCTGTTACTACCATATTGATACCCTTGGTATCATTCTTTGATTGAAATGGGAGTGGGGAAGGGAGGTTTTGCTGGCCATAAAGGAAACTTTTGAGTCAGGTTGATTGAAAATGTTGGTAGAAAGAAGACTATGCATCTTAAAAGAACAATACCATCCCCTTCCATTCCGCTGCACTCCTCAAATAGGAGAAAAAACATTCTGAGAAGCAGGGAAGGGATGAGAAGGCTCAATAGACAACATGGTGCTGAGCTTTCTCCTCTTGCTCCTCCTCTGCTTCCTCCTTCTCAGCCTCTTCCTTCTCCTCTGACTCCTCCTCCAGGTTCAGTAGATTTGTCCCTACTTCACACCCCTATTCACAAATCAGCTACACAACTTATGAACAATTTAGTGCCATCCAGCCCTGTAATTAGAACATGGTGGATAAGAGGTGCCCCAACAGATCTAAACATCCTGGAGAGTAATCTGGAACTATGCCCAATGGGCTATAAAATTGTGCAAACCCTTTGATCCAGGAATACCACTGCTAGGTCTATATGCCAAACACATCAAAAAAAGGGAGAGGGGAAGGACCTATTTGTACAAAAATATTTATAGCTGCTCTTTTTGTGGTGGCTAAAAATTAGAAATTGAAATGATGCCCATCAACTGGGGAATGGCTAAACAAGCCATGGTATATGATTGTGACGGAATATCATTGTGCTATAAGAAATGACAAGCAGGATGATTTCAGATAAACCTCAAAAGATTTATATGAATTAATGCAAAGTGAAGTGAGCACAACCAGGATAATGTTGTACACAGTAACAGCAATATTGTTCTATGAAGAACTGTGAATAACAGCTTTTCTTGCAATGCAGTGACCCAAAACAATCCCAAAGGAGTAATGATGAAGCATACTATCTGCCTCCGGAGAAAGGATTGATATTGTCTGAATGCAGATTGAAGCATGCTATTTTTTTACTTTCTTTCTTTCTTTCATTCTTTTTATGAAATTAATCTTCTTGTACGAAATAACTACTATGGAAATGTCTTACATGATGAAAAAAAGAGGTGCCCCAGCATTCTGAGTCTTCTCTTAACATAGAAATAATCTTTTTTTGGGGGGGGGGTACATGTGTCTACAGTTTAATTTCACAAAGTGACTTGACATGCAATCCATGGAAGTTCAGTCCAAAAGAGACCAGTTCAGAGCTGGCCCGGTTTGGGATTTTTTGGTACAGCATTATATGCCCTTCAAAGAGTAGGTGTTCCCAAGGGGGTGCCAATCAGCTGTGATTGGTTAACATACTAGGAGGTGGGTGGGTTCCTTAGATCACTCTGTCCACAGGGGCTGATATCCCCCACCATCAGAGGAAATGCCACCTCCAGTCTTACAAGTCCATCTCCACTCAAACCTGAATAGACAAAATCGATTCAGGCCTGGGTTAAAATTTGACCATGGTAAGAAAATTCAATGCAATCTCATTATCAGAGATATCCTTCTGAAGAACTTTGAAGCAGAAGGCTGGCAGGGTGGAGCTCTGAGTCACCAAGAAACAGATTACCAAGAGAAATCATTTTTAACATAATAGAATCTACCTTACATGATTATTTTAAGGAAATATATGTAAAGTGTTTTGCAAACCTCAAAACCTTGTATAGATGTTAGCAATTTTTTTAAATTTTTAAAATTTTTTTTAATTTGGTAATTTTGTATTTATTTTTTTGTTTTCAACATTTACTTCCACAAGATTTTGAGTTCCAAATTTTCACCTCATCTCACCCCTCTCCCTGACCCTAAGATGGCATGCATTCTAAATACCCTGCCCCCTAGTCTGCCTTTCCTTCTTTCTCTCCCCCCCTTCTCTTATCCCCTTCCCCTTCAATTTTCCTAGAGGGCATGATGGAGTTCTGTACTCCATTTCCTATATTTCTTATTTCCCAGTTGCATGTGAAAACATTTTTTTAAAACATGTGTTTTTAAATCTTTGGGTTCCAAATTTTCTCCCTTCCTCCCTCCCCACCCACCCTCATTGAAAAGGCAAGCAACTCAATATAGGTTATATATGTGCAGTTATGCAAAACACTTCCATAGTAGACAGGCCGTGAAAAACTAACTCTATTTCCCTTAATCCTATCCTGCCCCCCCATTTGTTCTATTCTTTCTTTTGACCCTGTCCCTCCTCAGAACTATACTCCCTTTCCCAATCTGCCCTCCTCTCTATCATTCCCCTACTCTCTTGTCCCCTTCCCCCCTCCCCCCATTTTCCTGTAGGGTAAGACAGATTTCCACACCCAATTGAATGTGTATGTTATTCCCTCCTTAAGTCAAATCCTATGAGAATAAGATTCACTCATTCCCTCTCACCATCCCCCTTTTCGCCTCCATTGTAAGAGCCTTTTCTTTTCTGTTTTTTTTTTGTAGGATAATTTACCCCATTCTACCTCTCCCTTTCTCCTTCTCCTAGTATATTCCTCTCTCAGCCCCTTAATTTTATTCTCCAGATATGACCCCTTCATTTTCAACTCACCCTGTGCCCTCTATCTATTTATATCTATTTATATGTACATATAATTTTTCCCCTTCAACTGCCCTAATACTGACAAAGGTCTCATGAGTTACAAATATCATCTTTCCATGCAGGAATGTAAACAGTTCAACCTTAATAAGTCTCTTATGAATTTCTCTTTCCTGTTTACCTCTTCATGTTCCACTCAAGTCTTGTATTTGAAAATCAAATTTTCTATTCAACTCTGGTCTTTTCATCAAGAACGCTTGAAAGTCCTCTATTTCACTAAATGACCATTTTTTCCCCTGAAGGATTATACTCAGTTTTGCTGGGTAGGTGATTCTTGGTTGTAATCCTATCTCCTTTGCTCTCCGGAATATTATATTCCATTCCCTGAGGTCCCTTAATGTAGAAGCAGCTAAATCTTGTGTTATCCTGATTGTGTTCCCACAATACTTGAATTGTTTCTTTCTGGCTCCTTGTAATATTTTCTCCTTGACCTGGGAACTCTGGAATTTGGCTACAATATTTGGGGATCTCTTTCAGGAGGAGATTGGTGGATTCTTTCCATTTCTATTTTGCCCTCTGGTTCTAAAATATCAGGACAGTTTTCCTGGATAATTTCTTGAAAGATGATGTCTAGGCTCTTTTTTTGATCATGGCTTTCAGATAGTCCAATAATTTTTAAATTCTCTCTCCTGGATCTATTTCCCAGGTCAGTTGTTTTTCCAATGAGATATTTCACATTGTTTTCTAATTTTTATTCTTTTGGATTTGTTTTACAGTGTCTTGATTTCTCATAAAGTCACTAGCTTCCAATTGCTTTATTCTAATATTTAAGGAAGTACTTTCTTCAGCAATCTTTTGGGCTTCCTTTTCCATTTGGCCTATTTTGCTTTTTAGGCCATTCTTCTCCTCGTTGGCTTTTTGGACCTCTTTTGCCATTTGGGTTAAGCTATTTTTTAAGGTGTTATTTTCTTCAGTATTTTTTTGGGTCTTCTTTAGCAAACTGTTGACTTGTTTTTCATGATTTTCTTGCATCACTCTCAGTTTTTCCTCTACTTCTCTTACTTGCTTCTTAAAATTCCTTTTGAGCTCTTCCAAGGCCTGGGACTGACTCATATTTTTCTTGGAGGCTTTGGATGTAGGAGCTTTGACTTTGTTTTCTTCTTCTGGTTGTATGTTTTGATCTTCTTTGTCACCAAAGTAAGATAATATAGTCTGACTCTTTTTGCACTGCTTACTCATGATCTCAACCAGTTACTTGAGTTTTAAATTCTTTGTTAAGGTAAGAGTCTGCTTCCAACATGAAGAATGTACTGTCCCAAGCTTTGGGGGTTTGTACAGCTCTTTCCAGAGCTACTTCTAAGGACCTGTAAATTTTCAGTTCTTCCAAGGTGGTATGATAAGGGGTGAGGTGTTTCCTCTTCACAGCCACAATAAGCTCCACTGCACCAGCGTTCCTCCTAGCCCCAGGACCACCCCTCAGAACTGTGACCCAGATCCAAGCATTGTTAAGCAAGGCATTCCTGCCTCAGCACTGGCAAAGAGATCCGTGTGATCCCCCTCTGATCAGCCACTGGATTCCCCCTCAGTCTGTGGGCGGGAAGCTCAGGAAACAGTCACTGCCCCGAGGGCACGTTTGGGACTTGTGGCTGAGACCTAGCTCCTCTCTCACTGCAGTCACAGACTTTTCCCACTGACCTTCCACGTTGTCTTTGGCGTTTCTGGGTTGAGAAGTCTGGAAACCGCCACAGCTGCCCGTGATTCAGTCCTCTGAGGCCTGCTCTAGGGTCACTGCGGCCTGCGCGCCCACACCGCACTGAGCTCCTCTCCCAGCCCAGGGTGATATACCTTTCTGATCAACCATCCAGGTTGTCTATGGCTGGAAATTTGTTTCACTCTATCTTTTTGAGGGTTCTGCTGCTTTAGAATTTGTTTAGAGCCGCTTTTTTAGGTATTTGGAGGACTTTGGGAGAGTGCTCAAGCCAGTCGCTGCTTTCCCTCTGCCATCTTGGCTCTGCTGCCTAGAAATAATATCTTAAATGGTATTTAGATTCCTAGGCTAGATCTCAATTTAACCTTTAACATAGCTGACTTAACAAATTTGTGGGAAAAGACTTATAAGGAAAAATGTTTGTCTGAACACCATAGGGTTTAAAATACATACAGAGCTAGAAGGGGCTTTAGAAAGTGTTTATATGTATGGCATAGTAGAAAGCACATTGGATTGAGTCAGAAAACCTGGGTTTGAATTCTAACTCTTTAGTTTACTACTTTTGTGACCTTAGGCAAATCACAATTTCCCTGGGCCATGATTCTTCCATATATGAAATAAGAAAATTGACAAGATCATCTTTAGGCCTCTTCAAGCTCCAAGTCTTAAATCAATCCTTAGGTTCTATGTATAATAAAATGATAAAGCCACCCTTTAAAGACCTGACAAATTGTTCATTTTCCCCATCTTGCTTCTTATTCAACTCTTCTCAGCTACCTCCTTTATTCTTCTGGAAATAACTCACACTCTCACACTGATAGCAAGATTTACCTTTGTTTCTCCCTCCCCCAGGATCAGACAGATCAAGTTTATCTGGAGGATTTGCCTGATCCCAAAGAGGGTAGAAGAACTCCTCTCATTCTCTGTTCTCAGTTCGTTATGAATCCAGATCAGGAAATCTAAGAGGAAATCTCTTGAACAATCCAATTATGAAAAATATCTAGGGACTCCTCAGAAAAGATGAATAAGAACCTTCTAAAAAGATGCTCAATAAACAAAATAGGTATCAGTTATAGGACAGCTATTTGTCTCCACCACAAAATAAAAGCTTAAAATTAGAAAAAAAAACACTCATAAGTACACATTAAGAAATACAGAAACATAAAACAAAAACCAATCAACTGAACTCCTAAATTTCATGGGAATCTCATCATCCTGCAAGATCACCTCAGTACTGAAACATATGCCTCTTTAACACCCACTGCCCCTGTTTACTCTCTTCTTCCCAATTTGGAAAGTACCCAATTTTTCCTCTAATTAGAAATCAGAATACCCAATTTTGCATCCTGGTTAATTGTTTTCTTTTAATTAAGGAGGTCAATGGCAAAAATAAAGGTCACATATACAACAAAGTATGTATAGCTACACTTTTTGTAGTTTTCAAGAATTGTAAATAAAGTAAATGTCCATTGACTGGGAAATGGTTAAGCAAGTTGTGATGCACAAATATAAAGGAATATTACCTACTCTAAGAAATGATGAGTTTGATGAGTACAGAGGAACATGGGAAAATATGTGAATGAATGCAAAGGCAAGTAAGCGGAAGTAGGAAAACAATATACACAATCACAACAAGGATGGAAATGGAAAGGATGACAACAAAGCAATTGAAACAAAATGTGAAGAAATTAAAATGAACAAGCTTGACCCCAAAGAGAACATATGAGAAGTCACTTGACTCTACTTCATTGCGGGTATGGAAAATTTCATGTAGTATCAGATATTGATATGTTGGTGAATCTTGGCAATCTATTTTTTTCTTCCTTTTAGTCTTTGTTATAAAGGATGACTTTATGAGAGAGAGGGAAAAGACACTAGTGGACAATGTAAGTTATATAAAAATGAAAGACACCGACAAAAATTATTTTTAAAAAAAGAAAAAGAAGTCTTCATTCAGTGTAAATGATCAATCACCTCTAACTTCTATTTAAATTTTTTTCTTCTCTACCACCACCCTCAGACAAGGACAGTAAAAAAAAAAAAAAGTGTCTTCCTTATATCAAACCTTGTTGACTTTTTTCTTCCCAGTACACTATAAGCACCAATGGAAAAAAAGCTTATATCCAGAAGTCTACTTGCCTCCAGTGGTACTTATAGTATATTGGGAAGAAAAAAAACCAGTCATGGTGGGTTTACAATCAGTCATTCACAGCATTTAAAGGAAGGTTAGTGTGTGCTATGGAAAAGAGAGAGACTTCCTAATCTGTTAGCCTGGCATTAGTCACTGAGGTTTGATAGAGGGCAGACACTGTTTCTGTGAAATCAGAAATAGAGGTATCCCACTTCCCTCAACTGACTCTATTCAATTAAAAGCATATGGAAATAATAACTGATTAACCAGTATGGAGTTGGTTTTTAGATAAAACATACAGGTTGTTTGAAATGTCTAATTGTGAGCAAACTCCTTGCATTAGTCTTCATATCTGGCTGGGTTTCTGGTCAGCATGACCTAGGCTCTTAGTTAAGGGTCTCTAAGTAGCAGGTAGAGGTGGTCCACCTTCCCAGCCTCACAGGGCTAAATTCAAGCAATGCAATAAGGTTTTTTCTTCACTTCATTTCCAAGTCCCATAATTCCCGTAATTCTAGTTCTTATTCAATTCCTATAACTGAATAAAATTTTCTCATAAGACTGAAATTGGACTAGACCTATAATTGAATAGAAAGGGAACTGAGGTAGCTCCAGAATTTTGTTTCAAGATGGAGTCAGGTGTGGTTCACTCAATTGCCTCAATTTCCTCACTAGTCAACTCTTAGCTCGACTTTCAAACCCAGACACTTTTCTCCTTTTTAGATGCCACTTCTAACAAATTACTTCAATTTCAGAGGATTGTAAAATAGTCCATCTAGAGGAAGAAGGGGCCTCAGAAGCCATCTAATCTAACACTTTCATTTAACAAACGAGGAAACCAAGACCCAGTAATGTTAGATGATTTGTCCAAGAATAATATATTTATTAAACCCAGCTAATTCTTGGTCCCAGATGTATTGAATATGACTGCTGATGGTTTCTAGAAAGATGCACAAGGCAGGTAAGCATCTTTGGCTTTGAAACCACTGTTGATGCCTCAGGTATAAGGAACAAAAAAGGGGAAGAAACTCTATGAAGAAAGCGACAGGAACTCCCTAAGAAAAATTCTCAGAACCATATGAATTAACAAGTGAAGTCTATCAAACATTTGAAGAACAATTAATTCCAAAACTATATAAACTATTTGGAAAAATAGGTGAAGAAGTAATCCTACTTAATCCCTTTTACACCACAAATATGGTACTCATACCTAAATTAGGGAGGGCAAAAACAGAGGGAAAAAAACAGCTATAGGCCAATTTCCTTAATGAATATTGATGCAAAAATTTTGAATAAATTAATAGCAAGGAGACTACAACAATACACCACAAAAAATCACACACTATGACCAGGTGGGATTTATATCAGGAATGCAGGACTGGTTCAATATTAGGAAAGCTATCAGTATAATTGACCATATTTTAATAACAATACCAACAGAATCACATGGTTATCTCAATAAATACAGAAAAAAAGACTTGACAAAATACAACACTCATTGCTATTTAAAACACTAGAAAACATAGGAATAAATGAAACTTTCCTCAAAATAATATGTGGTATCTAAGACCATCAGCAAGCATTATTTGCAAAAGGAATAAGCTAGAAGTCTTTCTAATAAGATCAGAGGTGAAGCAAGGATGTACATTATCACCACTATTATTCAATATTGTTCTAGAAATGCTAGCTATGTTAATAACACAAGAAAAAGAAACCAAAGATATTAGAATAGACAGTAAGGAAAGAAAACTATCACTCTTCACAGATGAGATAATGGTATACTTAGAGAATCCTAGAAAATCAACTAAAAAAACTAGTCAAAATAACTAACAACTTCAGGAAAGTCCAAGATGTAAAATAAATCCACATAAATCATCAGCATTTCTATATATTACCAACAAAGTCCAGCAGGAAGAGATATAAAGAGAACATCCATTTAGAAACAACTATAAGACAATATAAAATACTTGGGAGTCTATCACCAAGACAAACCCAAGAACTATATGAACATAAATACAAAATATTTTTCACACAAATAAAATCAGTTCTAAACAATTTGATAAACATTAATTGCTTATGGATAAGCTAACCCAAAATAATAAAAATAACATTTATACCTAAGTTAATTAACTTATTCAGTGCCATACCAATCAAATTACCAAAAAAAAAACCCTAACCCTATTTTATAGAGATAGAAAAAAATAATGGCAAACTTCATCTCGAAGAACAAAAGGTCAAGAATATCAAGGGAATCAATGAAAAAAAAAATATGAAAGTAGTTTAGCAGTACCAGATCTCAAACTGTATTACAAAGTCATCACCATCAAAACAATTTGGTACTGATTATGAAATAGAGCAGTGAATCAGTGGATCCGATTAAGTACACAAAGCACAGTAGTAAATGACCATAGTAATATATGTTTGTCAAACCTAGAGATGCAAGATTTTGGGAAAACAAATGACTATTTGACAAAAATTGCTGAGAAAACTGGAAAGCAGTTTGGCAGAAACTAGGTATAGACCAACATCTCACAGCATATACTGAGATAAGGTCAAAATGGGTATGTGATTTAGACATAAAAGGTGATATCATAAGTAAATTAAATGAACAAGGAACATTTTACCTGTCTGATTTATGGATAAGGTGAGAACTTATGAACAAAGAAGAGTTATAGTGCATTTTGGGATGTGAAATAGATAATTTTGATTACGTGAAATTAAAAAAAAGTTTTTGCACAAACAAAACCAACGGAGCCAAGATTAGAAGGGAAGCAAGAAATGGGGGGAGAAGGGAATTATTTCATGTTTCCCTGATAAAAGCCACATTTCTCAAATATGTAGGGAACTGAGCCAAAATTATAAAAAAATGAGTAATCTATCAATTGATAAATGGTCAAAAGATATGAATAGGCAACTTTTAGAAGAAGAAATCAAAGGACCTATAGTCATATGAAAAAAATGCTCTAAATCACTATTGATTAAAGAAATGCAAATTAAAACAACTCTGAGGTACCTACCACCTCATATCTATCAGATTAGCTAATATGGCAGAAGAGGAAAGTAACAAATGTTGGAGGAAATGTGGAAAAATAGGGACACTAATGCATTGTTGACAGAGTTGTGAACCAATCCAATCATTCTGGAGTGTAATCTGGAACTATGCCCAAAGAACTATAAAACCATGCATACCCTTTGACCTAGCAATACTACTACTACTAGATCTATATTCCAAAAGATTTTTTAAAAAAGGAAAAGGACTTATACATATGAAAATATTTATTGCAGCTCTTTTTGTGATGGCAAAGAATTGGAAATTGAGATGATGTCCATCAATTGGGGAATGACTGAACTAGTTGTGGCATATGATTGTGATATAGTATTATTGTACTATAAGAAATGATTAACAGTATGCTTTCAGAAAAACCTGGGAAGATGTTCATGAACTGGTGCAAAGTGAATTGAATACAGTAACAGCAACAATATACAATGTACAATGATCGGTTTGATCCAAAATAATTTCAAAGAACTTATGATGAAAAATGCTATCCACCTCCAGAGAAAGAACTGATGGAGGCTGAATTCAGATGGAAGCATACTTTTTTTTAAACTTTCTTCTTCTTTTTTTTAATCTGCATTTTCTTTCACAACATGGGCAACATGGAAATGTTTTGCATGACTGCACATATGTAATCTATATTAAATTTCTTGCCCTCTCAGACAGGGCAAGGAAAGAGAGGGAGGGGGAGAGCTTGAAACTCTAAATTTTTTGAAAAACAAATGTTAAAAATTCTTGTTTACATACAATTAAGAAAAAATAAAATAAAAAATAAATGCTAAATAGAAGCCCGGGAACACATTGATTAAAAAAAAAACAGCAGGACCAGGGTAACTTTTGGTCCTACTTTTTGTACAGAGAACAATCACATTCCTTCATATGGACTTCTTCACAGGTTCTTATCAGTCTTCTCCATTTCCAATATCTATACAATCTGGAGGTGGAGGTGGAGTGGTGTGAAAATAAGAGGCAAAAATTAAAATATAGCTTTAGACATTTGTTTTGTTTTGTTTTCATAACTTTTGCAAGTAGATCCATAAAAAGATATTCCTGTTCAGGACTTCAGGAGAAATTTTTTAAATGGGTTCATAACTTTTGTTGTCAATGAGAGCAGATAGAAACCACCTAGACTTAAGAATTTAAAAATGAAGGTTAATGATGAATATGAACAATAGACCATGTTTTAATTTTTTTAAAAGAAAATCAAGGTACAAGGAAGTCAAATACATGTATAACATATCATGCAGCTTTGTTATACATATCTATTCTAATATAAATGGTTTCTGACTAAAATTATGCACTTGATAAAATATAGTTATACAAAAGGTATAAAGAAGTGCGTTGTTATACAACTTAGCAAGAAATCTGATTATTTACTTTTTATAATTGTTCATAAGCTATGTCTCTAGGATAAAGGAGCTTACTGTACTATTTGACAAGTCACAAGCATTGCCCCAATGTATGTACCAATCCACATAGCAAGGTGACAATATAGGGGAATGAGTTCTAAGGTAAGGGGTATGGCAATACAGGCTTCTAGCCTCTACATATGTTTACTCTCTGCTTTCACATTGAATTGTACAACAGAAACAAAAAAACTTTCACTACAATCATAATATCTTTTTCCCTGGCTTTAGCCCTTACTATACCTGGCTGGCTTCCAACTGCCCTTTTCATATACACCAATCTCCCAAACCCTTTTTCCTGATGAGGCTAAAGATCTACATTATAATTATAATCATTCACCTTTCTAGCTACTACTTCAGTAATCCAAGGTAGAAAGGGATTTTTCCCTGTGAGCAATAACACCTATGTCTCTTGCCTCATCTCAGCCTCACAGTATCCAAACTTCTGACAAATAGGATGCTACAACTGGATTATCAGACAGACCAGAAAGTAATTTAAGAACATATAAACTAAAGGTAATTGAAGGATCAATCAAATTCTAGAGCATGACTATTGTCCCTCTACCCCATAAAACCTGTAATTTGTGTAGTTATTAAATTTTTTAATTTAAGTTTTATTGTTATTTATTATATTTATAGTATTGTATCTGCCAATATATAAACTCACCACTACAGTCATCTCTTATGAAAAATAATGAAAAAAGAGGAGGAAAAACACAGCAAAGCTATCCTACACATCAACCAACATTACATACAATGCACCTAACATTTTATGCAATGTTGCATTCTCAGTCCCCAATCTTTTCAGAAAAAAGAAGGAAGTGCCTTCTCATATTTCTTCTTTGAGGCCAAGATCAGTCATCATAATGTTATGATATTTGATTCTTGTAAAAATTCTTTAAAAAATCATTAAAAGGGTGGTTGACAAATGTATAAAAATAGAAGTAGGGATTTTAGTGAACAGCACACTTAAGTTCCCAAGTTTATCAGACTGATAAGCAACATTATAAATACCAGTTAATGATAACAACAATCTATAGGAAATAAGTGGGCATTCTCCTTTTCCCTCATACAGAAAAGTTCATCAGATAGGGAGAAGAAAAAAAAACAACCATAACAACAACAAATCCCTTCTTATCCTTTCGGAAAGAGCAGAGAATAAAGGTCATGGTTTTGAGGCTTCATAGATGCAGAAAATTTAGCTACCCCAGGAGTAGCATCTGGATGAGGTTTGGCTACAGAGAAGCCTCCTTGCATTAGGACACCAGAAGCAGAGAGTATAAGCTCTAGATCAAACTTAAAAAGCAATAACAATATTGAGAGAGACCACCCCAGAATCCTGCATTGATAGTTAACAGTGATGAGTTGGCAGTGTGTTGTGGCAGCCATAAAAGCTAATGCCATTTTGGGCTATGTTGGGAGGGATGCAGTTTCCAGGTGCAAGGAGATAATAATACAGTTGTACTCTGTCTTTCTCAGACCTAAGCTGGGACTTTTCATTCAGTTCTGGGAATTGTAGTTAAAGAAGGACATTTATAAGCTAGAAAGGGTCTAGAGGAAGGTAACCAGGATGGTAAAGGGCCTCGAGCTCATATTATATGTAGATCAGTTGAAAAAACTAAATATGTTTATCCTGGAGAAGAGAACATTCAGGAAGGACATAATAGGTGTCTTCAATCAATCAATAGACCTTTATTGAATACCTGCTATGTATAAGCACTTCAAGTATTTGAAGATACACAATGTGAATAAGGGACTAGACTTGTTCTGTTTGACCCCAGAAGGCAGAATTAGGAGTCATAGTTGGAAGATACAGCAAGGAAAATTTAGGCTTAATGTCAGGAAATGTTCCTGACAATTAGAACTGTCCAAAAGTGAATGAAAGGTGGTAGGCTCCCCTTCCCTGGAAACCTTCAAGCTCAGGCTAAATTACCACTTGTCAGATACACTATCATGGCAATTCCTTTTGTGGATGAATTGGACTAGACAGACCCTAAAGTCCCTTCCAACTTGGAATTGCTGTGATTTTCTGAAGTTCTCCAATAAGGACTAAAACAAAATTCTTTTGAATACAAGTCCAGGTTATGCATTTATGAAGAAACTACTTCAAATGCCATTTCACTTCCATTCCCTGGAACTGGTTGCTCTTGAAGTGCTTCTGCTACTCCAAGGTATACTTTAGGAAAACATATTCTTAAGGATATAGCTATGTATATGTTATATATTTATCCACGGTTGCTATATTTATGTGTGTAATATACACACATACATACATACATGCATTTAAATAGATAGAGATGAGCTAGAGATAAATATAGACATATGTTCTAGGGAGCTGGTTTGTCCAGCAGCAAATATATAAAGGGAAATAAAACGAGAGGAAACATAGAAAAATCTACTCAGATGAAAAAGATTGAGTCACTAGATAATGGGAAGTGCTGAAATGAAAGATTCATGGGAGCTACAGAAGGCATAAACTAACATAATAGTTTATATACATATATATATACATATATGATTTTTAAGAATGATAAGAATTGCCATTGAAGCTAGATTTCTTTCTCAAAGACCAAGCCTTAAACCCAATTCACCACTCTGTAGCTCATAGATTGGTCCTGCCCAAGCACTATTTCCCGGTTATTTTTTGGGCCCTAGTTGCTCAGAGTGAATATAAATAGTAACTGTTTCTCTTTTGGCCAGAAACCCTGAGGGTCTCACCCTCCCAATTTTTTATTAAAGGGGCCATCCCTTAACTCACTTCTTAAAAAGGCCCATTCACTGAATGGGTATTACCTCACTCAAAGTGAGAACCTGAAAAAATCTTAGCTTCAAAAGGTCAGGGTAAGAAAACCAAATTACCAGTATGAAAAATTAAAAAGGTGAATTCACTATCATTGAAGAGAAAATTAAAACAATAATTAGGAACCATTTTGTCCAATGGTATGCCAATAAATTTGACAATCTTAGTGAAATGGATGAATATTTACAAAAATATAAATTGCCCAGATTAATGGAAGAGGAAGTAAAATACTTAAATAACCCCATCTCAGAAAAAGAAATTGAACAAGACATCAATGAATTCCATAGGAAAAAATCTCCAGGGCCAGATGAATTTACAAGTGAATCCTATCAAACATTCTATGTAAAACCTTCAGCAAGCATTATATGTAATGGAGATAAACTAGAAACATTTCCAATAAGATCAGAGGTGAAACAAGGATGTCCATTATCACCACTGTTGTTCAACATGGTATTAGAAATGTTAGCTTTAGCAATAAGAGAAGAAAAAGAAATTGAAGGTATTAGAATAGGCAGGGAAGAAACGAAACCATCACTCTTTGCAGATGATATGATGATATACTGAGAGAATCTTAGAGAATCAAGTAAAAAAAAAGCTACTTGAAATAATAAACAACTTCAGTAAAGTTGCAGACTATAAAATAAACCCACATAAATCATCAGCATTTTTATATATTGCCAACAAAGATCAACAGCAAGAGATAGAAAGAGGAATTCCACTTAAAGTTACTGTAGACATTATAGAATATTTAGGAATCTACCTGCTGAAGCAAATCCAGGAACTATATGAACAAAATTACAAAACACTTTTCACACAAACAAAGTCAGATCTAAATAATTGGAAAAACATCAGCTGCTAACAGGTAGGCCGAACTAAGATAGTAAAAAATGACAATTCTACCTAAGTTAATTTACTTCTTCAGTGCCATACCAATCAAACTTCCAAAAAATTATTTTATAGAACTAGAAAAAATAATAACAAGATTCATCTGGAAGAACAAAAAGTCCAGAATATCAAGGGAACTTAAGAAAACAAATACTAGGGAAGGTGGCCAGGCCATTTCAGATCTTAAATTGTATTATAAAGCAGCAATCATCAAAACTACTTGGTACTGGCTAAGAAACAGAGTGATGGATCAGTGGAATAGGTTAGGTATACAAGACACAGTAGTAATTGACTATAGTGATCTACTACTTGATAAACCCAAAGACCCCAGCTTCTGGAATAAGAACTCACTATTTGTCAAAAACTTCTGGGAAAACTGGGAAAGAGTATGGCAGAAACTAGGCTTAGACCAAAATCTTACACCACATACCAAGATAAAGTCAAAATGGGTTCATGATTTAGATAAAAAGGCTGATACTATAAAAAAACTGGGAGAGCAAGGCATCGTTTACCTGTCAGATTTATGGAGAACAGAAGAATTTATGATCAAACAGGAGATAGAAAAGATTATGAAATGCAAAATGGATAGTTTTGATTACATTAAATTGAAAAGGTTTTGCCCAAACAAAGCCAATGCAACCAAGATTAAGAGGGAAGCAGAAAACTGGTCAAGGGATATGAACAGGTAGTTCTCAGATGAAGAAATTAATACCATCTATAGTCATATGAAAAAATGCTCTAAATCACTATTGATTAGAGAAATGCAAATCAAAACAACTCTGAAGTACCACATCAGATTGGCCAACATGACAAAACAGGTAAATGATAAATGTTGGAGAAGATGTGGGAAAATTAGAACACGAATGCATTGTTGGTGGAGTTGTGAAATGATCCAACCATTTTGGAGAGCAATTTGGAACTATGCCCAAAGGGCTATAAAATGTGCATACACTTTGACCCAGCAATAGCATTTCTAGGGCTGTATTACAAAGAGATCATTGAAATGGGAAAAGGACCCACATGTATAAAAATATTTATAACAGTTCTTTTTGTGGTGACAAAGAATTGGAAATTGAGAAGATGCCCATCAATTGGGGAACGGCTGAACAAGTTGTGGTATATGAATGTAATGGAATACTATTGAGCTATAAGAAATGATGAGCAGGCAGATTTCAGAAAAAAATCTGGAAAGACTTGTATGGACTGATGCTGAGTGAAGTGAGCAGAACCAGGAGAATGTTGTACACAGTTACAGCCACATTGTACGATGACTAACTTTGATAGACTTAGCCCTTTTCAACAATGCAAAGATCTAAGACATCTCCAAAAGTCTCATGATGGAAAATGCTATTCACATCCAAAGAAAGAACTATGGAGTTTGAATGTAGATCAAAGCATTCTATTTGCTATTTTTTCTTCTGTTTTGTATAGTTTCCTCTTTCTTGTAGTTCCTTTTATTGGTTCTAATTCTTCCTTACAACATGACTGATGTGAAAATATGTTTAATAGGAATGTATATGTAGAGCCTATATCAGATTGTGCACCATTTTGGGGAGGGAAGGTGGGAGGGAGGAGGAGAAAAATTCAAAACTCCAAAGCTTATGGAAGTGATTGTTGATAAATCAAAATAAATTGATAAAAAATAAAAAAAAATTCAACCTCCAATATTTATATCTGGAAAGTGTTTTGCAAAGCTCTATTTAAATTGCAGCTATTATGGTGGAATCCCCCTTTTTGTCTTTGCATCTCCATTGCCTAACACAGTAGCTTGCACATACTCAGATTTAGAGGTAGATGGGACCTTAAAAGTCATGTGGTCCAATTTTGTCATTTTACAGATGAGTAAACTGAGTCCTGGAGCATTTCAGTGGTTTGGTTAAGGTCACAAAGATAGTAAACACTAGAGTTAAAATTTAGTCTCTGGTCCTCTGACTCCAAGTCATTGGCATAGTGGATAGAGTACTAGACTTCTAGTCAGTAAGAGCTAATCAAATCTTCTCTCTAACATTTACTAGCTTTGTGACCTTAAATAAATCCCTTAATACCTTTCTGTCTCGATATCATTATCTATAAAATGAAGATAAAAAGCACCTACTTCACAAGATTGAAATAATCAGATACAATTATATAATATATGAATATGTGCATACATATACATATAATATGTACATATATTTTGTTTTTAGTGCCTTATTATATCATGTAAATGTTAGCTATCATTATTATTATCATCATTCTCCACTATACAGAACTAATTCCCACAATTATATTTTAAGAAACCCATTCCAGAGAAGGTAATTGAATAGAATTTCTCCCTTAAGGTTTGAAAATGTTTTTTGGCGGGCCTTGTACATAGTAGGCCTTTAATCAATGTTTGTTAAATTAAATTGATGCATAGCTTCCCAGAGGTGCAGAACAAAGCTCTATGGAACACAGGAGATAGATTATGATTAGCTTAGCTTTTAAGAATAAGCTAAGCAGCCCCTATTTGAGCCCAAGGACCCCAGAACTTTAATACTTGCCTGGTAGGTGTTAGGACAGCTCACAGATGTTGTGAGCTGCCTCCCCTTCCTCCCTCACATGTTTTTTGGCTGCAAAGCCATTGGTTGAGAGAAGAAACTTTTTCAAAATTAATACGTTCAGGTAGGAAGAAAACCATGGAGTTGATTAAACTGATTCTAAGGGCAAGGTTTCATGTTATCCTACATTTAGATCTTAAGAAGTAGGCAGAGTTAAAAGAATTACTGAAATGATTCAGCCCAACTATTGGTTTTGGGTTTTTAAGAGGTTTTTATTACTAAGTTCTATGGGGCAGTGGAAATAGAGGGAAATATCTGTTTGACACTACAAATCAACAAAGAAAGTTATAAAGTTTACAAAGGTTTGTTGGTTATTCTGTGCTGCAAGATCTTCCTGGAGTCAACTATTTGGCTTCAGGTTCTCCTAATGCTTGTCTCTACTACCCCAGATGGACACCCACCCATTGCATCATTGGACTTTCCTGACACTCAATAAGTACCTGTCTGTTGGGGCTCTTATCTGTTAACTCCTTCCAGACTCCCCTGATGTTCCACTTACTCATTCAGGCATCTTCCTATTGCCCACTGTTGGACTTTTCCTAGATTATCTCTTGGCCTCTACTTTGTCAATCAAGTCTTCTTGCATGGACCCCATTTTTATTTCAGGGGATCCTTGAACTTAGATAAAAAATAAATGTTTATCTGTATCTGTGTGTACAGCATAGCTCGCTCTATCTATCTATCTATCTATCTATCTATCTATCTATCTATCTATCTATCTATCT